>NC_133661.1:37949449-38277097 GCF_037893015.1 Macrotis lagotis | reverse complement strand
GGATACAAAAGTTGTGGTTGCCCTCTTCATCCTATTTAGCATCAGGGAATCATCCACTGGAAAGCATATTTCTAAGAATCTCCAAGCCCAGATTGCTAGCCCAGCCACAACGTCCACCAAGACAACCCTCCTCCCGCATCTGAGTTCTAGTTACCTCTGGGAAAAGAGGTCCCTGTAGGGGCTGCCATGCTGAAGTGCTATGCCATAGCCCTTACTGCTGATGCTGTTGCCGATGACGGTGACTGAGCAATCATCATCTGTCAGGGCTGCATACTCCACCACTGCAACATCCCACAAAAAGGCATAGTTTCCTTTCTTTGCCTGAAAAACATAACATACATCAAGTCACGTAGGACTGGTTATCTATGTGGGACAAAGAGTAGTTGTCAATGCTGTATCATGAGAAACTCAACTCCATTCTGTTTAATAAGGAAATATCTTCATCCAGATAACCAAAGTCATCCCCTTCATAAATATCCAACATTATATTGCAGTTTGTAGTTAGAAACTAAATGCAGAATATTAACTTATACCAGGTTCTCAGAGACTCTACCTATGATTTCGTTGAATTTAGGGATCACCCTATAGAGAGAAATTACTCAGGAAAAACAGCCATGGAAAGGTCAGGAAAAGAAGAAGAGGGGATTTATTGTCTCCTCTAACACTTTCCCTTTAACATATCATCTCAGAATTTAAAATGAACAGTTTCAAATAACCTCACCTTAAGAAATTGTTGTAAGGACAGGCTCTTCCAAGTCCCCAAAACATCACATGAATGTAAGTTGTTTTCATCATTTTTGACCATTTTTTTTGCTACCATTTTTTCATCTAACGAAATTGAGGTTTGGAATCCGAACTATATTTCATTCTATGGCTTGTGACATCAGGCATATTATTTAACCTCTCTAATACAGTTTCATCATTTGCAAAAGGTGGGACATAGATCAAGTGATTGCTCTCATCTCTGAGGACAGAAAGGTGTTAAAGGTATATATAAAAGTGCCAGGTCTGGAGACAGGAAGACTCATCAACCTGAATTCAAATCTAAGCCTCAGCCACTTACTGACTGTAGAGTCTTGGACAAGTCACTTAACCCTATATGCCTCAGTTTCCTTCATGTAAAATGAGCTGTAGAAGAAAATGGCAAGCCCACTTAGTATCTTTGCCAAGAAAACTGCAAATGGGTCCATGAAGAGATGGGCAGCAAAAACTATAAAATCATGCATACTTTTTGATCCAGCAATATCACAAAAAGTTGTGCATCACAAAAAAGGGAAAAAGATACACACATCCAAAGAATTATCAACAGGTGAAGTTGGTCTTCAAGTCTATTACCCCCCTTTACCTTATTTTCTCTTTTCAATCATTATTTTTAATGAATCTACTTCTTCCTCCAATCATTTTATCTTCCAGGAAAAGGCCTTCTCTACCCTATCAGGAGTTGTCAAAATAGTACCCTCCACATAACTCCAGTTATTCCTGCCATTCCCCTTGTTCCTAGGGTCCTCAGGCAGGCTCTTTGTGCTTTCCGTGGTAAGAATAAGACATGAGGTAATCTGACCAAATAACCCATACTAAAATAATAAGAATAAGAATAGTAATAATAAGAACCAATCATAGATTTCAGCATAAGAGCTGAACCTGCAATTCCTTAATCTAGGGTACTCCTTGAGAGAGAGAAGTTCCTTCCATCAATATAGGTCTCTGAAATTTACAGCCTTAAGCAGTGATTCATGACCCTTGCTTCAAGAGATCTTCACCTGACCCTTTGGGGCGGGGAGAGAAAAAGGTGTTTGTAAACTTGAAAGGAAAAAAGTAATCTTTATTTTCTCCAACTTGCAACTTAAAAAAGAATTTCTTTCAATTTTTAATGAAGATAATAATACATTATTTAAGAAGTAGAACATAGGACTCACCACACTAATAAAGAGTTCCATGATACATACACAGATAGGTTCAGAACCTTATCTTAGAGAATTGTCTAGAGCAGTGTAAAATTACATTTAGTGACTTCTGCAGGATCACATAGTATAAGCCATGAGGATTGATTTTTCTGTGTTTAAATCTAGCTATCTATTCATAATGTATTATCATCATCATCATCATCATCATCATAAAGGCAACAATCATAATATCACTGGACATTAGAAATTTTGAAGCAATAAGATGATAACTTGTCCCTAGATTATTTCAATTCAAACTCCATCAAATAAAGAATGATAACAAAAGCAAATCACATTTACGATGTTAGCCTTTTTCAAATCACATCCCTCACATCCTCGTTAAATAGATAAGTATAAGTTATTCCAGCCATCTTTACTCTTTCCTGAAAATACACTCCCTTAATTTGAATTCAGACTACAATATGGGATAATTTGGCTAAAAAGGTATTCTCCAACCCAAATTTGGGAGCACAGGATTTGTCCTACAAAGGGAAACCCACAGGATTTGTAAATGAAAGATTTCTGATTGAATCTTAAATTTCATGGGTCAGGTGGCCTCTGAGCACTGGCTGTATGCCTTTGATTATATGATTCTTTAGATTCAATTTAGGAATTTGATTCTTGATAGGTATGGAGGCTATCTTTATCATTTTGCTTCGTTGAGTCCTTCTAAGATTTTAAGGGAAATCTGTGGACTTTGATATATATATATATATATATATATATATATATATATATATATATATATATGTATATACTAAGAAGTCTGGAGAATGACCTATGTAATTTTGTTTAGTTTTTTTTTTTTTTTATTTGCAAGGCAATAGGGTTAAGTGGCTTGCCCAAGGCCACACAGCTAGGTAATGATTAAGTGTCTGAGGCCGGATTTGAACTCAGGGACTCCTGACTCCAGGGCTGGTGCTCTATCCGTTGAGCCACCTAGCCACCCCTGACCTATGTAATCTTGAATAAATTGCTACCCCATCTGAGTTTCAATCTCTTCATTTCTAAGGGATTGAATTTGATGGCCTATGATGTCCTTTCTAGTTCAAATCTTTTATTTGATGACCTCACTTGAGGTCCAAGTTCTTTGGTGGTGGGCAAAAGATTCTTGTGGAGCAGATTCCTAAAGGTCTATCTTCAACTTTCTTGATCTCCTCTAAACAGATATTTTGAATTTTTCCAACCACATTGTTTTGGGCTAGTATTAACTGATTGAGCTCCTATCATTCCAGCTGGGCTCCAATATTGGCAGGCTCTGAGATGCCAGCCATAGTTGGATTCACGCCACCAGGGAAGAATGAAAGCTACTTTACTTGGCATAATATGAAATAATTTATACGAATAGAGAAGCATAAGGTGAGACAACATCTTGTCATGGACAGCTTTACTTGACCACAGAATCATGTAATGGCCAGGGGACGCAAGGCAGATTTTAACTCAATATAATCAATCAAGAATGCAAGCAAACCACAAACATTATTACATATTTACTTGGTTTCAAGCCCGATGCTAAATGCTGTGGGATATAAAGACAAAAGGAAAACAATTAAATATTCCCAACAGAGAAGTGTGGGATAAAACATGCAGAATGAGATTCACATTTTTGGACATGGCCATTATGGGAATTCGTTTTGCTTGAGTATGCATATTGGCTACTGTGGTTTTGTGTTCATTATTTTTAAGTGTAAGGATGGAAGAGGGAGAAAATAAATGCTTACTCTTTGAGAAAACAAAATAAAATTGAATTTAAAATATTAAAAAAAATGAAATGTCTGGCCTCTGGAGATAGTAGGTTCGCTCTCATTAGCAGTATTTCAATTCAATACTGGTCGGCAAATTATTGGGGATTCTCTGAGTGATTCTCCATCAGGGAAAGATTGGTTTCTAAGAAAATAATGGAACTATTTAGGACTTGATATTGTTTTGAGGTCCTTCTGACTCTTAGATTGTGATGCTAGGTTTTTTAAGGATAATTTGCCTAGGGTTTTAGAGTTATTCATGTTTTGTTTGTTTCCTTGTTTCTAATTATTTAAAAGATATATTCTTGAGTTTCTGGTAACTACATTGAGGCTGGCAGAACAGATGGATAGAGTAATCTAATGCAAATACATGAGACTCCTAGGCATGTGTTAGTAGTTTTGAAGTATGCCATCAGTATATATTTCTTCATCAGGAGCCTGGAGTATTAATTTCCCCTGAGAAATGGCAAGACTTAATGTGATGTCCTGGCAAGAATGTTGAGTTTGAAGTTGAAAGAACTGGGTTCAAATCCTTTCTATTTTGGGGTGCCTTACTGAATCTTTGTGATTTCTCATTTGTAAAAGTGAGCCCTTTGGAGTGGATTATCTCCATGTTTGCTTCTATCTGGATATTGCTTTTATCTTGCAAGGTCACATTTCATACTGTTTCATCAAAATATCCTGAAGGTCAAATTTGACAATCCATTTAAAATGTCAACCCTAAGGAATACAAGTCTCTCCCACTGATTCATGTAGAGGCATGTGAGAATATAAGATGGAACCAAGAAAGCATTGCCAAGCACCAGAAATTCCTAGACGACTGTTTGAAGATCTAAGAGTTAAAGGAAGCATTTTAATTGCTAGACATTCATTCCTGGTTTCTCTCTTCAATCAGAAGACTTTTTCCTCCTTTGTTCTTGCAGCCTTCTTCCTCTACAGATGATTGTCCTGTGGCCCTCTCTGTGAATTGATGAATCCTAGTCCAGGACCCAGATTTCATGAGATGTTTGAAACAAACTCAATTCAGGTTTGACCACCTCTTCACTCTGGGGATTTTGGCTCCTCATCAACAACCTTTCTTGTTCCATTTTATGTATTGCATTCTTTCATGGGAAGGTAAGATCCTGGAAATTGTGAATATTTTTTTAATGTTTTTTTTAGCCTCAGGATTTATCAGAGACTTGATACATAATAAGTATTTAAGATAGATTCTGTTTACTCTTATCTACCTCTATCCAACTATCAACCATCTCTCTACGTCCATCAATACATCATCAATCCCTTATCCATTAATTATAAGGATTTTCAGAGGAGAAAGGTACATTTAGCAAGTGAATAGCTGGCTAAACCCTGTTATCCGAGAATCATGATATGCTCATTAGAACTCTCTCTTGCCTCAAATTATTTTTGCATGCTATATGTTTTCTAGTAGAACATAAAATTATGTAAAACAGAAACTATTTATAGCGCCAGCATCTAACAGAGTGTTTTTCATGGAGTAAGTTGCGAGTCATCATATGTCTAATTAAATTACAGGCAATGTAGTATAATGGATAAAGTGCTTTCATTGGAGTCAAGAAGACCTGAGTTTAAATCCCACGTTATCATTTAATAGCTGTGTGAGTCTATGTATGTCATTGAACCTTTTTTGGTGGCTCAATTTATTGAAACAGAACAGCTTGGACTAGTTTATCTTTAATGTTCTCCCTAGTTACAAAGGGATGGCCTTGAATGGAATGGAAAGGAATTTGCATTTATGGGCTATGAAATAAAATAGAGGAATTACGATTTCTAGGTCAGGGGTAGAGTACACACAGACAGAGAAGACAGCACGATGTCATATATCCTGGGCTTGGAGTTAGGTACTTGGGTTCCAACCACTAATCTGATATTAATGAGTTATAGGTAAAACATACTTTCACGGATATTCAGTTCTTAATCTTCCAACTAGTATATTAATCTTACGATATCTACATTATAAGGCCATTGTAGGAAACAATTTAAGGCATTTAAAGCACTTTTAACCAATAATACAGTTCTATATAAGCTAATTATTATTTGTTGTTATTAATATTAGCCAAGACCAGGGAAGCTACATTTTGTGACATCTTTGGAATTTCACGAAGAGCAATTTAAGTTGAAAAGAAAGGATGAAAGAGAAAATATTCACATTAATCTGCATGTAGGCAATAATGAATGTAGTCATAGTAGTGGTGGTGGTGGTGCTGGTGGTGGTAGTAATAGTAGTAATGTTAGCAGAAATGGCAATGAGTCGGGTTGTGATAGTGGTATAGGTGGGGGCACTTATCATCTATATGTCTATCTATCTATCTCTATCATATATCTGTGGATGTATATATTATATAATATATATATTAATAATGATAATAGCATCACTGACATCTATGTACCAAATCCTATACTCAGTTCTTCATAATTATCTCGTGATTTTCACAACAACCCAGGGAGATTAAGCACTATTATTATTAATATTCTCATTTTACAGTTGAGGTAAACAAAGATTAAGTGACTTCTCCAAGGTTACATAACTAGTGAAACTGGAGGATGAATTTGAATTCAAATTTTTCTGAATCCAGATCTAATATTATATCCATGTCACCAAACCCACACACACTCACACACACCCACACACACTGTCACACCCACACACACAGACACACACACACACACACGCACGCACGCACGAACGCACGCACACAAATATCAAAGAAGAGCAGTAACAAAATCAAAGGGGGGGGGGAAGTTTCTAGATCCAAATATAAATGACCCCAGCAATCTATAGGGAGATTCTAATTAAAGAAAACAAATTTGAACGTATAGGAATTTGAGAAATTTCATAAAATAGCAATGTGATTGGAATGAGCCTTTCAAATTATACCATTATTAAAAGTGATAAGAATTAGTGCAAGCAATGATAAACAATATTAATATATTTATGTGAGGAAATTTGGGAAGCCATGTGATGATTTATATTGGAAATTATTTGGACTGTGGTTAAGTGAGGGAGACACAGAAATATGCTCTCAGGGAATATACTATATACTACTTAAACAGAAGAAAACAGGAAGGTAAAGAAACATCATAAGCCTATGTGGAGATAGGATTTCATAGTGATTATGATGGACCCTCTTCTTTCTACCAAAGCAGAATAACTATTATATTCTTGCCTTAATTAATGTTAATATATACCTTAAAAAGCAAGAGGTAGAGGAACTGCTATCTGGGACTAGATTCTCATCCAACTGCCTTCTGTTTGCACACTTCACACTCACCATTGATCTTTTATTTGCCAAATCAAAAAGCACCTTTTTAAATATCCTTCTTTACCTCTAGTTAACATTTTTCATAACTGACCAGTCTTCTCCTATCTTTCTATCCTCCTGAGTTTCAATTAGTGCTTTTTCTTCAGTTTCTTCATACCTTCAGGACTGCTCCTTAGAAAACTTTGGATGTCCTCAACTTTTAGTATAACCTCAAGAATCTGTTCTCACAACTTCTCTCTGCTCTCTTGGGAATCTCATCAGTTCTCTTGAGATCAATTATTATCTCTGCATTGCTGTTTCCCATGTTTATGCATGGGGTACTAGTTTTTTTCCCTGAGCACTAGTCTTGAAACATTCACTGATCTTTGGACATGTCCAACCCAGAGCATAAAACTGAATATGTTAACATTTTCCTCCAAAGTCTTATCTTTCTGGTCTGACATCTTTGCAACTTATGGGTCATCTTTAATCCCATATTCTTCCTCGCTAAAATTCAGTTAGATGCAGAGTCATATTGATTCTCCTTCCATGAACCTTTCATCATTCCCTTTCACTACTATTGAATAGACACTGCCCTATTTCAGGCCCTCATCATCTCTATCCTGGACCATTCCAATGACTTAGAATTTATGTGCTTTAAATATATCTTTACTCCAATTCACTCTGCACACAGTTGTCAAAGTGATTTCTCTTAAGCATTCCAAAGGGACTCTAATAATGTCTCTCTTCTATTAAATACATTTTGGTGATGCCTAATTACCTCTAAAACCAAATGTACACCCTTCCAATTGGAATTTAAAACCCTTTAAAACTGAGACCAGCCTGCCTTTCCAGATTTATAATATATTACTTCTCTTGATAATCTAGGATTAAAATAAACTCACTTTCTTGCTATTCCTCACATTCAAATAATTTCCCAGTTCTGGAATGCATTACCCTTTTGTCTCTTAGAATTTCTAATTCTTTTCAAAGTTTAGCCTAAAATTCCAATTATGTCATAAGATTCAGCTATGAGTGCCTTTCAAAAATTATATAATAGTATATATTATGTCAATAATACATAACAATCATAAATAAATGACATATTACAAATGCTATATGTGTATTATAACACATGTTATAACACACATATGTTTATAATATTTCCTTGAGGAAATGCATTTTCTTTTCAAAGATTAAAAAGTTACCTCTAACATAGTACCTATAAATAGTTGGCATATAATATATTTTTCCTCATTAACTAAAAATGAGGAATTTTCCACTGAAGTGAAAATGACAGAATTTTGGAGTGGAAGTGGGAATGCCTGGGATTAATGAAAGAAGAAGGAATTCAGGCATTATATAGTTATACCCCTTACATGGTTTTAGAGAAGGGATTAAGTAAGAGTAAAAACTCAGAAATTCTAAAGATAAAGTCAGTTGAGGTCATATGGAAATCATTTAGAATAAAAACAATGGATATAATCATAAGACTTTAAATGAGAAAGAAAAAGGAGAGGCCAATATAACTATCCAATAAGCACATTAACCACATGGATTTGGGGGACATAAAGAAGGTGAAAGGAAATATTGATGACAGAAGATGAAATAAAAAGAGGACCATGATCTTTCAATAATAGTCCCATAGCTGGTTCAATATAAGGAAAAGTATAAACCTAATTTGCCATATCAATAAAAACCCCCAACAAAAATCACATGATTATATTAATAAATGTGAAGAAAACTTTTGACAAAATATAATTCCTATTCCTACTAAAAACATGAGAAAGCATGGGGATAAATGGAGCCTTTCTTGACATGACAAGAAGAATCTCTCTAATACCAAAAGCAAGCATTATCTGTAACAGAGATGAATTAGGTGCCTTGCTGATGTCCATTATCACCACTATTATTCCATGCTCACTTTAGCAAGAATTAAAAAAAAAAGAACTGACACAATAAGAATAGGAAATGCAAAACTATCCCCCTTTGCAGATGATATCATGGCTTATTTGGAGAAACGGAGAGAATCAGCTTAAGAAACATTGTAGGATATAAAACAAATCCATAAAAATCAGCAGCATTTCTATAAATTACCAACAAAATCCAACACGAAGAGATAGAAAGAGAAATTTCATGTAAAATAACTTCAAACAATTGAAATTCTTGGAAATTTACCCGCCAAGACGTACACAGGAACCACGACTTACAAATTACAATTACAAAAAATACTTTCACAGAAATAAATAATAATGTATAGAATTGGAGACATGTTCCTTGCTCATGGTAATTCAACATAATAAAAATTACTTTGCTTATTCAGTGCAATAATTTTCAAACTATCAAAGAATTGTTTTATAGAAATAGAAAAAAGTAACAAAATTCATCCAGAAGAAAAAAAAGATATCAATGAAAAAAGTGAAGGTAGAAAGTACTAGATTGCAAACTAAACTACAAAGTAGAAATCATCAAAATATACTGGTACTGGACATGGAACAAAGTGGTTGATTAATGGAATAGATTAAGTACACAACATACCAAAATATTCACAGCAGCCTAGTATTTGGTAAATCCAGAGACCCAAGCTATTGAGATATCACTATTCCACAACAACTGCTTGAAAAACTAGAAAACAGGGGTAACTAAGTGGTGCAGTAGATAGAGCACTGACCTTGGAGTTAGGAGGACCTGAGTTCAAATTTGACCTCAGATGCTAAATAATTATCTAGCTGTGTGACCTTGGACAAGTCACTTAACCCATTAATTTAAAAAAAATTTGAAAAAAAAGAAAAACAAGAAAGTAGTCTGGCAAAAGGTAGAAATATACCAATATCCCACACCATATACTAATAAAAAAGAAAAATGAATACATGATTTAAACATAAAGGATAATATGATAAACAAATAAGGAAGCATGGAAAAATATGTAGTCAGATCTATGCCTAAGGGAAATCTTTATAACCATAGAAGATATAAAGAAGATCACAAGAAATAAATTGGACAGCTTTGATCACATGAAATTTAAAAAGCTTTTGCACAGACAAAACCAAAAAAATATAAGAAAAGCAAGAAATGAAGGGAAACATTTTATAGCAGATTTCTCTGATAATTGTCTCATTTCTCAAATATATGAGGAACTGATTGAAATTTGTAAAAAAAAAAGGTCATTAATTAATAAATGGTCAAATGATATGAACAGGCACTTTTCAGAAGAATTACAACTCTCCATAGTCATATATATAAAATGCTCTAAATCATTACTAATTAGACTAATACAAATTAAAATAATTTTTGTGGACCACTTCACACCTAACAGGTTGATTAACATGTTAGGAAATAAAATGACAGTTGCTATTGGCGATGTTCAAAAATGTTAGACTATTATAATATTGGTAGATTCCTGAACTAGTTGAACCAAGCTGGAAAGCAATTGGAAAGTATGTCCAAAGGGCTATAAATCTGTGCATATTCTTTGAATATGGTGGTTCAAAACACTGAAATTGGAGTTAGGAAGACCTGAGTTCAAATGCAGCCTCAGCATTTCCTAGCTTTGTGACCTTGGACAGTCAACTAATCTCTGATAGCTGACAAAAAGGATCCACTTTATGCATTGGATAAAGAAATGGCAGACAATTTTAATATTTTGCCAAGAAAACCTCTGGGACATTTATGATCCATGAGATCATAAAGAATTGCATATAACTGAAAAAAGCAGCAATATTTTAGCAATATGCAATTGTAAAATAATACAAAACAATAATGATTGATAGTTCTAATCAATACAGTCAGATTGACAATTCCAAAGTCTTCAGGATGAAAAGCGCTATCCACCTTCAGAGAATGTATTGATGAAATGTGAATACAAATTTTTTTTTAGTTTTTTTTTGCAAGCTAATGGGGTTAAGTGGCTTGCCCAAAGCCACACTGCTAGGTAATTATTAAGTACCTGAGGCTGGATTTGAACTCAGGTTTTCCTGAATCCAGGGCATGTGCTCCATCCATTGTGCCACCTAGCTGCCCTAGCATGAATACAATTTGAAGCAAATCTTTCTTCGTTTTCTTCCATCCTTCCTTCTCTCTCTCTCTCTCTCTCTCTCTCTCTCTCTCTCTCTGTCTCTTGAATAGTTGAAAGTGTGCTATGCCTTTAATCACAAAGGCTCATATTCCTAAATTCAAAACTAGTATCAGACACTTATAAACTGTGTGATCCTAGGCAAGTCACAACCTTGTTCGCCTCAATTTCCTTATATGTAAAATTAGATGGAAAAAGAAATGGCAAAGCATCCCATTATTTTTGCCAAGATAACCTCAAATGGAGTCATGAAGAGTCAGATACAGTCAAAGCTCATTAACAACAACAAATATGGAAATATTTTTGAATATCTTCACATGTACTATGAATATCATTTCCTTTCCTTTCCATTTCCTATGGAGTGAAGTAGGGAATTTGGAACTAAAAATTTTAAAAATAGAAAAAAAAAGCATACCCTCAGGGCTTAAGTTCAAAATGATTTGAAACCCATGATGAATTTAAGAATGTCAAAAATGGTGTGGTATGACTTTTTAGTCATTTTAAGATAAAAGAAAAAATAATTAAATAAATGTTAGACCATCTTCTTGGGGTAATATGATAATAAGCAATGACAGTAAGATGGCAGTCATTTCATGCATCCATTTTTTTCCTTTTCTAAGGAGAATAATCTTTGAATAAGGATGGAAGGATTGGAATTAAAAAAAGATTAGCATTTCACTGAAGCTCAAAATAAGAGAAGAGATAGATATATAAGAACTGGATGCATTGATAAATCTAAATCAACAGCCTTGGAAAGTTCTACATTAGATTTCTGAAGGTACAGTAACATAAACATTGATCCATTGCCAATATCTTTTAAAAGAACTTTTTTTTAGATTTTTTTTTTCAAGGCAAATGGGGTTAAGTGGCTTTCCCAAGGCCACACAGCTAGGTAATTATCAAGTGTCTGAGGCCGGATTTGAACCCAGGTACTCCTGACTCCAGGGCCAGTGCTTTTTTTCCCACTGCACCACCTAGCTGCCCCTAATAGAACTTTAAAAGTTAATCCATGGTGCTTGAAAAGAAAAATTGTTCTGATTTATAAAGAAAACTGAAGAAAAATATAATGCATAACTGTTAAAAGTAAAAATATTCTATTTTCAATGAAAAAGTTAAGAGAACTAAACATTGTTAAGTTTAATTTTAATTCTTAGCAAAAGAAAGTATTTATTACATACTGAAGATAGGGTTTATGAACATTTAGAAAGGGGAGCAGAAGGGACAACTCGATGACACAGTAGATATCACTGACCCTGGATTCAGGAGGATTTGAATTCAAATTGGCCCTCAGATACTTAATAATTATTTAGCTGTGGGGCCTTGAGCAAGTCACTTAACCCCTTTGTCTTGCAAAACCATAAAAAAGAGAAAAGAAAAGGGAGTAGAAATCATTAAGAAGCACTATGAGTTTATCAGCTAGAGGTCATGCTAGATATTTCCATGTTTAACAGGTTAACTGAATTAGGCTAATATGCCATGGGTATAAGTTAAATAGATTTCAGTATATTTAATAAAGTCTCTAATGTGAATCTTGCAGACAAGGGAACTTCTCATGAAGATATTCCTTATGCCTATTTAAAGAAAAAATATTTCTTAACTTAAATTCTTGGGGAATTCCCTTAGACAAGGACAGGCTACTTTTCCTGGAAATTCACAGAGCCAGTGTGTGTGTGTCATAAAGGCCTAGAGGGGTTCTTTCATTTAATTTTTGGGTGTATGTTTCTTTGTTGCCATTTTGTTTGATTTTGTACTCTGTGGCCAGCCCAAAATGATTGTATTTCTATGGAATAGTTAATGATGCAATTAATTCTATTTTGAGTAGATGTCAACCTGGATAGAAAACACCAATAATTGATTCACCCACATCCTACCCTCAGTATCACATCCTTTGTTATGTAATTATCAATGCCTTGCTTGAAGACATAGAAAACAAACTTATCACATTTATAAAATACATAAATTTAAGGTGGTCAGTCAAGAGAGGGAAAGAAATTAGTCACATATCTCAAAGACAGAATCGGGATCCAGTAATCTCAACAATCTAAATCATGACTGAATTCTAATAAAATTTACTTCAATAGGACTAAATGACAAGTTCTACACGTGTTTTAAAAATCTTTACAAATAAGGATGTAAGCAGCATAACTAGATGACTCATATTATTATAAAGTCAGCATTTTATTGAACTAAGTGAGTCAATAGTTTAACATGATAGGGAAAAAAAATCTAATACTCTAATTTTGTAAATTACTTATTCAGTGCCATACCAATCAAACTGCCAAAAACATTATTTTATTGAGCTAGAAAAAATAGAAACAATATTCATTTAGAGGGACAAAAGGTCAAGAATATAAAGGAAGGTGGTCTAGCCAAAATAGTCTAAAGTATATCATAAAGCCATAGTCATCAAAACTTTTCGGTACTGACTAAAAAGTAATTGGGACATGAGTTGAATAGATTAGGTATAAAAGAAAGAGTAGAAAATTACTATACCCCAAGACTTCAGCTTCTGGGATAAGAATTCTTTAACGAAAACTCCTGGAAAACCAGAAAAGAGCAAGGCAGAAACTAGATTTAGACCAACATCTCACCACCCATACCAAGTTGAGGTTGAAATGTGTGTAGGATTTAGACATAAAAGGTGATATCATAAGCTAGTTAGAAGAACAAGGAATAGTTTATCTGACAATTCTATGGAGAGAGAGAGAGGTGGAGTTTATAACCAAAGAAGAGAGAGAGAGAGAGAGAGAGAGAGAGAGAGAGAGAGAGAGAGAGAGAGAGAGAACATTATATCATACAAAAATGAACAATTTTAATTTTATTAAATGAAAAAGTTTTTATACAAATAAAGTCAATGCAATCCATATCAATGAATACAGAAGGGTAACTATGTGGTGCAGTGAATACAGCATGGGCCCTGGAGTCAGAAGGTCCTGAGTTCAAATTTGACCTCAGACAGTAATTGCCTAGTTATGTGACTTGGGCAAATCATGTAACCCCATTGCCCTACCCCCCCCCCAAAAAAAAAGAAATAAGTTTTACAGCTGGTGTTTCTGACAAAGGACTCATTTCTAAAATATATAGAGAACTGAGACAGATTCATAATAAAACAAGCCATTTTCCAATTGATAAAAGGTCAAATGGTGTGAACAGGCTGTTTCATATGTCATTAGAACATGGGGGAAAATGTTCTAAATCATTATCAATAAGACAATTGTAAATCAAAACAACTCTGAGATATCATCTCACACCTATGAGATTGGCCAATATGACAAAAAGGAAAGTGATCAATGTTGGAGGGGATGTGGGAAAACTGGGACACATGCATTGTTGGGGGAATTGTGAACTTACCCAACCTTTCTGAAGAGCAATTTTGATACAATGCCCAAAGGGCAGTAAAACTGGGCATACTCTTTGATCCAACAATCCCACTACTAGGACTGTATCTTAAAGTGATCACAGGCAAGGGTAAGAATCCCACAGGAACAAAACTACAACAGTTCTTTTTTATAGAGGTAGAGAATTGAAAATGGAGGGGATACCCTTCAACTGGGGAATAGCTGAACAAATTGTGGTATATAAATGAATTTGATGGAGTACTCTTGTTCTATAAGAAATCATGAGAGACTGGACTTCAGGAAAGCCTGGAAAGACTTGTATGAACTGACACTGAGTGAAATAAGCAGAACCATAAGGCTATTGTATATATTAACAACTTCGTATGATGATCAACTGTGATGGACTTGCTCTCCTCAGCAGTACAACAATAAAATACAATTCTAAAGAATTTTTGATGGAAAATTCCATCCATATCCAGAGAAGGAGATGCAGCATCTAAATGCATACTATTTCTGATCTTCAAATTTTTTTTATGGTTTATTTTTTTCTCTCATGTCTTTTTTCTTTTTTGTTCAGATTCTTTCACAAAATGATTAATATGGAAACATATCTAACATAGTTATACATGTATAGCTTATATTAGATTACTCTCTGTCTAGGGAAGGAGGGAGGGAGAAAAATGTGAAACTCCAAATCTTACCAAAAATATGATTGTTGAAAACTATCTTTACATGTAGGTAGAATAGATTTATGTTAAAATATAATTTTTCAATAGGAAAAAATATGCTATTCAAAATTAATGGGATGATGTTCCCAGTGTTCTCTGCTTTAGGCATTTCTTGTTTATTATATTCCATCCATTTTGGGTTGCCAAGTTTTAAGAAACTCATTAAAAGGTCAGGATACAAACGATAAGGTTCAAACAAACTAGGGAAAGTTCATATACTTTGAAATCTGAAGAAAATTGAAGGAAATGTGGATATTTTAGAGAAAAGAAAACAATACAGACATTATAATTATCTTCAAGTATTTAAAAGAATTTCATGTGGAAAAGAAAGTAGACCTAGACTTTAGAGGGTGGACCTAGGAGCAATTGGGAAGAATTAGATGAATGATGAATTTTGAGTGTTTTATAGGGAAGATAGCAAGAAGCAGTTTGACTTAGTAATTACAGACCCGGTCTCAAAACTAGGAAGACATATTTCCCTGATGCTTACCATGTCATCCTGAGCAAATCCCTTAACCACTAAGCATCCTTGGCAACTTTCTAAAATAATAAATTTTAAAAAAGGTGCCAAACTGCATTGGCAAATTTAATTTAAATCACAGATCTTGGGTGTATCCTTATTTTTTTTTTTTTTAGGATTTTGCAAGGCAAATGGGGTTAAGTGGCTTGCCCAAGGCCACACAGCTAGGTAATTATTAAGTGTCTGAGACACCGGATTTGAACCCAGGTACTCCTGACTCCAGGGCCAGTGCTTTATCGACTGCGCCACCTAGCCGCCCTGTATACTTATTCTTGTAAGGAAAAGTTTTCTATCAATTTTTAATAGTGTCTGTCTCTTCATGACCTCATTTTGAGTTATCTTGGCAAATCTAACTGGAGTGGTTTATCACTTCTGTATCCAGCTTGTTTGATAGAGGAGGAAACTGAGGCAAATAAGATTAAGTGACTTGACCAGGGTCACACAAGTAAGTGGTTAAGGTTGGACTTGAACTTATTTAGATGAGGCTTCCTGACTCCAGACCCAAAGCTCTATCCACTGTGCTACCTTTCTAATGATGGAATGGATTATTTTGAGAAGAATAGCATTCTTCCTTATTGAATGTTTTCAAGTATGTTTTAGTAATGTATTGGGAATTGTAGTTCAAATAAAAAGGAACTAGATGGCATGTCAGATCCCTGCTGATTCTGTGATTCTGTTTGCTTTGTAATTGAAAATCACAGCAAAGATATATTTCATAGTTATTACATCCAAAGACCTAATGAGTAAGACACGTGTTTTTTCTTGCCATGGGAATGACCCACACCAAACATTTTTGAAGTTTCCTCCCCTGGTGACCAGTGCTATACATTGGGATGTCTATTCTGTTTCAGCCTTGGAAAACATTTAATTATCTATGCCAATCAAATTTCAAAAATCCTCAATGATATAGGCTTATGTTACCACAGTAACACAGACCTCTCTTCTTCCATTAGGGAAGATGGTGATATAGGTGGTAATTTGAATTTTTTCTTTCTGTTGGCACACAAGTTTTAGCATTAAAGATTTCAAATTTCATCACATTAATATCCCACTTCTGCTAAATGTTGACTTATGACCCAGTATTTGACTTGTCTGACTTGAAGGCATTTCAAATCCACATCGTAATCCAACACGACAATCAGACAGAGCTATTTGTACAATTCTAAAAGGGCATGTCATGCTGAAATAAAATTTAAACCTGGGTACACTTCGATTCTCTGTATGATGTTCAAAGAGAAAAGGAAACAGGCTACCTTCGACCAAGTCAAAATTGACCTGAATCTTTAGCACAAACTAATCCCTGGTTCTTACAAAATCAAATATGCTACTCTTGAATATACTATTTTTTAAATGTCTTTTTGTCTCTCACTTATGGATTCTTGATGGACTCAATGAAAGATATGTAAAGTTGTCTGAAAAGAAGCTCCGTGAAGTTAAAGGTCAGTTTAAGCTGAAATGGATGGTCGCCATGTTTAAAGGACCATTGGGTAATTTCTCATCATAAATCCATTGTGTGGATACTTAGGAAAAGAGGTACTGAAGAAGGGGAGCAAGAGGGTAGAAGTTCAAATTCATGACCTGTTGTCTGAGTCAAGGTAATTTAACAAATCTTTGATTATTTTGCCTACCAGCTAAAAGTAGAGGAAATATGCTAATTTGATCTAGATGGAAATACTAAGAAATAATTTTAAAATGTGATTAAGTCAGAAATCCACTGGGTAATCATAGACCAAGAAGGACCCTGGAAAACTTATAGTCCTGTATATTGATAAGATGATAGCAATTTCTTCAATATCTGAATATCCTAGTTTATAAGCTCAGAATGTTTCTCAGTAGAAAATACTGATTCTCTCTCAATGGTTTAAAAATATCTAGGTTCTAGTATCATGTCAACAAGTCAACAACCATTTGCTATGTGCTCACCATGTGGCAGACATTGCCCTAAGCTTTAAGAATATAAAAAAAAAACCCAAAACCATCAGAGATCTTATATTCTCATGGTGCTCATATTGTGGGTGAGATAATTTGGACTTTATATTGGGGGGGTAGAGAACTTTGGGTCAATTGTAAAGAATTTAGATATTTAAAATTGGATTTTTCCTCATCTACAAAAGCAGTTAATTTCTGTTGCTCTAAAATGACCTTGTGGGCAGCCCCAGTGTTAGATGTCAGTTGGATGAAGTTAAGGCTTTGCTAGGAGATCTATTGCAGACAAACACTCTGCCGGGGCTAGTAAAAGCTAGCCATTGTGAGAACAAGGGAAAGCAGTCAACAGCCCGGTTTTGTTCTATCAAATTTAACAACCACTCCTAGGTGAAAAAGAATGGGCAGAATTCTGGCTTAGAGGACCATGATTCCTCTTGACAGGGAAAAACTAGTGACCTTATCTGCTGCCACCTGCTCCTCACTCAGAGACATGCAAACACACACACACACACACACACACACACACACACACACACACAGACATAATTCCCTACAGGACACCCTTACTATCACTCATGTGGCATGTGCACACTCAGACCCCCCCCCTTATTCCAGGATCTCTTCACTGTCCGACATATGGGCATACCCATATATATATATATATATATATATATACACACACACTCTTTCCCTAAGTACATCCTTATACTTTCTCACACAAAGACATGCTAAGATACAGCTGTATATAAAACAAAAATCAATCTCTCTCTCTCTCTCTCTCTCTCTCTCTCTCTCTCTCACACACACAGACACACACACACACACACACACACACACACACACACACACAGACACATTTAATTAAAGGATTTCTTTCTACCTCCTCAGAAAGGATCACTAAGAATGATCACTAAGTCATCACTAAGAGCCAAAATGGACTCAGCAAAGACAAATAATTACAGACTAAACTCTTTTTTAATGGAGTTATTAGGCTAAATGAAAGTCATAGATAGAGTCCATTTAGATTTCAGCAAAATATTTAAGTCTTTAATATATCTCTTTTAGAAAAGATGGAGAGACTTGAACTACCTTAGATGAGAATTTAGTTAAATATATGATGAACTAATTGAATGACTGGACCCAAAGGATCAGTTTGGGTCAAAGGGATCAAAGTAAATTGGAAATATGTTAAACATGATTATACAGGTAAAATTTATTTCAGTGTTTGCTGTTATGGGGAGGGGGAAGGAAGGGAGGATGTTAGAAAAATGTGAATCTCAAAAACTTGAATGTTGAAAATGATCTTTACATGTAATTTAAAAAATGAAAAGAAAAAAAGTTAAAAATATATATGTGATTGATTTCTGTTTCTTATTGTCTTTTTTTATTGAGTCTTTAGGACATAAAGGGAAAGGAAAAGAGAAGGGAATAAGCATCTAAATATACCCACGATGATCCAGATGCTGTGATAGGTACTCTGCAGATATTAGCCCATTTGATTCTCATCATAACTCTATGATGTGGGTGTTATTATCATTATTCCCATTTTACTCATATTAGCTCCTGTGTGATTCAACCATGCTCCACAACTAGAAAGTGTCTGAGGCTGGGTTTGAAGTTAGAGGTCCTATGACCATGGAGGTAGAGCTAGAAGGAGACTTAGATACCTTCTAGGAATTCTAGTTCAAATCTATCATTGACATGAGGAACTTGAGGTATGGGAAATAAAGTGACTTGCCCAAGGTCACAAGGTAGCAAGTAAAAATAAAAGGGAGTCTCTGACTCCCAGGACCAATGCGCTTTTACTTATTGCTCGTATTGTATTAGGCAAGTCATTTAACCTCTTCTAGGCTCAGTTTCTTCAGCAATGAATGAAGGAATTTGACAAGACAAAACAGAAAATCTCTTCTAACTTTATACCTCTAATTCTGTGCTCTTAAATAATAGCATTATGAAGCTTATACATTCTTCACACCATATCTGTGGGTCGGATAGTGATAAGCATCATTAGTCCCATTTTAAAAAGGAAGAAACTGAAACTCAGAGAGAAATCTTAATCAGGATCAAATAGCAATTAAAATTTAGAATCAAAAGTCATTCAGGTTTTTCTAATGATAAATCTATTATTTGTTCCACTATACTAAGTTTCAACTTTAGGTGGATGAGGTAGACAATATGTTTCAAAAATCTTAGTGCAGTTTTAAGCCTTTAAGAATTTAATTATTTAACTTATTCATCTTATTTAAAACTGCCTTAAGATCTTTGGGACATAATTGCACTAAGATTTTTAGAACAAGTCCTATGACTAATTCAATTTATAAAAAAATGACCCTTCCAAGGAGGAGCTTAATGCCCTTTAGTAAGGGAGGAACAGTGTTCAGATGGGAATAGGGAAAACTGTGGACAAGTAAGTGAAGGCTTCTTAGAGGAAGGTCCCTGTGCTCTAGGTTTTGAAGGAAGATATAAGTAGGTAGAGATATGGACTTTGGAAGGTATTTTGGCTTTGGAGAAATAATTAATAGTCTTTTGTGAGTGCAGAATTGAATATAAGTAGATTAAAAGGAATTACTCCTAGATGGATAGGATAGAACTAAACCCTGACAAACCTGGAATAATAGCCTAAATAAACCTGTATTTAATTCCACAGGTGATGGAGAACCATCATAAACAGTGGGATAACAAAAGAAAAGAACAGGGCAGCTAGATGGAGCAGTGGATAGAGCACCAGCCCTGGAGTCAGGATTAGCTGAGTTCTAATCTGGTCTCATACACTGAATAATTAACTGTGTCACATTAGGCAAAGTCATTTAATCCCATTGCCTTAAATTTTTAAAAAAAGAAAAGAAAAGAACATTGAACTGAGAGAGAAGAAGATCTTGGTTGAAATCTCTTCACCACTATTTCTGAAATTGGGTCACCAAGCACAAGTCAGTCTTCCACATCTTAAGGATTAAGACCACAGTATCCCCATGATCTGGAAAATTCACATTAAAAAATTTGGCCCTCACTTTGTAGCAGAGAAGAAGACTAAAATATTATGATACTAAAAGATAAGTAATAGAATAAATGATGAAATAATAAGTAAAGAAAAAATTCTACCAAAAAACTTGTATGAGATATGATACTGATACCTAAACCAGGAAGAGTAAAATCAAGGGGAAAAAAAAGAAAATTGCAGGCAGCTGGGTGGCACAGTGGCACAAGGTACTGGCCCTGGAGTCAGGAGAACCTGGGTTCAAATTTGACCTCAGATACTTAATAATTGCCTAGCTATGTGACTTTGGGCAAATCACTTAACCCCATTGCCTTAAATAAAGATAATTAAAAAAAGAGGAAATTTTAGACCTTTATCATTAATGAACATGGATACAAAAATCCTCAATAAAATATGAGCTAAAAGATTATAACAATATTGCTGATTACACATTATGATCAAGTGGGATTTATATCATGAATTCAGAGATATAAACATAAGGAAAACTATTAGCATAATTGATTATATCAATAAGTTTAAAAAAATCATGATTATATCAAAAGATGCAGGAAAAAGCTTTTGATAAATTTCAGCATGCATTTTTCATTATAAATATTGAAAGTATTGGTATAGATGTATTTTGCCCTTAAACTGCTAAAAAGTATTTATCTAAAACCATCAAGAAGAATTATTTGAAATGGGGATAAACTAGAAGTCTTCTCAGTAAAACTAGGTATGAAACAAAGATGCCCATTACACCCCAAATTATTCATTATTATATTTAAAATCCTGCAATAGCAATAAGAGAAGAAAAAGAAATATGACTCAAAATAGGGAATGAGGTAATAAAACTATTTCTTTTTGCAGATGATATGAAAATATATTTAAAAAATCCGAAAGACTCAACTAAAAAGGTAGCTGAAAAAAACAATTTTAGCAAAGAAGCAGAATATAAAGTAAATTCACACAAATCATCAACATTCCTAAGTGTCACAAATGAAACTATGCAAGAAGAGACAGTAAAAAATTACCATATTTAAAATAACTCTAGACAGTATAAAATATATGGAAATATATGTCAAAGCAAACCCCAAAATTTATTTATAAACAAAATTTAAAAAAGGTTTTATCTAGATAAAATCAGTAAAGTCATAAATTCTTCATGAACGGCCAGTGATAGTCATTATTACCAGAATGACTAGATAAAAGAGATAATTTTATTCAAATTAATTGATATATTCAATGCCATCCCAATTAATTTATCAATTTTATTGTTACTGAAACTAAAATAATTTAAAAATTCATTTAGAAAAACAAAATAGACAAGACTATGAAAGGAAATTTTAAAAAAATGAAAAGGAAAGAGATTAAGCAGTGCCAGATATTAAACTATATTTTAAAGCAATGATTAGTAAAACTATTTGGAATCATCCAAGAAATAGAAAGTTAAATCAATAAAATAGAGCAGATACAACATTTGCAGCAACAAATCAACATAATAACCTTGTATTTGACAAATGTGAAGGCAAGATTTGGGAATAAGAATTCATTAGTCGGTGAAAAATGGTTGGACATATCAGAAAGCAATATGGCAGACCAATATATTTCTCATTTACTCAGATAAGATTAAAATGGATACATGATAGATATAAAGAGAGATTTTATAAGACAAATTAGATCCTGGAATTTGATGCTTATCAGATTTATGAATAAGCAAGAGTTACAGATAAAATTTATGTTAAAATGGATGATTTCTAATGCATTACATTTTTAAAAAATTTATTCCTTTGCTTTTTATTTTACAAATAAAAAAACCAAAATTAGAAGGAAAGCAGAAAATTGTGGAAAATTGTTATTGATAGTTTATCAGATAAAAGTCTCATATCTCAAACATATAAAAAAAACTTTGTCAAATTCTCATTCCCCAATTGATAAAAGGTCAAAGGATTTGAACAGGTAGTTTATAGTCATGTGAAAAAAATACTCTAAATCATTATTGATTAGAGAAGTGAAAAGTTTAAAAAAAGTTTTGAGATATCAATTTTTGCTATGAGAATGACAAAATGATAGGAAAGTTCCAAATAATGGAAGGGATGTGGAAAAACTGAGACACTAATTCATTGTTGGTTAAATTATGAAATCATTCAAATATTTTGAAGAATAATCTGGAATTATAGTAAGAGTTATTAAATTACTTATACTCCATAACCAGAAATACCACTATTTGGGTTTATTTACAAAGCTATTGGGGGGGGGGGAATAACCCAGATGCTATAAAATGTTGATAATAGCTCTTTTTGTGGTGGCAAACTGGAAATTGTAGGGATGGCCATCAATTAGAGATTGGCTAAACAAACTATGGTATATGATTATGATATAATACCACTGTGCTACAAGAAAGGATGAAATCCAAAGAGATGGAAAGGCTTGCCTAAGCTATTGAATAGTAAAATGAGCAGAATCAAGAGAACATTGCATGTTTATCAAAATATGTATGTAAAATGCTAATCTGATTGTTTCCTGCTGAGGGGAGGAGGTTGGGAAGGGCGGGTGGAAGGAAATTTTGTAACTTGGCAACATGTGTGTACATATGAATGAAAATAAATAAATTAAAAATATAAAAAAAGGGAACATTGCATACAGTAACAAAGTGAAGAACTGATTTTGACTATTATAAATATCCAAATTAACTATAAAGGACCTATGAAGAAAGACATCTGAATTCAGAGAAAGAACTGATAAACACAATTATGTATATGATAATTGACATATAGTGTATGTGTATATGTGCAAATAGATGTGTTTATGTGTGTACACATGCATGTGTATATTTTGTATATATTGTACACAAACACACACAAACACATAAACCTATTTGTGTCTAATTATAGCCATTTCAAGGCTGAGGGGTGGAAAGGAAGGAAAAAAATAAATTGACATAATTTAGTTGTATATTTGAAAGGAATAGCAAGTTGTATAAATTTGCAATTTAATGTACAATCATCTTTTTTTTTAAAATGTAGTATGATATGAGGGCATCTAGGTGGCACAGTGGATAGAGTACTGGCCTTGGGGTCAGGAGGATAGGAGTTCCAATCCAGTCACTTAATAGCCATTTGATCTTGGGTAAGTCCTCCAGGGCAATCTCCAGTCATTCTGATTTCTATCTGGCCATTGGATATCAGGTGGTTCTAGAGGATAAATCGAGACTGGTGACTTAGAACAGCATCCCCTCACTCAAACTCAATTCATGTGCTTGTCATGGCATCACCTCTCTGATGGCATGGTCCTCTTTGAGAATGAAGGACAAACATCCTGTTCCAACCAGATGATAGATGATAGATAGATTCAACAGACAGACAGACAGACAGACAGATATATATATATATATATATATATATATATATATATATATATATATATATATAGAGAGAGAGAGAGAGAGAGAGAGAGAGAGAGAGAGAGAGAGATGGATGGATGGATGGATGGATGATAGATTAAGCATTTCTGATTTTGTAAACATTTTTCTATGTTGTCTTCTGGCCTTTTGTTCATTTGGTTTCCACAAAAGCTCCCCCAAATTCCCATGTAATCTCTTGTATTGACCAGTGATATATCAAAATCTAGATGGGGAAAGTTGTGACATAGAAAAAATAACTATATTTATTAAATCATTACTTTGTGGTAGTCATTGTTACAGACTGGGGAGACAGAGGCAAAAGACAGCCTCTGTACTCAAGGAGCTCACAATATAGTGAGGGAGATAAAAATTTCACATAAATATACAGGCTATATGTGGCATAAATAGGAAATACTTAAGAGGAAATTATTTTTATAGAAGACAGAATATTAGCAGGGACTTTAAGGAAACAAAGGAAGTCAAGAGGAAAGAGAACTTGTAGTCCTGGGGACAGATCTAGAGATGGAATGCCAAGGTTGACTGCAAATGCAAAGGGAATATGGGTGGGAATAAGACATAAGAAGACTAGAAACAAAGTAGGACCATGTATTATGAAGGGCTTTGCATTCCAAATAGAGGGTTTTGAATCTGATCCTGGAGATGATAGGGAATAGGGGAGAGATGACCTTGTAGAAGTTGTACTTTAGTAAAAATCAATTTAATGGCTGAAATTATTTATATCAATCTCAACTTCATCCATAAAATGCAGAAAGGATTGATTGCCATATTAATGTCATAGGCTTGTTATGAGAATCAGAGAAGATAATATAGATTATAGAAGGTTGTTATTTCTTATGTGCAATTAAAACAGATGTGATTATTAGTTATTGCTCCTTTAGTATTCTTTTGGGGCACTATACCTATTGTTTCATTGTATATAAGGTGTCCCAAAAGTCATAGTGCAATTTTAGCTTAAAATTTAATGTGGTTTTCAGATAAAACTGTATGGAGATATTTGAGATATCTTATAAAATAGGGAAGCTCCAATAAAGATACTTCCTCTCCACTGCAGATCATCACTTGCTCTGAAACTAGAGGTTTTAATTGTGTATTACTAAAAGTGTCAAAATATTTTTTCAGACTCCCATAGAGCTAGCATTAAAAAGGTTTTTATTTTTTTTTAAATTTGTTTGTCTTAATATTTTATTATAGGCAACAGAGAGCAAGCAACTAATTTTTTTTGATCAAGAGAGTGAAGTGTTCATATTTGTTTATTGGTAAAATTATTTTAACAGCTTTGGGAAAGATGGATTGGAAGCTTATCAGTACAGGATGTTTTATAATCCAAGAGAATAAGAGGATAAGGACTTGAATGAGGGCAGAAGTCCTGGAAGCATAGATGTTTGAAAGAATATGAAGCCCAAATTGAGAAATTATTAGAAGTCAAAGCTGGCTTTTGGAGTTCATGCCTGAGGGAAGCTGTTGGTTGCCTCAAACATAGTTGGGAAGCCCAGAGAAGCAGCAGATTCCAGACATAAATTGTGATGCCAGCTTCTTTGATACTTCTGGAAAGGCAAAGCCATACTCAGAATGTTGAATCCCAGGGAAATCAGAGCCCCAGATGGCAAATAGCCCTTTTAATATCAACACCTAACAAGAGTGAGACATAGCTTCTGGTGTGTCCTAAGTAGAATTTGGACAGGCATTGAATTCTGTCAACCTCTTACCAGCATCCATGTAAATTGTACCCCAAAGGGGCATTGATTTAGGGTCACAAAGCATAGATAGTAGGGGCTTTCAATAGAGCTCCCTTATGAGCATTAAAAGAAATCTTGCCCAGGAAAGTCAGGAACCATAAACAACAAAACCAAGAGTGAACTTAGACTTTATAGAATTCATGCTTCATAGCTTTATGTTAGTAATAAAATGAAATCCCATTTCTGCCCAATACACCAGCAATTCTCTGTCTTCGACTCAGCTCAAAGCAAGTTTCCTTAGATTTCAAGAACTTTACTACTCTTTCCCCCCTTTCTACTTCTTTTTAAAGGAACAGAAAATGGGGGTTATATGATCCCAGAGAATATAACTTGAAATTATAAGTTCATGCTTTATGAGAGGTGAATTTAGTCTCTATACAAAAGCAGAAGGAAAAAATTAATCAAATTAAAGCTATCCAAAATGAAGGAAGGAAACAAGTATTTATCAGGTGACTACTAATGAAGTTAAGTGTTTTATAAATATTATCTGTTATCCTCAGAGCACCTGAGATAAAGGTGCTAATATTATCCTTTTTTACTGTTGAGTAAACTGAGGCATTCAAAGGCTGAGTGACTTTCTCAGGGCTCCAGTGCCTAGTAAGCACCAAAGGTCAGATTTAAATTTAGGTCTTCCTGATCCACTTCCCTGGTGCCACCTAGTAAAGCTTCAAAATTGTAATAAACTAGGGGTGGCTAGGTGCCGTAGTGGATAAATCACTGGCCTTGGAGTCAGGAGTACCTGGGTTCAAATCTGGTCTCAGACACTTAATAATTACCCAGTTGTGTGGCCTTGGGCAAGCCACTTAACCCTGTTTGCCTTGCAAAAAAACTAAAAAAAAAAACTCTAATAAACTACCTCAAAAAGTACGGGTTCTTCAAGGAGAGAATAGATAATAAATTCTTATCTCTGCTCTAGAGATGATTCCTACTCATCTATGATTTGAACAAGGGTCTTTATGGTCACTTGCAGCTCTGAGGCTCTGTAATAATATGAATCCGGTAAGGGTGAAAAATAGAGGAGGAAGTAGCAGAAGGAAAAATTAATCATCTCCCAATTTCTTATCCTCGCCTCCCCAAAAGTATTTGCAAAGATCTTGTACTAATTAAAAAAGGCATATTTAAGTTCCCCTTCCCAATTTTCATGTGAAACAACCAATGACAGATCATTAAACCAGAGATAGAAGAGGTCCTATGTAGTCTCGTCCTCTAAATTTTTAAATGAGGAAATTGAGGCTTATAGAAGTGAAGTGACTGGGCCAAATATAGCAAGTGAAATTTGAACCTAGGTCTTCTGAGTCCAGAGCTAATGGGCTTTCCAGGTAATCAAATGATGACTGATATCCAGGAATCATAAAACAGCATTATAAAAGACAGTTGGGAAAAAAGCAAGGGTTTATAAATTTTATAGACTATAATTTTAGAAGTGGAATTCTTTTCAGTGTTCTAAATCAAGATGAAAACAGAGAAACAGGATAATAATATCATAGGAATTGAGCTATTCTACATTCCTTAGAGATGAGTAAATCAAGTCTCAGCTAGATAAAAAAAGCAGAAACATGTTTTGTCCTCTAATTCATTAAATCTAATATAGAACCCCTTCCTGGGTAGTCTACCCAGTCACAAGATGAAATTTGTCTAAGTAAAGAGCTTCAATTCCTATATCAACTCTTACAAAGACTAGAATTGGGAAGCCTGGGCCAGCTAAATTAAAAAAAAAAATTTCCATGCATATTTTTCAGTTACAAAATTTCCTTCCACCCTCCCTTCCCATCCCCCCTTGCCTCAAAGGCAAACACTCAGGTTAATACTGTACATACACATTCTTGATAAACGTGTTTACAGATTAGTCATTTTTGGTATGAGGCATTAGTATTAAGAGAAAGAGATATATAAAAGATAATTTTTTATAAAGTATTCATCAGAGGGTGAGTTAATTTTGAAAGAGAAAAGACAGTGACTGGAACTGATGCCAGAAAACTGTGGGTTTGCATACACATCTCCAAAACATCAAGTCAAGTCAAATGAACCAACTATGCTTGAGACACTGTGCTAAATGCTGGGGATATAAAGACAAAACCAGTCTCTGTTTTCCAGGAGCTCACAGTCTAGGGGAAAGTTCAAAAATTAGCTATTGATCAATCACAGAAAATGCCCACATGCATAATTCATGACTTTGCTGCCAGTAATCCTCTGACTCTCAGCATGACTATGACAAACAAATTATTTAATTCATACTCCCACATTCAGCTACATAATTGCATATTTTTTGTAAAAATATGAAAACAAAGCTTGAGTCTCCCAAGCTGGACAATTATAATTGGGGAGAAGTGGGCATGGAGAAAAAAAAAATTGTCGAGGAGTGATTTTAATTATCCAATGCCTAGAAATTAAAAATAGGATCAGGACGCTCAGTAGACAATGAAAAAATCACACCAACATTTAAGAACCTTATAAGTTCAAGGGACTTCACTAGATTTTTGAGGTTTCCTTGATAAAAAAAAATAAGGACACAATGTGAGAGGCAATGTCAAGATGGTAGAGTACAGGCAGGGACTCACCTGAGCTCACTCCCTCAAAATAGTTTTAGATAATGACTCTAAAATTCTAGAGCAGCAAAACCCATAAAAACAAGAAATGAAACAATTTCCCAGTCCAAGATAATATTGAAAATCAGCAGAAAAAATCTGTTATATTAGAGGTACAGTTCAGAATGGGCCACATCAGCTCAGACAAGGTCCCAGAAAACTAGGAGCAAGTTGGAAATCACTGAATCAATAGCAGCGGAGGTGGTTCCAAAACTCTCTGTCCAGTGATAATAAAGAGGATTAAACAACTGGTCATGAAGAGATTACTGAGGCTGGACTCTGGCTTCGCCCATACACAGGTCCAGGTTGCAGTCCTAGCTGGCAATCCCAGGGAAAGGAGCAGTAGCACAGCAGAATTTGCACCTATAGGGAAGTGGGGACCCTCTTCACAGGTCTAGGGCAGAAAGGAATTCTTGTGTCCACTCAAAGACCAGAGTACAGGCCAGGAGAGTAGTAAACACCTCTCTTCTAATCAAACAAGAATAAAAACTTACCAGTCTCGGAAGTATCTTTGAAAATAGTTGCATAAAACCCCTAAAACTTGGGAGATTGTGCTTTCCACTATGGAAGTAGAGTCCTACTTTAACAAAGAATTGAAAGTGAAATAATACTCTGGGGGGAAAAACAAACAACAGAAAAGTCTGACCATGGAAAGATACTATAGTGATAAGGAAGTGGAAGAGGAAGTGATAAAGAAGTGGAAGAACTCAAAAAAATTTTGTAACTTAAGAATGAATTAGAGGAAAAATTGGGAAGAAAAATGAGAATGATGCAAGAGAATAATGAAAAAAAATGAGTCAACAGTTTAATAGAGGAGAAATAAAAAGACTGAAAAAATACCTCCTTAAAAACAGACTAAGCCAAATGGTAAAAGAAGTACAAAAAGTCAATGAGGAAAAGAATGCCTTAAAAAGCAGAACTGGCCAATGGGAAAGAGGTACAAAAGCTCATTGAAGAAAATAATTCTTGTAAAAATTGGAATTGGAGGCATCTAGGTGGTACAGTGGATAAAGCACTGGTCATGGAGTCAGGAGGACCTGAGTTCAAGTCCAGCCTCAGACACTTAATAATTACTTAGCTGTGTGACCTTGGGCAAGTCACTTAATCTCATTGCCTTAAATAAATAAAAAAAATCAACAAAATACAATTGAGCAAATGGAATCCAATGACTTTATAAGAAATCAAAAAGCAATATAACAAAAGCAAAAGAATGAAAAAATAGAAGACAATGTGAAATATCTCACTGTAAAAACAACTGATCTGGAAAATAGATCCAGGAGAGATCATTTATAAATTATTGAGCAATCTGAAAACCAATATCAAAAAAGAGCCTAGAGATCATCTTTCAAGGAATTATTTCTTAATAATTTTTTTTCTTGAATTGTTCTCATATTCCAGAACTAGAGAAGAATAAAGAAAGTGACTCTCCTGGTCATCTCCTGAAAATGATCTTAAAATGAAAACTTCAAGAATATGTTGACCAAATTTGAATTCCCAGAGCAAGGAGAAAATAACATAAGCAGCCAGAAAGAAACAATTCTAGTTGAGTAAAGTCAAAATAAAAATAACACAATAAAAAATGATCTAACATCTTCTATATGAAAGGTCTGGACGAATAAGTATTTGATATCCCAAAGGGCAAAGAAGCTAGGATTACAACCAAGAGTCATTTATCCAGTAAAACAGAATATAATCCATCAGGGAGAAAAAAAAGTCATTTAGTGAAATAAAAGACTTTCATGCATTCTTGATGAAAAGAGAAGAGCTGAATAAGAAATTTGACTTTTTAAATACAAGAAACAAGAGAAATATAAAAAGGTAAACAGGAAAGAGAAATCATAAAGGACTTAATAAGTTTAAACTGTTTATATTCCTACATGTGAAGATGATATTGGTAATTCATAAGAACTTCCTCATTATTAGAAATAGCTAAAAGGAATCTCTCTCTCTTTCTCTCTCTCTCTCTCTCTCTCTCTCTCTCTCTCTCTTTCTCTCTCTCTCTCTCTAAGAGAGAGAGAGAGAGAGAGAGAGAGAGAGAGAGAGAGAGAGAGAGAGAGAGAGAGAGAGAGACAGCCAGCACAGGTGTGAGTTAAATATAAAGAAATGCTATCTATAGAATAAAATTAAGGAGTGACAGAATGGCATACTGGAAGAAACAGAAAGGGTAGGATAGATTGGGATAAATTATACCATAAAAGAAGGGGGGGAAGCTTTTACAATGGAAAGAGAGGAGAATAGAGAGGGGGTGTGTGAACCTTATTTTAATGAAGATTGACTAAAAGAGGATATAATGTGCATACTTAATTTGGTATAGAAATCTATCTCACACTACAGAAAGTAGGAAGGAAAGGAGATAAGAGCAGGCAGGGGATTAGAAGGGAAGACAAATTGGGGGAGAAACAAAATACTTTTGAGAAGGGACAGGGTTAAAGGAGAAAGAATAGAATAAAAGGGAGGATAGGATAAACCACATATATAATATAACCTATATCAAATTTCTTACCTTCCTAATAAGGTAGACTACAGAAGGAAAATGGGAGAAAATGTGGAACTCAAAAATTTAAAACAAATATTAAAATTTTTTTTAATGTTACTGGGGAAAATACAAAATAAATTAAGAAAAAAGAAAAGAAAGTTTCTAATAACAGGAAAGTCATAATCTTCTGAAGGCATATAATAAGTCCAGAAGAAAATATGCAATATTAAGATTGAAAGTATATTAAGGGGTGGCTAGGTGATGGAGTGGATAAATTACTGGCCCTGGAGTCAGGAGGACCTGAGTTCAAATGCAGTCTCAGACACTTAATAATTACCTAGCTGTGTGGCCTTGGGCAAGCCACTTAACCCCATTTGCCTTGCAAAAAAACCCCTGAAAACAAAAGAAAGTACATTAAAACTTTTGGGTCATATTTTATAATATAAATTGGCTTGGGGGAAGAGCAACAAAGAGACTAAAGGAGAGTATTGTAAGGAAATGTAAAGAAAGTAAGAATACTTTTTTAAACAAGGAGAAGAATCAAGAAGAATTCCTTTCCATGGTCGATGAATCGATAAGGTTTAGATTAAGAAACTTGGTTTCTATTAATGAATAATGCAATTTAATTAACTAAGCCAAGACTAGTGGTTCCAAATAGTGTGGCAAGGTGGCCAGAGCACTGACCTTGGAGTTTGAACAGGAATTAGAATCTAACCTCAGACACTTGACATTAACTTAGTTGTGTGACCCTTGGCAAGTCACTTAATCCTGACTGCCTCACATCCAGGACCATTTCCAGTGGTTCTGATTCATATCTGGCCACTGGACCCAGATGACTGGAGAAGTGAGTGAGTCTAGTGACTTAGCACAGCAGTCCCTCACTCAAATCCAGTTCATATGCTTATCATAGCAACACCTCCCTGATGTCATGGTCTTCTTCTACAATGAAGGGCAAATATCATCAATGGTTCCAAGAAGGAAAGTTGTGCACTCTGACTTCTAAAAGGCTTTTATAATTCCCTTTATAAAGGCCATTAAAATAACTCAGTAACCATAGGATCAGAGGCTACCCTGTCAAATGAATCAAATTCTGATTAAGAGACAGGTAGCAAAGAGAAAGATGAATGACCCCCTCTCAGCACTAAGAAAGGTTAATAGTCAGATGCTCCTGAGATCAGAATTAGTAGGTGCATTCCCTGAGTCACCAGAGTTGACCCTACTCATAGTATAAAATTAATTTAGCTCTATGACTCAGTCCAAAAATAATGAGACATCTGCAAAGTTCCAAATATAATGAGGTAATTAGGAAGTCCAAATGGGGACTCCAATGCCAGCAAGGTGATATGAATGGAATGGAAGAATTTTCAATCCTTCTACACAGTGGAAGGTGATGAATGAAGGATGTTTCTCTCAAAAAGGACCCATGCAGTCACTGGCAAGCCTCTCAACAAAGAACTCTGCTCAGTATGCAGCAAGCATGAGGACCAATAAGACATTGGGAAGCTACCAAAAAGGACTGGAAAGAGATTGTCTTATAGCAACATGTCTAGCCTTACTCTGTGCTTATCAGTGTGTCCCAGAAATGAAGCAGCTGATTGTCATAAACAGTCTTTTACAAAGATGGAGGTGGAAGAAAAGATGACAACAGAAGTATACCAAAGGTGATGATCCCTTCCTCCAACAAATCCCACAATCTTCCCCCCAGTGCTGAAAAATCTTAAAATAAGTAGCATTATTATAATCAAGACAATGGTTACTGTTAAAAATTATGTCCAAGTAATAGTGGAACAAAGCATTGAACTTAAGAGTTATTAAGTCCTCAATTTAAATGCTGCTTCAGACATTTAAGAAATGATTGAGGCGGTAGCTAGGGGGCACAGTGGATAGAGTACTGGTCCTAAACCTGAGTTCAAATCCAACCTCAGATACTTAATAATTGCCTAGTTGTGTGATCTTGGGAAAGACACTTAACCCCATTGCCTTACATAAATTTTAAAAAAAGAAGAAGAAATGATTGACCATAAGTAAATCCCTTTATGTTTTGCCTTGGTTTCCTCATCTCTGAAATGGGAGTGACAAGAGCACTTGCCTAATAAGTTAATTCTGGAAATCAAATGAAATTATTTAAATATACACTTGGAACATGTTAAAGCATGATAGCAATAGGAGTTATTATTATTGTTATTATTATTATTATATCATTTTAATGGCATTAGCACGTTAGTGCTTTCCTCTTCCAATCTTATCAACATGGTTTTATCATACAACCATTTCTCAGATAAAGAAAAAGAGGATCTGGAAGCTCAAATCTTTCTGGTTCTGAGTTCAGTACACTGTCTATTCTACAATATTATTTCTATGTGCATAAACATGAGAGTTGAGAGATGAAAGATAAGGGAAAAAGATGAATGAAAGGAAGAAATGAGAGAGTGAGAGAAAAAGGGAGAGGGGCAGAGGGAAGAAGAATGACCAGGGAGAGAAAAGGAAAGAAACATGCAACATGACCTGATTTCTAACACTGGCTAAGCTGTTAACTAGCTATGTGACCTTAGGCAAGTCATTTCTCTCTGGGACTCAGTTTATTTATGGTTCCCTTTGAAAATGTCATACCAAAAATTCAATCGATAAGCTGGAAGCTTGTAAAGCAATTTTCACAAATGTCAAGATGTATCAAGAGCAGTCCAAAAGGACTCCACTACTTTATATAAAAAGAAAGCAAAACAACCATAAACAAAAAACAAAGGCTTCAGCTAAACCAAAGAAGATTTGACAGCTTTGTTATAATGCTGGGCAGCAAGATCTCTAAGATCTTTTCTAGTTATCTCAATGTTATATTGTATGATTCCTGCCTTAGAGTGACTGTGCCTCAGATTCTTTCCTAGAGGTTGTTTTTGACAGGGACAACACAGGAGGGCATTCGCTTCTTTCAGCCACAGAAAAGGGTCAACATTGAATAGAAAAGGAGCATAGAACTATGAGGCTGAGTATGACAAAGGATGTTCATCCAGTTTCCTTATTTTACTCTGATTCCACACTGGCTTTGAATCTCCACTATGGAAAACCTAGATAACCATAATTTCCAAATGCATGGTCATCATCTTTACTTTTCCCCACTGAAAACTGTTTGTCAACCTTAATCGATCCCTAAGATGTACAAGGCACTTTGTAAGTTCCTAGGAAGGCACAAACAAAGTAAAGCAAAATCAAACAAAAAGTTGGGAAACTAATGTCTTCTTGGTGTTGGGTGATAAGACATTTATTCTCTTCAATATTACCAATGACATCTTTTTTTTAAGGTTTTTGCAAGGCAGTAGGGCTAAGTGGTTTGCCCAAGGCCACACAGCTAGGTAATTATTAAGTGTCTGAGGCTGTATTGGAACTCAGATACTCCTGATTCCAGGGCCAGTGCTCTATCCACTGTGCTACCTAGCTGCCCCCTACCAATGACATCTTAATGATAAATCCATTAGTCTCCTTTTCTTTTCCTGTTGTTGGTCTATATTCAATTAAATATAATGTTTACTGTTTCCTATGCAAAAGATACTGCAGTGGCTTTTTCTTGTTTTCTTTTTGAAAAGTCTCCATCACCTGGGATATATTAGTTTATCTGATCCTTAAGTACTATGTATTTTTTTGTGGTATTGGATTTAATTTTCCCATAATCACAAAATTGGAAGGTGCTAGAAGACCATCTCATCAAACTTGAGCAAGGTTCTTAACCTAACTTACTTTATCCACTTTTCTCTTGAGGACTTTCCGGAAGGGTAGAGGAGGAAGTCCACTATTCATTTCCCTTTTGAATACTGGTCATTGTTATACTTTCCCTTACACTGAACATCATTCTGCTTTTCTACAATTTCTATACTTAATTTTGTTCTCTAAGGCCCAACAGAATAAATCCCATCCCTCCTTTTCCCTATCACCTTCTTCCATTTGCCCCAGTCTTCATGAGCTAGCAATCAGCCCATTACTAATATGAGTACCATCCTCTTTGATTATTCTCTACCCAGGTGGTCTATAAGCTTCCTATAATATGAAGTCCAGAATTGAGAACAGTACTCCAGAAATGGCATGTTTAGGGAAAAAATGCTGCTTATGCTTGCCTAGTCCTAGACCCTGTCTCTTTTTTCCTCTATTTTTTAAAGAAATATTTTGTTTTTCCTGAGAATACTGGTGAATTAATCATCCCCTCAAAGGCAAAGATTATCTTATAACCCATACAGAAAAGAAATTTTCAATTTGCAGAGCCAATGGTATCTCTTCTGACATCAAAGAATAAAATCTTTTTAGCCAAAAAAAAGATAAATAACCTTACTTGCAGGGCAAAGAAGAAAATGAATTTTCAATGATTTGTCAAAATTCAAAATTGTTCAAAGGACATGATAAACACAAACAAAAACACAATTAGATTTGGATTATTAGATAGTAAAGATTAAGACCAATTTAAAGAAACAATAATATTTTGTTTGCTTGATCCCAGGAAAAAAAGATTGGTAGGCAAAGGGTAGGATGAGGGAATGAGTCAAACCATAGATAAGAGAAAAAAAAAAAGAAAAATGCAACAATGACCAACAAGGAATAAATGCTAAAAAGTAATGCACATAACTGTTTTTCTCACAGTCTTGAGAGATAAAGTGTAAACATTGCCATTTTATAAACAAGGAACCTGGACTTAGAGAGGTAAAAAGATTGATCAGTAGTCATATAGCTAATAAATAGCAGAGGCAGAACTCAAAGGTAAGCTCTAGTTCTCATTCCCCAAATCCAAAGTTGCTTAGGCACATTAGTTCTATGAAATCAAATTAAGAGCTTCAGAGGATGGTATCTCACAAAGGTGAAGTTTTCCATCTATGTTATATGTCAATCTGTCATATTGCTTTGTGCTGACCTTTTTTTTTTAAGCTGGAAGAGATTGATTTATCTAAACTTTTTTCCCCTTAGCCTAAAAGGAGGATGCCAGTCCTGCTCATTAGCCTGCAGAGAGAAAGGGATTGGTAAACACCAAATTATCATTGATTCATATGAATTAATTCTCCATTATATGTCAGCTAGATGCTCTTGAAGAATTTGCCATCTGAAAAATTGCTTCTAGAAGGCTGCTTCCTATCCACAGTTTTCTCTATTGCTTCATCTGAAAATGTCAGAGTCAAAAGCTCACTCAAATACCTCAGAGCCTTTAAAGTGATTGTGGTAAATGTCACAATACATCCAGGGCAGCCTATATTTACTCCCACTTCTCTCTTGCAGGGAAAATCAACCAACAAACAAGCAAACAGAAAGTCCAAGCAAAGGTTTGGAGATACACAAGTCATCTCTGACTCCACCATGTTTTGAGTTTCCAGAGGATACTCTAGGCCAGGGGGAGGTGGGTGGTTGGGTGGTGGGTGGTGGGTGGGAAGGAGGGAGGAATTCTTATTTGGAGTCCAGATCTCTAAATTCCATCTATGTAGGTTTCTTTTAGTGTGGAAATCCCACTCTCCCAATGCAGAGCAATTTAAAAGCTTTAGAGATTACCTAGTGTATTAAGAAGTTAAATTATTTCCCTATGCTTATAGGACACTTAAATCTCAGGAGCAATACTTGAACCCAGGTCTTCCTGACTTCAAGGAAGACTTTCTAAATACTATGGAACTCTTAAGAAAGCTCTATAATTGCATAAAATTACCTTGGTTTCCTAAACTTTTTCCTACATATCAATGACCCAGGGATCAACGTCACAAATTTATCCTTAATGAAACATCTTTTAATCATTTCACTTCTCTGATGAGAGTTTTTGTGATCAAGCCCTTCTGAAGAGAAACCCTTTCTTCTTGGTTTTCCCTCATGTCAGAAATATGGCCATGTTCTTGGGATCTAAATGAATGACTATGGGGTATGAATACAAACTTTTCATATGGTAACTGAGACTTAAAGTGCAGAGTAGGTAGGATGACAGTTATTAAAGCTGAAGGGAACCATTGTTGTGTTAACTTTCTTTTTTTTGGGGGGGGAATTGCAAGGCAATGGGGGTAAGTGACTTACCCAAGGTCACACAGCTAGGTAAGAATTAAGTATCTGAGAGCAGGTTTGAACTCAGGTCCTCCTGACTCCAGGGTTAGTTATCTAACCCCTATACCACCTAGCTGCCCTTGCTATGTTAACCTAATGTAAAAAAACAAAAAAATTCAGTTGAATATCAGGACACCAACATTAATGTCATAAAACAAGAAACACTGATGGTCAGTGAAACAAATTACTTCATGGGAAACGAATCAGCACAGTTAGAGATGGAACTACAGTGAAGAAAATATTATCTGGGTACAAAAAAAATCAGGACAAAAATATTCTGGAAAATAAAATCAGGCTGAAGGAAAATGAATATTCTCCTCTTAAAAAACAGAGAGCCTGAAGATCATCAAAGGCATTACGATGGCAGCAATGTTGGTTGAGTTCCAACATGTGCTGCACTGAAGAAAAAAATTGCAAAAGAAAGTAATTGAAGAATTCATAATGAGATTTGCTTTGCAAAGTCCAAAACCAAAAGCAAAACAATTTAATAACTGAGGACCAGTTATGGATTTTTGTGGTCTTTGAACCAGATTATCCCAACCCAATCATCTTCACAGTATATTAAATGGCACAAAAATGCAATGGGACCAATGGAGCCAGTTATAGATAAATTACCTAACCCAATGATGAAAGAGTAAACAGAACCTTCCTGTTTGCCCCTGCCAAACACTAATTTGCAGCCCAAGCTATGGCTCCAAATATGAAAATTGAAAATACAGGATATTCCATGAGAGGGCAGCCAGGACATTGAAAAACAGGAATTCAATCCATTTGTCATCATAAGAAGACTAGAGAAGAAAGAGTTAGGGGTGATCGAAGAACCATCTTCAAGTATATGCAGAATCACTTTGCTCTGTCAACCCCAGAAGACAGAACTCAGGGCAATGAATGGACCTTAGGCCATCCAACCTAACCTCTGTCTGCCTCAGTTTATTCAATTATAAAATAAGGGTAATAATATCTAATTCCCAGTGTTCTTGCAAGGATCAAATGAGATAATATTTGTAAAATATTTTGCAAACCTTAGATCTTTAAACTATGGAATATTATGATCATCATCATTCTAATAACTTTGAGAGAGCCTAGTTTAATCTTGTTAGAAACAAAGGTAAATTTCATAAAATTAAAATGGTTCAATGCTAAATTAGGCCCAATGTAGAGAGTTATGGGTCCCTCTTTTACTGTAAATCTTTAAATAAAGACATAAGGCCATTCTTTGGGAAGGTTGAATTGGAGGTTTCTATTCAGACTCAGTTTGGGACCTTTTTAAGGTTCCATTTAGTTTTTAGAATCTGGGCTTCTGTGATCCCTCACATTTAGGAAGAATAAGTGTCATCTATTTTCTTTTTTTTTTTATTTGATATTCTATTTTTCAAAATACATGCGATGAAAGATTTTTCAACATTCATCCATATGCATATGTATATTTTTAAGTTATAGAATTTCCTTCTTCCCTCCCTTCCCAGCCTTCTTCCCTCCACAGAGAAGTCAGATTAACATTTTACATGCAAATTTTTGATAAATATGTTTACAGATTAGTCATTTTCAGTATGAGGAATTAGGATTAAGGGAAAGAGATATATAAGGGATAATTTTTTATAAAGTGTTCAGCAGATTCTGAGGGACTGTTTTTTGTTTTGTTTTGTTTTACTTTGGTTTTTCTTCCTCTGGATAAGGATAGCATTGTCCATAGCAGTCTAATAGGGTTGGTCTAGCTCTCTGAACTGCTGAGAGGAGCTGCATCCATCAAGGCTGATCAGCTCACAGTGTTGTTAATTTGTACATTGTTCTCTTGGTTCTGCTTCCTTCTCTCAGAATCAGATCCTGTAATTATGGCATATAATTTCTAAGGGTTAAATAAAAAAAAAATTTCTGACTATACAAATCTTGCTTCTAAATCTTGCCTCAAATCAAAGGCAAGCCTTAAGATGGGACAAAAAATAAGCAATAACGGATTTGACTTTTTTTTTTAAAAGGGTAAGGGTACTGTCCCGGAAACAACTGGAGAATATTTGATGGTAGCACTCTCGGTTACCACATGAGCTGTGCCAAAAGAGAAGAGAATTTGGAGGTGATGACAGTGACATCTTCTCATGATGTCTCACTTGAGGCAAACAAAACAAAAGAAAGAAGAATTTAGAAAAAATATAAAAAAATTTAGACATGAAAAAATATATACATATGAGAAAATGAGAGAGACATATATAATATATATATATCATATATATATATATATATATATATATATACAGAGAGAGAGAGAGAGACAAAGACAGAGACAGAGAGACAGAGAGAGCAAATGAAAAAATAGTGAGTTTGAAATGAATCCCTGCAGAAAGAGATTCCCATAAATGTGACATTTCTTATCATCAATTAGAGATGAAATGAGAAACACAACCTTTCCATATTCTCATTCAGTTTCTTTAAATCCAATGATATTTTCAAATTGTGAGAAATAGTGTGATTTCAGTAAAGAGGGTTTTATGCAGTAACCAGTTCCATTCTCAATAGAAATAAGAAATGGGTTAAAGTAAAATAAACACAAAAAACTTTAAAAGACCTCACAACCAAATCATGTGTCAGTATTTCTTCTTGCAAAGTAGAATCACAATTACCTTGTGGAATACTAAAAGGATGTGTCCTAAATAAAGTCTCTCTCTTTTTTTCCCCCACAGTTTAATGATAGTTATAGTTAGAAACATGGAAGGGATTTCAAAGATCATGGAGTTCAACAAGTTCATTTCAGAAAGGATAAAATAGAGACCTGAAGATCCAGTTGTCTGAGATGACACAAATAGCAAGCAGTATAACTGATCCACTGACATCAGATTCAGTCCTCTTTCTACTGAATCACACATATTTAGAGCCCTGCCCTGCCCTGCCCTGAAGAGTAACCCTTTAAACTTCCTAGCAAAATGATTTTGCTTAGCTTGACTGGGAAATTGAGCTCTAAATAAATATAAAAACAAGGCACAAATATTTTTCTGCTCTAATCCATCCTCTATTCAGCTCCTAAAGTAATTTTCTGAAAGCTTAGATGGAACCATATCACTTTGTCACACATATTCAATAAAGTTCAGTGGCTTTCCATTTTCCTCCAGGATCAAATGAACAGCATTCTGTTTGGCATTCAAACCCTTCTTAGTCCAGTTCCTTGCTATTTTTCCAGAATTCTTATGCTATACTTCCTAGTATGTACTATTCAGTGTAAGTGACACTAGCTTCCATTTTTCACTTCTGGGCATTGGTTTTTTTTTTTTTTTGGTTGTATTCCATGCCTGGAATGATGTGGAATGTTCTCTATTCTCATCTACAATTCCCATCCATTATATCCCAATTTTGTACTTTACTGGAGACCTTGCTCAAAACCTATTAATTCTAGTTTCTTCATAGTTATTTATTTCCTCTCAATCCTGTGTTTAACTTCCTTTGGGTATATTTCTTTACATATTGTCTTGCCCATTGAATTGTAAACTCCTTGGGGTTAAGGATTGTCTTTTTTTTCTTGAAGAATAGAACACAGTCTTTGGCACTTAGCAAAGGTTTAATAAATGTGTATTTATTGATTGACAAAAGGAATTAGAAGAGGGGCAGCTAGGTGGCCCAGTGGGGAGAGAGCCCTGGGCTTGGAGTCATGAGGACCTGAGTGAAAATCTGACCACAGGCACTTGACACTTAATAGCTGTGGGACCTTGTGCAGGTCACATAACTCTATTTCCTTGAGAAAAATAAAAGTGACTTTTGTTGACTATAGGTATCCATGACTTTGCAATAAAAATGAACAAGAGAAGATTAAATAGGATTTGAAGCCTATGCAAGCATGAGAACAGAAACAAAAAGCCTACTTGCTCTAATTCTAATGCAATAATCTGAACTCGGTGAAGTCCCTATTCAAGTAATAAGAAATAACAAAAATAACACCTACAGCAATTTATGAAAGTGATAGGAAATGAGGGAGTTTATCAGAACATTGGAGCACAGGGAAAGTGCCCCAATTTTTTTTTTCAGAGAAAGAAAAGAGTATCCACAAAATGCAGAACAATGAGCTCTAACTTTTAAGAAAACCCTCAAATGGGTCATTAAAGAGATGTTTGGCAAAATCTACTAAGAGAAAAATAATTACAAAGACACATAAGGGCTTCATCAAGCATTATTATGAAAAAATAATCTCATTTCCCTTTTGAAATGATTGATACACTAGTGGAAGAGAATTCTTGAAACGTACTTAAAGCTAGCAAATCTTTTGATAGAGCATCTCATGCTATTTTTGTGGAGAACATGGAGAGATACAGACTGCTAGACAACAACACAAATAAAGAATCTAGAATTAGTTGAATAATTGGAGCTCAAGGAAGGTTCTTATCATTTCTATGTTAATGTATACGAAGTTCTGAGGGAAATTTCATGGGCTTGATCCTATGCAGTTTAACGTTCTTATCAAGTCATTGATGCAAAAGTACAAATTCCCACTGATGATATTTTAAATAATTTCCATATGGGAATAATAGATCACACAGTGGATTACATGTCAGAATCCAAAAATATCTTGACAGATTTATACATCAAGTTCAATTAAACTCAATAGGTATAAATGTTTTACATGTGGGTACAAAAAAATCAACTTTATAATCTCAAGATAGAGAAAGCATGATTTAGATATTAAATTGCCTGAAAAAACCTAGAATTTTAATGACTGCAAACTCAATATGTTTTAGCACACTGATATAGAATGAAAAATTTACCAATGAAATTTGAAGCTGAATTAATAGATGCATAAATTCAGGAAATGAGGACATAATTAGTCACTTTATACTTTTCCTTGGTCAGACATTATTGAATATTTTGTTCAAACCTAGCTGCTGCAGTTTAAAGAGGACATTGATAAGCTGAAAAATATCCAGAGGAGGAATACTAAGGTAGTGAATGATCTTTAATCTGTGTCATAAGAGTCAATCAATCGCTAAGCATTTTTAAATGCCTACTATGTACCAAGCATTGTGGCATATCCGGGGGATGGGAAGAAGAGTATATATATATAGATTGAGGAGCTCATGGTCTAATGGGAGAGATAATAGGGAAATAATATATGTTTTATATATTTATATATGCATATATAAACATATATATACTATGTATATGCATATACAGAATATATAAATACATACATGTGAATATATATACATACACTTATATTTATATAGGCAATATATGCTATATATATGGCGGAGAAAGAGATCATTTTGGCAATGCACTAGAATTAATAGCAATTGGGAAAGACTTTCTTCGAGTAAGTAAGATTTTTAGATGGTTCTTAGGAGAACTTGGGGAAATAAGAAGTAGAAATGAGGAGGAAGAATATTATTGGCATTGAAGGAAATCAAGGAAAATTCTCAGATTAAAAAAAGCAATGTGTCTTCTTTTTTAGGTTTTTTTTTTTTGCAAGGCAAATGGGGTTAAGTGGCTTGCCCAAGGCCACACAGCTAATTAAGTGTCTGAGACCGGATTTGAACCCAGGTGCTCCTGACTCCAGGGCCAGTGCTTTATCCACTGCACCACCTAGCCATCCCACAATGTGTCTTTTTTAAGGAACAACCAAGGAGGACAATTTCACTAGAAAGAAAAATAAATGGACATGTAAGGTATAAGAAGATTGGAAATTTGGATAGAGAAGGAATAGTTTATGAAGGACTTTGAAAGAACTAAAGATATTTTACTTGAAGAAGGGAAGACTGGCTAGGGTGGGTGGTCACAGGAGCTATCCTACCATATGGTGCAGTGGATAGAGCCTTGGCCTTGGAGTCAGGATGTCAAAAGTTCTAATCCAGCCTCAGATATTTTCTAGCTGTGTGACCTTGAGCAAGTCACTTAACCAGGATTGCCTTTCATCCAGGGTCATCTCCATTCATTCTGATTCATATCTGGATCCAAATGACTCTGGAGGAGAAAGTGGAGGCTTGTGATTTAGCATGCTCAAATACAATTCATGTGCTTTTCATAGCATCACCTTCGTGAAGTTGTCATAATCATTGGGAATGAAGGACAAACAAACAACAAAAAATGGAGAATAGATTAATTTTAATCAATTTAGTCATGGAAGGGAGAACCAGGAGAAATTGTGTGGGGAAAGTAGTTGAATAGAGGAAAATTTAGGTTTGATGAAAGGACAAAGCAAAACTCAAAAAATGACCTGATAATGAATGCTTCCTAAAGATGGTATGAGCTGACTTCAGAGGTGGTAGCTTCCCTCTCCTTGATGGCCAGCAAAGAAAGATCACCACTTGCAATATATAGAGAGAGATATACAGATATAGTATAGTAGGAACTTGTTCATGAATGAGTTGTACTTGATGGCTCCTGAGGGCACTCTCATCTCTTAAGTTCTACAATTTGATGATCTTGTGACCTTGAAAAAGTCATTTATCCTCTATTGTCCTCAGGTTCCTCATCTGTAATATGAGAATGCGGGATTAAATTGTCTAGAAGGTCCCTTTCAGACAGAGCCAAGTTCATATGAAATCATTTATTTTTTATTATTTTTTGCACTTGTAAAAAAGACTATTTTATGGAGAGCTCACACAGGGCAAGTGCTAATGGAGGGGTCAAAAGAAGTGATACAGGGACGTTCTGAAGGTTTCTCTTAAGAGCTTTGGCATTACTTGTGCAGCATGGGAAACACTGACACAGGAGCTCCCAGCATGTAATGCCCTCACTGGAGATTAGCAGCTCAAAGAAATGTGAACTTAGTGTACCCACCCTAGGTGTTCAAGTGGACTACATGTGCCCATTTTATCGTAGAGAATTCCAAGAATTTATCGATCTAATCAGTCACAGTTGGACACACTAAAACTTGTCTCTAACAGAATGATGTCATTTTGTAATGGAAGATAAGAACCAATCAACTATTTTTTAACCTATCCCTTCCTTCACGAGAACTCTATCATGGATCAATAGTGTCAATAAGCTTATCCGTATTTCATAGATAGAATGCTGGATTTGGAGTCAGTGAAACTTGATTTCAAATACTGTCTCAATTATTCAATTATTAGTTGTAAGACATTGGGCAAGTCACTTGATCTGTCCCCCTTAGTTTTAGGCTTTTTGGAATAAGGATAAAAACTTTATCTCACAAAATTTCTGTGGGCTTCAAATGTGGTACTAAGTATGAAGTACTCTGTCAATTTTAAAGGAATATCTAAACATCAACAATAAATATGGAAGGCTTTTTTAAAAAATCACTTACCATGGAAAAATAGATAGGAAGGACCATAGTCAGCACTTGGAGGCAACTGAAAACGAAACCCTTTCACTTTCCAGTGTTCCCTTTCTTCTGACTAAGAAATCTAGGGATCTAAGGATCCTTTCGATGAAAGGGCTTCTAAAATCAACATTCCCCAAATATACTGGGGAGCAACATCCTGGGTTTTTCTATCACATATTGCATATTAATTTAGTTTGAAAAAGGAAAGGATTAGGAACAAAAGAGAGTAGACATCAGTAATTAGCCAGAAATCAATCAGAAGTGAATAGTCTAATTGAAAGAGGAGTTTGTTCAGAGGAAACAGGAAAGTGAAGAAAAATTGGAACAGGCAAGAAACAAACAAAATCCTTGAGAGTTTTGAGGTGGTGGAAGTGACAGTCAGGAGGGTAGGCCAACTTCTTGAGGGGTTCAGCTGTCCCAGAAGCACCCTCATTTAGGCTATAACACTGACCAGACTGCCCTGATGTTTGGCATGAAGTAGCTATGAGCACACAATACTTAAACACAAAAGCCTAAGAACCAGCAGTTACATAGGTAAGGATAGGACTGTATACCAGACAGGGAAGAAGCTGGAGAGAGCAATTTCAGGTTCTGAAGCAATGTCATAAAAATACTCTATGTGTATGCCTGTGCATGTGCAGGAGTGTGTAAGTGTGCATTAATATTTGTATGTATGCATGTAGAATTAGATTGATGGAAGGAGCAAACAAGATTTGCAGGACCATTTCCATATAGATTTGCATTCTCACTTTTTTACTCCTAGCTATATTTATTGGGCGAAAAAAACCCCACTGTTGTTATTGCCAACCGTCACATAGTGCACCAAACATTCTCACTCTGGAAAAAAAAAATAATGCCACCCCGCTAGCCATGCAATCAGAAACAAGCAACTTGTCTATTTATTCAAAGAGCTCAATGAGCTGTGAAGATTGACATTTAAACTATTAACATTGGATTTCATCTGACAATGTTATTAAATATTAAGTCTGATTTATGTAAAGGTTTAATCAAATGGCAGATCAGGTCAGCCCATGTGCTGCAAAGAAAGCACATTATGGGGAATAGTATTTGATAGATTTGATCCCACAAAAGGGGGGAAATAGTCTACATCAACAGCAAGGTCTGACTTCATTTGACAAAGTTATTATCATATAAATTCAAATGACTTGCTAGCTCGACGCTGCACTGGAAAGTTTCACTAATTGATATTCTTAGCAGTTTGGCAATCGAAAAGCTGAATCACAGACTTCAATAAATCTAGCTTTAACAAAGGAGAGGAAATGTCAGGTTACTGAGCTTGGGTTCTGCACTCTGATGGCAGGGTTGGAACATGCTAGAATGATTCAATGCAGGTGTGGATGGTAGATATTTTGTGGAGTTGGTAAATATATTAGACTTTAGAGGGGCAAAATGAGAAGCCAGAAAAATTAGGAATATAGACAAGAACATTGGACAATACCAGGAGCATTAAATGGAATGGCAGGGTATCTAACTGAAATAAATCAACAGAAGAGTAAAAAGAGTACTGACTGCATTCAACATCTATCTCAAAGCCTGCCTCTGAGATTAGATATAGATAGATATGGACAGATCGATAGAGATTTTCATCTATCTATCTGTCTATCTATCTATCTTCCTATCTGTATTTGGTTTTTGCTAGGCAATTGGCTAATTAACTTGCCCAGGCTCATACGGTTAAGTAATTATTAAGTGTCTAAGGATATGAACTCAGGTTCTCCTGGTTGGTGCTCTATCTACTGCACCACCTAACTGTCCCTTATCTGTCTATATCTTCTGTGAACTTGTGCAAGTCATTTGACCTCCATGAGCCTCAATTTCCTCATCTGAAATATAAGAGTTTTGGATTAGAAGAATTCTTGGGAGTCTTAAGTTCCAAATATATATTCTTAGGCAAATGGATAAGAATTAAATGTTATAAAGAAAAAGAGGGGGTGGGTAGGTTGCACAGTGGATAGAGCACCTGCCCTGGAGTCAGGAGGACCTGAGTTCAAATCCGGTCTCAGACACTTAATGATTGCCTGGCTGTGTGGCCTTGGGCAAGCCACTTAACCCCATTGCCTTGCAAAAACCTAAAAAATTAAAAAAATAAAGAAAAAAACCTTGAAGGAGAATTGCATTAAGTGAGCAACATGCATTTATCAAACATGTGCTGTGTTTATTTTTTATTAAGTGCTAAGGCTATGAATGCAAAAGTTAGACAGTTTTTCCCCTTATGGAGTTTAACTCTTACTGATTTGGATGTAGTCAAGTATAAAAGGGGGCAGAATGAGAAGGGGAAGGTGTCCAAATAAGAGTAATCATGGAGAAAAGAAGCCTTAGACTCACTCTTTTCTCTTATGAGACTTATTGGCTCAAAGGGAGGTAGGTGCATTTTGTTTAGATTTCAAAGTTTCTTTATTTTGTCATTGAGGTTTTTCCCTGTGGTGATTTAGTCATTTTATAATCCTGTATGACTCTTTAGGACCCTATCTGGTGTTTTCTTGGCAGAGATACTGGAACGGTTCACCATTTTCTTCTCCAACTTATTTTACAAATGAGGAAACTGAGTCAAACAGGATTAAGTTACTTGCTGAGGCCCACAGAGCAAGTCTTTTAATCCTTTTTACCTCAGTTTCCTTACCATTGATACAACTGTAGCTACTCTACATTTTTGTGATTCAATTAAATTTATTCCACAAAATTTATTAGATGCTTAGAACTAGGAACCATAGCAGATAGAGTACAAATCCTCAAACACTTAATAATTACTTAACTGTATGACCTTGGGCACGTTACAGAACCACTTAGCTAGCAAATACCAAATATAGATGGATAGATAAAAATCTCTATCAATCTGTCCATATCTATCTATCTATTCTCAGAGACAGGCTTTGAGACAGACAATGAATGCAGTCAGTATAGTCAGAAACAAAAGTTCCTGATTTCAAGGCATTTTTTGCACATTGGATCTCAGACTAGTCTGTGGCTGAAACTTTCTATGCTCATCATCAGTTTCAGAAATATTGTTTGCTGACAAGTCTCATCCCTAAAATATTTCTAATTTTTTAAGAACTGTCAGTGCTTGTAATCTATTGCCAAAGGTTTTGAAAAACCCGGACCATATATATATCCCATAAAGACAAATAGGAAGAGGATACCAATTGTGAGTTTGGTAGAGGCAGCTAGGTAGTGTGGTGGATAGCAAATCAAGTCTGGAATCAGGAAAACTCATCTTCCACAGTTCAAAGATGACCTCAAACTTTTACTAGTTAGTTTGAATCTTTGGGCAAGTACTTAAGCTTGTTTACTTTAGTTTCTTCACCTATAAAATGAGCTGGAGAAAGAAATGGAAAGCCATATGTCTTCCAAGAAAACCCCAAATGGGGTCATGATGTGTCAGGACACAACAGAAAAATGGCTAAAAAGCAAGATGAGTTTGGCAAGAAATTAAAAACAATGAAGGGGCAGTCTATGAAATAAAGAAAATCAGAGAAAGATGAAAATTAATAATAATATTAATAATAATTGGATTTTATACAGTGCTTTGAAGTTTGTAAAAAATAATCATCTTCTGATTTTATCTTCAGATCAATCTGCAGATGTATTATCATTCCCATTTTACAATGAAAAGTAAAACAGGATCATTTTCCCAGGGTCACATACTAATTATAAAATGTTTGAGGATAGATTTGAACTCTGGAAGGTGAGTTTTCCTGATTCCAGGCCTGGTGTTCTATCTACTAAGACCTGAGTTCAAATCCATCCTCAGAAACCTACTCCTAGGGAAAGTCATTTAACCCTGATTTCCCTGCATCTAGGGTCATCTCCAGTCATCCTGATCCATATCCGGTCACTGGACCAAGATGGTTCTGGAGGAGAAAATAAGGCTGGTCACTTAGCACAAAACTTCTCAATCAAATCCAATTAGTTTTCTTGCTATGGCATCACCTCCCTGATGTCATAGTCTTCTTCAAAAATGAAGGACAAATATCATCACAAATGAAAAAAACAGACAGACAGAGGATGTATCTCTTAGTGTTACATAGCTGCTAAGTATCTGAGACCAGATTTAAACTCAAATCTTCCTAATTCCGGGTCCTTCATTCTATCCACCATGCTACCCAGCTGGTTCTTGTGTAGAGTATCTCACTTCAACAATGTAATATGTGTAGGGCATAAGAACTGGTTTTGGTAATGCTTAAATCAAAATATGTACAAGTTATTCTCTATATCTGGCAGTTTGGGAAGATTGGTATTGGAGCAAACCTGGGTCAACATAAAGTTGATTTAATAAAAATATATGAAGTGACCTTTGAATATATATGGAGTTTAAATTTAAAAAAAGACCATGATAATGCATGCTTCCCAAAGGGTCAAGGAATATATAGAATCCTACATGTAAAGCTATAAAATATTTCTGAGGCCATCAAGCTGTAGATGAGAAAACTGAGACCCAGAGATGGAGAGAATCCTCTATCTACCCAGCTAAGCCTGGGTCCTTGCTATTTTTTTTTATTTCTTATTTTTTTCCTCAAAGGTTGTTTGAATCTGCTTGATTTTTTCCAGGATGCAATACTGACAGAATAGAGATAAGGGCTATCTTACAACAACAAATCCAAGGAAGAAGAAAATGAGTCTAGTCAAAAGACAAAGTTCACCAGTACTGACTCACTCTCCTCTAGTGTGGGATTAGACATAGAAAAATAAGACACTCTCGTCCTCTTTAAGAAAATATAAGACCTCATTTGTGTCAAATGAACACATTTCAATGAAGACAAACTGAATCCCCAATATATTCTAATAGGAGATTCACTACTGTTCTGCAGATTCATTGAAATGAACAGATTAGATTCTGAAATAATAAAAAAATTTGATGCTATTTTATGATTTGCCAAGTTTATGTGTATCATCTCATTTGACTTCTACAGAAATCCTGGGATTTGTGTATTTCAGGTATTTCCTGGAGAGATAAGACTACACAGGCTACAAGAAGTTCAGAGAGTTAGTCAATGAAATGCTTCAAGGGAGATCCAGATCTATCTTTCCTGAGTCTAGGCTCGCACTAAGCACTGATGTTAAACTAGAAACCTATCTCATCCACTTTCCGCATATTTGTGGAAGTCAACAAGAAAGACCATTATCTTCTCTTCACATGCCTTCTCATTCCTTCTTTACTAACCTCTCCTGTTTGAATCTCAACAACATCAAAATACTTTACCTTATTTTCCTGAGAAAGTAGAGGCTATACACCTTGCACTCTCTCTTATTCTCTTTACATTTAACCAACTTTTCCAATTTTACTTTAGTAAGGAGTATGTATTTTGAGTCTAGAGAATTTCCAATAGATTATCTGTTGACTCCAATGTCTATATCATCTACTACCCTATCATCTTTTGCTTCAGCCTCTAAAGATAAGGTCATCCCTTTCCTTGCCAAGACTAATGCTTCAATATATGGGTCTAAAATCATTTACTTTGATTTTCTCAATCATCATCTCCTCTTGTCCTCTAATCTTTTGTCTCTCCTTATCTATTTGCTCTTTTTTTGATGCCTACAAATACACCAGGTGTCCCCTTCACTTAAAAACAAAATAATATTCCCTTATGTAATCTTCTCTCTTCCATGTAGGATTTTAACAAGATCTTCCTCACTTTACCTGATTCTAGTCAAGTATTATGCCCATTATGGCAGTTTTCTCTCTGTGGTTGGGACATCACCATTCTTCATATAATAAAGTACAATATAATAATAAATACACAATAAAGTACAATAGAAAACCCTAGATATAATATACTTTTATCATTCTAAATTCCATTTTCCATGTCTTAATCATATCATGAAAGTAACCCTGGGTTCACAAAAGCTCTGGAAGGTTCTACCACATTTGAAATACCTTGAGTTTGAGTTCAGCAACAAACCTAACAGATATTTGGTATTCAAGGACCAGCTTTGCTTAGCTAGAGTTCATTTCTACATAGACCATACAATTATCTTAGAGGATTTTGTTATCATAAATTTCAAATATAAGTTGCAACCTGCCTGGGCCTCAGTTTTCTCTTCTGAAAAATGCAGGGGCTTGTTTTTCAATGAATTTTGATATACCTTCTGATTCTAAATCTATGATCTCATAATTTACTAGTGGTTGATCTTTGTGTAGATGGAAAAGGGGTATGGGTGGATAAGATCACAGAGATCTTGAAATCTTGAAAAACAATGTCTTGGAACCCATGAATTACAATTAATAAGGATTAAATTTTAGATCAAGAAGATGAAGGCATGGTGAAATATTTTCTTTGGAGACCTGGTCTGAAAACCCAACTGAACTTACTTAACAGTGACATCTTGGAAAATGTCCAAGGAACAAACTCTCCCAACTTTAGTTTGGTAAGGAGCATGCATCCTGAGCCTGAAGCATTTCAAACAGATTATCTGTTGGCTTCAATGATTCATCTTCCTAATTACACTTCTCCTAGGTTCATATGAAAATGTTTGCTTTCCTTTTGTACACACTGACAGCAGGAGTAACATGCTGAGAGTCAGTAAAAAAGCTATCCTGAGATTAAACATTTGTCACAGAAAACTGACTATATACTAAAACATAAAAGTGCAGGGGAGAAGAGATTTATTTCCTTTTTAACAACATGGAATATTCATACTATTATTAATTTTCTGGGTTGTCAAGATATAGAGAAGACTAAGAATATATCTGCAAATTCACCCCTAGTGCACCACCCCCTTTGGGTTCTTTCAAACATCACTGATTACCCTCCTCAAAGGAAGGGGATCGAGAATTTCAGCCACTGTTGAGATAGATAATTCTGCATAACCATACTTTAAGGAATCTAAAAGAGTGTTAGGGATGATCTTTCATTAGCCAGATGAGGAAACTGAGATTTTAATGTCCAAGTCATACAACTCTTCTCTTTTGCCATGAATCTCACATTTTTTTTAATGTTGGTAAGTTTTCTCAGGTGATAGTCTGTTGGCCTATAAATCAGCAGCAAAAGTCTTAATCCTATATTAATCTGGTGAAATATGTATTTTTGTGTCTTTATGTGTATGTGATGGTTATGTATGCAAGCCTCCAATTCTGATTTTCTGTTTTGGTTTCTTTTACAAGAATTTGCTTTTCTCAGCTCCTGAATTTCCCATCAGGGAGAGGACTGGTAGGAGCAGGGTCTCCCAGAATGTGTTTCCGCCCTTTTGTAGATGTCCTATACCATTCTGGCTAGGAAGATTTCATCTGGAATCAGTGATAAAGCCTAAAGGTCTGAATGACAGGAGCAGTTGAAGTGTCAAACCTTATGAAACCAAGTACAGTGAAAACTACTACAATGAACCGTGACTACAACAAAACTCTCCAGTATCAGTACTTTTCTACCTAACTTCAAGAGATGTAAAAATATATCACCATTGAGGGGGAAGGAGGAGAAGACCAAATGTCATGTCATTTAATATCTGGGATAATTATCCTGACTGGCCACCCACTGTTATTTTTTCATCATTTAAATTATGGTTTTTTTTTTTCAAATTATCTAACATTTGCTTGATTGGTGTTTTTTCTCAATCCCATCTACTGATGGGAGGCCGGGTAAGCCTAGTAAAAAACTGCAAGCCAGGCAAAACACATTCCCACACTGGCAATGTACAAAATTTATGTATCTTATTCTGGACCTTAACTTTATCACTTATTTATCAGAAGGTGTGCAACTCAGTTCATTACTCGTCCCTTGGCACCATTATTCAGCATTGCACTGAATAGTTCTGAAGTCTTTCAAAGTTGTTTTTTTTTTAATGTGTTGTCATTGGATAAAATGATTTCCTAATTTCGCTTACTTTATCTTGTATTATTTCATAAAAGTCTTCCCATTTTCCTCTGAAACCCAATTTTGTCATTTCTGAAAGCATAATAATATTCCATTCCATTCACATTTCATGATATGTTCAGTGATTCAGCAATTGATGCACAACATTTTAGTTTCTGTTCTCTTTTACTACAAAAACAGTAAAATACTTTAGTGCATATAAGATATTTTCTTCTTTGATCTCTGGGTCAAAAGGTTTGAACAATACAGTAACTTTTGGTACATGGTTATAAATTGCTTTCTAGATTTAATGGATCAATTCCCAGATTCACAAAACCGTGCATTGGTATGCCTATTTTGCTGGAACCTAGCAAAAATTTTTCATTTTCCCTTTTTTCATCAATGTTGCCAATGTGAGTGATATGGAATGGAACCTCAAAATTGTTGTAATTTGCATTTTTCTAATTATTGGCTATGTGAGTATTTTATACAACTGTTGAAATATTTGGTGAAATATGTGAAAACTAATTATTGACTCCTTTATGGCTCCTAAACCTACAAATTTGAATCAATTGCTCATAAATTGGAAATGACACCTTTAGCAGAGAAACTTGCTGCAAAGTACTTGTTTTTCATTTAATAAACTATTTCCCTTCCAAACTAAGTTGGAAGGTTTTACATAACGTCTCAAGTATTTTCAACATTGCATGCCTTTTTCTGGGATGGGGGAGGTTTAAGAGGGAGAGAATTGGGAATGCAAATTATCTTAAAAATTTAATGGTAAAATTCATCAAATATAATTTGAATAAAATAATAAAATCAAATTTATTTAAACTTAGTTTTATGAGACTCCTTTGTACATTTTTTAGTTTTGTTTTAAAAGCCAATGGGGTTAAGTAACTTGCCAAAGGTCATACAGCTAGATAATTATTGTGTCTGAGGTTGAATTTGAACTCAGGTCCTCCTGACTCCAGGGCTGTGCTCTATCTACTGTAGCACCTAGCTACCCTGTCCCTTTCACATTTTTAAAAATTTGTATAATCAAAATTGTCCAATTTAACTTCTATGATACTTTTAACTTTTGTTTGGTCATGAATTTCTATTATTTCCAAAGTTAAATTCTTTATTTTTCCTATATATTTTTATACTATGACCTACTATATTTATGTCATTTTTGAAACTGATCTTAGCATTTATGTGAAGTTTGGAAGTACATCTAATTTATTTCAGACTATTTCAGATTGATAATCCTTGTTTTATGTTTATTTGTTTTGTTTTTACAAATACTGAACCTTTACTCCAATAGATGAGGTTTGAGATCTTACTGGATACTAGTCTACCTATTTTGATTTCTTCTCTATGTTCTATATTTCTCTGGTGCACTCATCAGTCTGTGTGTTTCTCTCTAACATCTTCCAAATCATTCTAATGATTGCTGCTTGGATTTCAAAGTTTGAAATTTAAAGCTGCTAAAATCTATTCATTCCGATGTTCATTCTTTTCATTGATAATCTTGATTTTTTTTTCCTACAGATGAGTTTTGTTGTTGTTGTTTTGCTATTTTTGTAAAATATACACTTCCTAGTTCATTGATGGGGCTACCCTGCAATCATGAATGGGAAGTTTAAGATCCAGAGTGCCATTTGACTCATCAGGTTTCTACTGCAGAACCTTAAGTAAAAATGTGCTCATTGTCTGATGAGACTATTGTTTGGCCTATGTTTCTATTGATTAATACAATGAAATCATATTACCTTATTTTTTGTGCTCCCTACTATACTTCCACTGTTCATCCTGAGGATGACTGGCTTCTTGAGTCCCAGAATTTGAGTCTTGAGAATTTTATATGGGTGAAGATGAGAAAGGGTAGAATGGAATGGTATATAGAAGAGAGAAATTGAGTTTAAAAAGAGAAGAAAAAAAGGGAGAGGGAAGTCAAAAGAGAAAGATGGGAGAAAGACTGGCTAAGAAAGAGAGAGAGGAAGAAGGAGGAGGAAGAGGAGGAGGAGAAATTGAAGAAGGAAGCAATAAAAATAAAGAAAGAAAGATCCAAAGACCAAAAGAAAGAGTACTGGAAAAATTTAGTGAATATCAAAACTTTATAGAGTAAATAGTGTGACACAGCAGCTAAAAAAGGCTAAGGTTGTCTTATACTGCATTCTAAGAAAGTTTCCACCATGAGGGAGTCGGCCATTTTCCCCTGACTTCACGATTTTGTATTTTAGGAAATATTTTGAAAAATTACAGCATTTTTAGAGGATGTTAAGGACACCAATGGAAAAAGGAACTGCTGATTTCTCATTTAATAGTAGGAAAGGAAGGAAGGAAAGAACAAAGGAATGAAGGAAGGAAGGTCAGACATGGGTGATTGCGTAGGTTCTTGGGATTTAGATCTCATAATTGTTCAAGTCAAACATAATTAAATAAATTGTAAAGAAAGAAGAGCAGATGATAAGGACAATTCAGAAAAAAATATGTTGACTTAATGATTAATGAGGTCAAGGAAGCGAGATAAAAAGAATAGACCAGAGGCACAAAATCTGCCTATATCTCAGAGGTTGAATTTTATGTTTTCCACATTCAGCACTGACTGAAGCAATTAGAGAATACCACTACAAGATTAATCTTCCTAAAGTGCTACCTTCATCTGATCATAGGATCATAATCAGAGCTGGAAGGGACTTCAGAGTCCATCTAATTCAAACTGTTCATTTTGCTTGATGAAACTGAAGCACGTAAAGGCTAAGTAAGAGACACCCCCAGTCATAAAGCTAGTATGTGAAGCAGGATCTGAAGGCAGATTTTCCTGACTCCAAATCCACTATGCCTTGAAAGCATCAGGAGGATTTGGATCTAAGTCCTCTGAGTCAATACTTAATTCCCTTTCCCCCAAACAATGATGCTTCATAATGTCATTCCCTTAATTGAGAATCTTCTATAGATCTCTACTCTATATGGTATTAAGTCCGAGCTTTCTAAAGCTTCAAGCATTCTATAACTAATAATGGGGGATTAGTAGGTAGAGTATAAGGCCTGTCATCATCTGACTTCAAATCTGTCCTCAGATGCTTATTAACTGTGTGACCCTGTGCAAGTCATTTAACCCTGTTTGCCTTCGTTTCTTCATCTATAAAATGAGCTGGAGAAGGAAATGGCAAAATCCAATATCTCTATTAAGAAAATCTCAAATGGGGTCCTGAAGAGTTGAATACCACTGAACAACGACAACATTTATAAGAATGCTGGCAAAATTCACTGTGAAAACTTCATGGTGGTCAGGGACATGACAGAGAGTCATAATAGTGGAATGAACAGGTCTTGGGAGAAACAGTGACTCATCATGTTATGAATCCTCTCCTTTACTTTTCACAGTCTCTATTAACCTGTGACCCTTTTATTTTTCATTCATTTATAAGCTTCCTCCTTCCTATAACCTCACAGGAATTTGTGCTATAAGAATACTCTGAGGCACAGGGACAACAATCTCTGCTAGAAGGTGAGATGAAACATTCCCCTCAGATTTCTGTACCTTAGGTGAAATCCCCATTATGGTTCTATATTCATGGTCTTCCATAAGCGACTTCAAATCTTATTTTCTCTTTTTTTTTTAGAAAGATTTTATTTATTTTGAGTTTTACAATTTCCCCCCCATTCTTGCTTCCCTCCCCCCACCCTCCACAAAAGGCAGTCTGTTAGTCTTTGCATTGTTTCCATGCTATACACTGATCTCAGTTGAATGTGATGAGAGAGAAATCATATTCTTAAGGAAGAAACAAAGTATGAGATAGCAAAATCGCATAATAAGATAGTGGGGTTTTTTCTAATTTGAAGATAATAGTTTTTGGTCTTTGTTCAAACTCCACAATTCTTTCTCTGGATACAGATGGTATTCTCCATTGCAGACAGCCCAAAATTGTCCCTGGTTGTTGTGCTGATGGAATGAGTAATTCCATCAAGGTTGATCATCACCACCATATTGCTGTTAGAGTATACAATGTTTTTCTGGTTCTGCTCATCTCACTCAGCATCAGTTCATGCAAATCCTTCCAGACTTCCCTGAATTCCCATCCCTCTTGGTTTCTAACAGAACAATAGTGTTCCATGACATACATATACCACAGTTTGCTAAGCCATTCCCCAATTGAAGATCATTCACTTAATTTCTAATTCTTTGCCACCACAAACAGAACTGCTGTGGATATTTTTGCACAAGTAATGTCTTGACCCTTTTTCATCATCTCTTCAGGGTACAGCTCCAGTAGTGGTATTGCTGACTCAAAGGGTATGAACATTTTTGTTGTCCTTTGGGCATAATTCCAAATTGCTCTCCAGGAAGTTTGGATGAGCTCACAGCTCCACCAACAGTGTAATAGTGTCCCAGATTTCCCACATCCTGTCCAACATTGATCAGTGTCCTTTCTGGTCATATTGGGCAGTCTGAGAGGTATGAGGTAGTATCTCAGAGTAGTTTTAATTTTCATTTCTCTACTAAGTAATAATTTGGAGCAATTTTTCATATGACTATGGAATGTCAAGTCTTATTTTCTATCTTGAAGTCTCCCCACCCCCTTAAAATTATTTATTTAGGCTGCTTTGACTGTCTGTCATGAACTATCATCTTTATATATTTGCTTACAGGATCACAGATTTAGATTGGAAGGAATATTACAGGTAATGACTTCTTCATTTTAGAGATAGGAAAACTGACAGCCAAACAGGTCATTGGACTTGCTCAGGATCACACCAAATGTGCGGCAGGGCCAGAAGGTGGAGTCACCAGGCATGTGACTCCAAACATAATACCCTTTCACCTCTATTATGTTGCCTTTCCAATTATCTTTTAATTTATTTTTTAATAAACAAGAACTTATTTCCTCCTCCTTTACTTCCCCTTTGGGAAAAGCGATATTAATGCCTAAAATGCCCTCTCTGTTCCACTGTATCCCTCTTTCAAGTACTACCTTTTCTGTCTATCCTTGGCTCTCCATAATGATAGTTATCCTCCCATTTGTCTGGGTTGCCTGTTTTACTGGATGGAAAAGATCTCAGCAATATTCTATCCAATCCAATAATTCTATAGTTAAGAAACTGAGATCCATAAATGTGAAATGAATGCTAGTCAGGAGCAATCTCAGGATTAGAACTCAAAACTGATAGCAAACCACCATTGCATTTTGAAGTCACCTTCCCTTACCCTGTTTAAGGATTACCTGTAATATGCCCTGATGTCTTCCCTTTCAATCTCAATACAAATGATCTCTTATTCCTTTTATTTTTCACCATTCTATCTACTTCTCATCCTAATTCATAGGATACTGTCTTGTTCACAAATCGTGAATTCCTTATTTCTGGCTCAACTCTCTTCTCATCAGAGAAGCTAAGTGAAGCAATGACAAGTATGCTAGACTTGGGACCAGAAAGTCCTGGGTCTGAATCCTGCCTCAATTACTCACTGGCTTTATGACCCTAGGCAAGTCATTTGCTTTTTCTCTTCAGTCTAGTTTCCAGGATTGTTGTGAGGATCAATTGAGATATCATATGTAAAATACTTTGCAAACATTAAAATATTATGCATTTATATCTATATATATATTATAATCATCGTCATCATCATCATCATCATCATCATCACCTATTGCTCACTTTCTTAGCCCAGAAAAATGCAAATTATTTTGTGCTTCCCCTTCTTACCTTCCTGATGCCTTCAGAAGGGTTGGAGACACAATTATCAGCCCCATTGTTCTTGCTGATGGTCTTCCAAAGCTCAGCAAATGTGCTGTCCTGTTCCAATGGATTGGTCCCTTTAGCTCTAAAGTACTCATATACAGCTGAGTCTCTGACTGTGCCATAAGATATATCCATTTGTTTTGACAGATCCTGAAATGTTCTGAAAGGCAGAAAAGCATCATCAATTTAGCATCGTGAGCCATGTTGCTGAAATTTTTATTGGGAAACTGATTAAATTTCTGCAGTTATATCTGAAGAGAGGCATGACACCCAGTATCTTTTAGCATTCATGGAAGTCAATTGGACACCCCACCTCCACTCCCCTCCAAGTTCTGTCCAGACAGCTCCCTTTCTTGGGGAAATGAAATAGCTAAAAACCTAACCATAAAACCTTCAAAGTTCTTGCCTGATTCAGATATGAACTTGGAAATACTAAAATGTAAGCAGATTGCTTGTGATATGAAGGGAAACTGATAGCAACCACCATTCCATTTTGAAGGCACCATCTATTACCCCGTTCAGAGATTATCTGTACTCTACCTTGATGCCATCCCTGCCAATCTCAATACAAATAATTTCTTATTGTTACTCTTGTCACCATTCCATCTACTTTTTATCCAAGAGATAGCTGACTTTAACCATCTTCTGAGTTTGACATTCTGGCTTATAGGATACTGTCTTTTTCACTAATCGTATCCTATGTGAATGATGGGCCTCCTCAATTGACGTGGAAGGATTTGTAGCTAGCTTTCCTAGTATTCATTACACCACCTAGCACAATACTGAGTTCATATATGAGGAATTCATAAATAGAATCAAATTAGGAATGCTTGTGAAGAGAACACATGGAATTTCAATCAAATTTAAAAGAGGTATTAGAAACTCTCTAATCTAATCACTGCATTTTACAGATTAGGTAACAGGTTTAGAGAGTTCAAATGAATTTCCTGAATGAATTTGCCAGCTGAGATGGCTATGAAGGTAAAAGTCCTTGCTTGATGTAATTGGACAATCTTATCTGGTGGGTTGGGGAATCCTGTTTGCTGGGCACCATGGTTATTGGTTCCTGGTGACCTGGGGGAAATCAAACTTCATGACATTTCAGGATGAAAGAAAAGATTTAAATTGAGGCATGAAGACATGGTCATTGTTGAATTAAAACTAAATTTCTGAATGAAATCAGTCCCATTCCATAGATCAGAGCACATCATTCTCTTCATCCAAATATAGGTATGGTCGAGTTTACAGTGTACCTTTTGATCAATTGAACAATACTTCTACCAACATGAGATTAAGTCAAACACTTCCTACCTGAGGGAATTCAGAAGATATATGTTTCCACATCATCAAAAGAACTGGGTTCTGTTTTCTCTAGTTCCTACTTTACATGTACCTAGTTGCAACTCTATCTTGAATTCCAAAATAACATAAGATGCTCTGGAATATCATAGAGGAAGCCACAGAATCCACCTACAGAAATCTTGAAGTTTCCAATTTCCAATAAATTCATAACAATAATAGTTATGACAATGATAACAGATGTTGATAAAGTACTCAAAGATTTTTAAAGTATTCTGCATACGCTTTGTACAAGTAATCAGGTTATCTCATCTGTCACTTCTCTATACATCAACCATATCTAGTGGCATCCGTTTCTGTGTATCTTAGATGGAAGGAAACAAATGAGGAAATAATGAATTGGACAAAACTGCCTATCTAATGAGTGTTCATTATTTTGTGTCTAATTGAAGCACAATGTTTCTTTCCTTCCAAGGCCCCCCAGGTTTATGACTGGTGCCATTTGCCAAGAATTTAAGGGAGTAAAACCGATGACTTTTCCTCCCACCCTTGTTATTTTTTTATCATGCTAATACAAACAAACATCAGACTTCTGATGAATGAAAAACATCAGGATGAATTATACAGTTGAGTCAAGTCCTGAAAGACTTTAAATTGCTGCCATTTCCTCCAGTAGGGAATGCATATATAACTGCCTGTGAGTCCCAAAAGAGGATTTTTTCATTCCCTGTATTTGGAAGGATAGACTCTGTTTCCCAGCTATTTGGTTACTTCATTTCTGAGAGTCAAAAGAAATGTTTTCTTGTCCATGCCAGAAGCACCAATATTTATGGCTTGAGGTCATGACTTTCTTGAGATATATATATATATATATATATATATATATATATATATATATATATTTGCAAGGCAATGAGGTTAAATGGCTTGCCCAAGGCCACACAGCTAAGTATTATTAAGTGTCTGGAGGTCAGATTTGAATTCAGGTACTCCTGACTCCAGGGCCAGTGCTTTATCCACTGTGCCACCTAGCCGCCCCTTTCTTGATATAATTTAACATTGAAATACTTAAATACCATTAGCTTGTTCCACATACTTGCTTTCAGGCTTCATATCTTAGATTCTCTTATTCCTCTTTCTCAGGTTTTAATAGTTTTCTTCTCTATATTTATGTAGAAATGTGCTTTGGAGGATGGGGTTTAGGCTTCTTTCTTCTCCCTACATATCTCTATCTACAGATTAGCCAGTGCTAGTTTGAATTACAACAAGAAACTCATCCTGACACCTCTCTTAAATCCAAACTCTAAGCAACATCCATGCCACCATGAATGTCTACCTGATAAGACTCCCATAGTAGACAAACCATATCTAACTAGCAATATTATCTGTAATATGTTGGATTGAATGTTTATATTGTATTCTTGTCCTTTGTACTTGAAGTGAATCATGGCATCATATACATGTCGACTTGACTTGCACATTATATATGTTATAGTGAGGGGAGTATTGTTCAAAGACATCCTTTTGACTTGTTTGTTCCAGAATCATTTCACCTCTTAGCTAGTCATTGATAGGAAAGAGAACTTTTGGTGATGACTGGATGCTGTAGGGATTCTTGATCTTTTGGATATGATTTCCTTCTTACATCAAGAATATAGGCTTTCCAGCCCTACAAAGGCATTCCAGAAATGCCAAAATCAGTATATGAATTCCTAACAACAAAATTGTCAACAACACAGTATAACCAAGCCTGTTTCTCAATGTATTATTTGTCAGTCTAGTGGTTTTATGGGGAACTTATTAGTATGTTACAATTGCTATTTCAATGAGCTTCCAACATTGGACAAAGCCACCTTGCCACTCAGAGACCTAAATCATTCTACTGTGTTATTTTGCTCCCTAGATACCCAATGCTTTCCAAGGCATGGGTCCCTTTCTCAGCTGGAGCTCATTCCAGAGTGGCCCTTCCATTTGAAAAGTTAGAATTTTCCCAAGGCTCCCAGCAGCTTCTCTAGGATTAGACCCATTACCACACTGGATACCTCATGGAGACAGTCTCTGCCACTCTGAATTCAAATATCTGTACCTGACTCACTTTTGATCAGCCTTCAGAATGGTACTTGTCCAGCTCTTAGCATCAACGGACCCATGTTCAACTGCAGTTCACTTCTCCACTTCAGGCTGTAAAATGTGTATGCTGACTTGCGTCTTTTCTAGATTCTTTTTAGCATATTAATATTTGTGAATGTGAAGGTGTGTTTATAATAGATACTTAGGATAATTCTTCATCTGGAATTCTACCTCTTTATTCCTTTCACTACCATCCTAATCATTCATTTCTCATATTTTTGCTTTCCATTTTCTTTATTTAGTTTTCATTTCTAGTGACAAAGCCTAAATCACCATCCATGATACATGGTTGAAAAAAGTTTTGATAAAATACATATGTATGAATATATAAATAAATGCATTAAATAAATAAATATGAAATAAAAATAAGAATCTAAGTTCTGATATTCTTGCATTTCTTAAGATGAATGAATGAGAAATAATTCATAAAGTGAATCAAGTGCAAATATTGTGCTATGCACCAAGTAAACAAATTCCTACCTTCAGGGAGTTTACATGCTAATAGATCGAGACAACTTATATAAGAAAATTCTGCAGCAAATCAAATGAAAAAAGGTCCTGGATGTCTGAGGGGAGTAGGTCTTCAAGACTATTAGAATCGTCTGACACATACCTTCCCTCAGACGTCTGCTGATTCAGCTCCATCATTTTTCAGATGAGGAATTTGAGAATCAGAGAGGGTAAGTAATTTATTCAAGATGACACAGTTAATAAGTGATTGGAGTGGACTGAAATGAGCAAGTGAGGTGAAAATTCCCTCACCTTGCTGCTTGTATATCTCACTATTATTTTTCCCAAGATGCTACCTCCTAACTTTGGAGGAACTTGTCTAATTCCCTCCTGTTCGACTTAATACTGTAAGCATTCTCTTTTCCCCAAAGCAATTAGGTCTAGTTCTCTCCTTTAAGGTGTAATCTCACCTGGAAAAAATCAAGTTCCCTCTCTGAGCATATTAAAAAAAGGACAGGAACTGATATAATTCTATCCTTCCTTTCCATTCTTTCTCTCATCACCAATACATCTATTTCAGTATTTTCAAAACATATTTTCAACAAGATAGATAGATGGGTTGACATTATGAGATAAATCAATGTAGAATATTTATAAACACACCTTTGAATGCCAAGGAAGTAGCTACATGAGCAATGGAGATAAATATATTTGTAACAGGAAAGAAATCAATATTCAATATCTGTAAACCAGGTTTCACCAACTAGTAAAATGCTATAATTATTCTCCTTATAAATCTAAGTCACAAACTCCTATAATTTTCTCTTAAGGAGAAAAGAAAGAGGATGAGCAGCTCAAAAAAACTTGGGGGATTGAGGTTCAATTATCCCTCCTAATGTGATTATGTCATAATGAAGGACCACAAATATTTTTCTAATTAGTAGAATATTCTTCTTCCACTGACATTCTTTTTTTCCCCCTAGAGTTATGTTCCAAAGGGAATGTTCTGGAACAAATTGGTCCCAATTTCCACTGTAGAAACTCCATAAACTATTTCCTGGGTACTCTGGATGCTGATATTAGGCAGTGGCAATGATGTGATGATGATATTTATCCTGGTACTTGAAGAAGTCAGTGTCATCAGGGATTTGATGCAAGGGAAGTCACGTGAATTGGATTTCAGGTGGGTGGGGAGCTGTGCTACGCCACCAGCCTCACTTTCTCCTCTGGAGCTCTCTGGGTCCAGTAGTCAGACATTTATCAGGACAACTGCAGTTATCTTGGGGACAGTGGGAAGCACACCATTTTTGCCACTAGAGGACTTACCTGTGTGAACTTGGGTAAGTCCTTTAACATTTTTGAGCCTTTCATTCTTCAAGTGCAATATTTAGGGGTTGAATTAGAGGGAACCTACTTATCATTCTAAATCAGTCATTTCAGTGCTTTTACATCAAATTCTTCCTTGTCCTTTATGTTGAAAATTTTCTTTTCTCATGAAGTAGTTCCTCCTAAACTTTCATTCTTTTCTTAGTTCTCTCTTTTTTTTCTGGGAAATATGAGAAAATCTTAATTGTTATAAATTAAGCAATTGTCAAAGGAGGGGGGCAAAATGGAACATGAGTGTCTGATCTGTGTCCCCATATTTTTCCTTAATTTGTTTAAGTCTTGGGCTAGAAGAAGAAAGGATGAATTCCTGAAATAGGCTTTGTTTAGCTTCTTTCCTTTTCTGCAACCAACTCATGGGAAGATCCTTTGGAATCTCAACATCACTCCTGTAAATAGGGCTGTCCTGGATTTTATAAATGGGCATAAAGTAAAAGGGTTACAGAAAAACATAGACATAAAATCTATTCTTAATACAATCATATAGACTGTAAGCTCCTTGAGGGTAGGAATAATTTCTTTCTTTTTTTGTTTGTTTGTATTTGTGGCCATCTCACCAAGCATCATGACTGGTATATATTAAATGTTTGATATAATCTTTTTTAAATTAACTGTTCATTGATTTCAATATGGCAGTGGGATAAAAGGACTGGATTGATGGTGAGAAGATGCAGATTCAAATCCCGATTCCATTTGGTCAAGGACAATTAATTTAGTGTATAACCTCCCCATTCTTCCATTTCCTATTCTATAAAAAAAAATTAACATAGACTAAATGATCTTGAAGCTCCCTCTTAGCCTATTAGATGCCACTCATTGACTCCTAGGTTAAAAAAATAATATTTAACCTGAAATTCAGTAGGAGGATCCTTTATAACATTGCACATTGTCATCAGTCTTCCATTTGAAGAATTTCACTGATAAGGAATTCACTCCCTCATGAAGCAGTGCATTTCTCATGGTTAAACTCCCTTCAAGAAATTCATTATCCATAAGGAGGGCAGACTAAGGATTATAAGTAGATATAAAAGAAAATTACTTGTGGCTGTTGCAAGGAAGCATAAAATAGATCCACATAGTTCAAACAATGGCAAGATCTCTAAGAAAAAGATACAGCCCCTGACTCTTTGCAGAGTATTTAATTGGAGGAAATAAAGGTTTAGTCTACTCTCCTTAGAATTTCTTTAGCTCCAGGAATCTTTTAACTTTTGGTTCAAATGAAAGCCAAGTATGATCAAGATATTTCTCCCTATTCTGATTAATTCTCTAATCAAGCTCAAAAATGATTTTCCTAAAACATGTGTCTGACCAGTAAACTTCTACAGCTCTCTCTTGCCTGTTTACCAGTCCCTCCACATGATCCCCCACATAGGAACTCTTTGATTCAGTGACACCTTTAATTTTTTTTTCTTGAACAATACACTCCATGTCCTGATTCTGGAGTATTTTCTTTCTTCATCACCCCTCAAGACTTTCTTGAAGTACCAGATAAAATTCTACCCTCTGCACAATGCCTTTCATTTCATACCAGAGAAGAAGATTGAATCTTTTATAATTTTTCTTTGATTGCTTATTTAGAATATTAAAGGACAAAATATGTTGATATTATACAATACTATGCAAATATAGTAGGCCTTTCTGGGTCTCTAAACATTTCCTGTGTTATCTGTTAGCCCTGCAACTTCTGCAAAATTCCCCCCAAATTCCCATTTAATTTCTTATGGCAACCTGTGAAGTATCGAAATTATTGGGAAAAGTTGCAATGTGGAAGAGATATTTCTCCTTGAGGGCAAAGATATCTTTTGCCTTTCTTTGTATTCCCAGTATTTAGAACAGAGAAGAACTTTGATAATTGTTTGTGGGTTGATTAAATTATACAGCAATAGCCCAGACCCCTGGCTTCTTCCATCATTTGAAACCAACCCATCACATCTTTGAATGAGTTTCCAAAATAAATAACCTTTGGAATCCATGGTTAAGGAAGTCATGTGGCGATATCTCCCAAACCATGAAAAAAAGCTATTTCCTACCACTGAATAGTAGCAATGTAGTAAATAAAATATTGTATTTTGAATCAGGAGACCTGGACTGGAAACTCAACTAATTTCCTGTGTGCCCTTGGGCAAGTCACTTAACTTTTTTAAAGTCATAGTTCTCTCACCTTTAAAATGAGGAAGTTGGTCTCCATGATCTCTAAAGTCCCTTCCATCTCTAAGAGTTTGTGATTCTGAAATATTTGCTGCTGAGAATCAATATAAAAACAGGATGCACCATTAACTTCTAATATATAATGACTGAGTTTCCTAATCCATTAAAGAGCTGACTAAACTGGAAATCACAGCAGGAACACCAAGGGAGGTCGGGGAATTGCCTTCTTTATCTCTGAGGCACTGTATCATCTGAATCATAAGAGCATTTTTATTTTCCTCACTTCTTTTCTCCCATGCTCCTTCCCCCACTTCTCTATTCTTTTCTGTTCCTCTCTCTTTCTGACTTTTATTTTCATCATCATCATCATCATTGTTGTCATTTTTGTCACCCATAATCATCATCAACCACAAGAATCAATGATTATGATTATTATGTGCCAGACATTGGGGATAGGCAAAAACACAGTCCTCGAGACCCTGCCCAACTTCTAAATGTGAAAATACTATGAAGATGTACTATGCACATATAAAATTCATATGGTATAAAAAGGATATGGTCTTAATGGGAATCACAAGCAGTGGGTTGGGGAGGGGACTGAGAAAGAATTTTTATACAAAATAGGATTTGAATTCATTCTTGATGGATGTCGCTATGTAGAAGAAGAAAACATTCGAGGCATGAGGGATAGTCAAGGAAAATCTACAGAGTAGAAATGTTTTCATGCATGAGGTAGATGGGAATATTAATTGCAGGGAGTGATGAGTTCTAATTTGAACATGATGAGTTGATATGCCTAGAGGGTATCCAATTTACAATGTCTAAGATCTGGGTAGTGAGGTGAGATTGGTAGGCAGAATAAATATCGGGGCTGGACAAATATATCTGATAACCTTTCTTTTTTTAAAATAGATTGGACTCTACAGCACAAAATATGCTAAACACTACGGAGGCCATTTTCAAAGAAAAACAATTAGATACGCCTTCAAAATCTTTGGATAGTAAAATGTAGAGCCAGAAGGAAATTAATAGAGAAAATCAAATCTTCATTCTCTTTCTGTGTCGTACATTTATACCTACATACACTGACATACAAACACACTCATCCCTAATTATATAGGTAAGGAAACAGGGACCCAAGAGATGGAAACTGACTCAGCTAAGGTCATACAGGTAGTAAACAGTAGGGCTGAAATCTGAATTTAGAACCTCTGGCACTAATCCACTGTGGGAACAACTTTTTTATCACAGATGAATCAAAGGAGAAATATTAGCATCCAAAAGACTAGCAGTTAGAAAGCCATTGCAGGAATCCAGGCCTGAAGTCACAAAAACTTGAACTTGGGCAGAGGCAGTAGAAGCAGAAGGGGAAAGGGAAATCCTAGGAACATAACAAAGAAAAAAAATATTGGACTTGGTAAATATGAAGTGGAAAAAAAAAGGTATGGGGGAAGTAAGAGTGATGGCAGAAATTCCAGAGTTTATATAAAAATTGAAGGCATAATACTAATATCGATGTGGGCAGCAATTAGCAAATACAAGAATATATATATGGGAAAATATTTATAAATATGCACCTATCTTTTTACAGATGAATATAACTAAGCACTATATGTATAAACAGGAATGTAATTAAAAATTAATGTGTGAAGCAGACAAAAATGCTGAGGAATTTGAAAAAATTGAATTGAATTCTTTGAAACAATGGGATGAATATTGGGCCTTTGGGATGCTAAATATTAAAAGCACTTTCATATCTAATTTTCTTTTTATCTTTTCAAGAACCTTGTGACAAAAGCAGGACAAATATTATACCTATTTTATGGCTGATGAAACTGAGGTTGTTTGGATAAGACAATAAACCTCAGTTGTTTTTTTTAATATACTAAAGTCAGCATATGATTTTCTGAGGATGTCTTTTGGGCAGTTGAAAATCTAACAATGTTATGACATTTATTCATATTGCTTGGTTCTGATGTAGTTATAGATTGGGCAATTCAAATTTGTATGATAGAGAGCCTGGCTTCCAGGAGCTTACAGTCTAGCTTGTCTATAAAATAAAATATAAAAAAGCAAAGATGATTATAAAATTCCATATCCTATAAAATGCATAGGAGAAGGGCAATACAAAGTTCTGTGAGAGGTTCCAGAAGGATGGTAATTATCAATTTAGAAAACTCTCCATTTTGTCCCATTGTTCCTTGCTAAAGTATCTCTTGTTTGGAATCTGTAAATGTGAGACTCCTTTTAGACCCATTCAATGACAATGTCTGAGTCATTTCTGGAATGTTTTAAGACTGCCTGAAGCCAATGTGTTGAAACTTGGACAGCATTGGATTTTTTTTCCTGTTTTATGTCCTTTGAAGCCAAATGTTATTCATTCTATCAACTTCATCTCAAATTCCATAGCTGGCATTCTTAAGGGTCAGTGAAAATCTGGGCCAAGGGGCCATAATTTTAGGCTCTTCATATATAACAGCCTGTTTCAAATACAATACACCTGTTCAGGGTTTGATTGAATCATTCACTGGGGAGGCATTTTTATTTTAAATTTCATTAAATATGAAAAGTTTTATAGTTGCCTTTTTAAACACAATCGAGCCACTCACCAATATTTCAGTATTTTTCCATCCGCATGACTCTTTTCGTTGAAACAAAGAAAAACAGCTAGGAAAGCAACAACAATGGCAACTGAAAAAATGTCTTCCTGTAACAGACCTCCTCCTCTCCATGTCAGTGTAGGCGCACCTATATGGGCAACACGGTGGCGCACTGGATAGAGTACTGGCATTAGAGTCAGGAGACCGGGGTTTGAAATTGGCCTCTGACACTTGATGGTCACTGGCTGTGTGACCTTGAACAAGTCACTTAACCATGATTGCCTCATATCCAGGGCCATCTCCAGTCAGCATGAAGAATATCTGGTTGTTGGACTCAGATGGCTCTGGAGGAGAAAGTGAGGCTGGTGACTTTTCTCAGTCCCCCTCATTCAGATCCAGTTCACATGCTTGTCATGGTATCACCACCCTGATATCATGGTCTTCTTTGAAAATGAAGGACAAACATCGTCATCCTCATCCTCATCCTCATCATCATAGGTATATTTAATATTACACCTCTCTTAAGAAGGAAACTGTTTTCTAGAAAGACACTTATTTGTTGCAATCAAACTGTGTTCTGATATATTTTAGAGATTTTATTGTTGTTTCTGCAAGTCAACAAGTGTTCACAAAGGACCCAATGCAATCTATCCTTCATTCAATCTCTAAGGTGATTTTCTTAAAGAACAGGTCTTACATGTCACCCCAATACTCACTATTGCCTCCAGGATCAGCTACAACATGCTCTGTTGGCACTCAAAAATCATCATAATCCAGTCCCCTCTCTCTTTCCAGTCTTCTTATGACTTAATCCTCCATACTTGTCAATCCAAGGACACTGCTCTCTTAATTGTTCCAGGAACAAGACAGTCTATCTCTTGCCATTTTCTCTGACTATGCTCCAAGTCTGGTATGCTCTCCTCCCTCTACTCCAACAACTGACCTTCCTGGGTTCATTTAAGTCTCAATTTAAATCTCACCTTTTACTGGAAGTCTTCCATATTCCCTCTTATTTCTTATGTCTTTCCTCTGCCAGGCATTTCTTATGTATGCTTTCTGAGAGTAAGGACTATCTTTTGCCTTTTTTTTGTATCCCCAACACTTAATACACTGCATGAAGGACAATAAAAATTTACCAATTAATTATTGATTGATTGATTGAGGGATTGGACACTCTGCTAGGCTCTGGGAATATGAAGAATGGCAAAAATATGTTCCCCATTCACATCTTAAAGGGAGTGACCACATGTTAACAACTATACATATACATGATATCTACAGGGCAAATTAGAACCATCAGAGGGAATTATATCTGCAATCATTGTGGATACATCCTAAGACTTGATCCTAGGTTATCTTTCTCTTTACATTATCTCTGTTGATAAATTCATTATCTTCCATGAGTTTATGTATATAAATGATTCCTTAATCAATATATTCAACCTTAGATCCTCTCCAGAGCTCTTGTATTTACTGTCATTTGGTCATCTCTAAGTGCAGATTTCTTTAACTCACTATGTCCAAACAGAATTTACTATCTCTTTCCCCCTGAACCCACTGCTCTTCTGAACTTTCTTTTTACTGATAAAGATAGCAGAACTTTTATGAGTCACTCATATTTACAAATTTGTTGTTAGCTTCAATTCATCCCTCTCTTTGTACATAGTAATTTTTAGCAAATCAGATCACTTCTTCCTTTTCAAAATCTCCCATTCTTCCCAACCTTCAGTTTGGTCTCCCGACTTAAGGACCTCATTACCTGTCATGTGAACTATTGTTATTTCTCTTCCTCATGTCTTTCTCTAATCCAACATATATTTCATATCATTACTTAAACAATTTCCTGATTAAGGAAAACATTCTTAGCAAATTTTTCACTCTGGTCCATCTTGTGCAGGTTCCAGAATTTCACCTCTAGGAGCACAATAGGAAAGCCCCCAGTCATCCTTCTGAATCATGGCCCCAGTTGCAAAAACCAATAAAATAGAACTGGGTCCCCATCCCATTATTCCTAGTGGAATATCTGCTTTGAACACTAATTTTTTTCAAAGTAAATCAAGTACAAAAGTCAGAGTTTTGAAAACAATTCGATACTCTCATAGTTCTGACCATAAGTGATGCCAACCAGTGATCTGAGAAATTATTTCCAGGATTCACCAATAAGCTTCCAGGAAACCAAAGTCATTGAGTTCCAGGGGGAATACATTTGTAGGTCTGAGAGGGAAAAGCTATACTGGCAATTGGTCCATTGAGAGACAAGTTTATATTAATTGTGTTGTCACAGGCTGACATTGCAGAAATGTTGAGGTCATATATCGTGTCACTATGATGTCACTAGATATCACACACTGGTGCTTTCTTTGCCCAGAATTATTAGAGTGATGATGTCTTGCTGATATGGGAGGAAAAATTGTACTCAAGGCCAAGGACTCCCACAGCATCCACACCATTACCAAAAATCTGTTTTCTTTCAAATCAGGTCTTGGGTTGAAACAGTTGGGGCAAAGACAAGTGAGAAGGATACATTTGCACAACATATCTTTCATTATAATAAACAAAATGTGCAAGTTATGCTATTATAAATTTCATTGATGTGGGTCTTCTTCAGGATTGTACAATTATTAACAATTTCCCTATGATGAAGGCTTGACCATAATGTTCCCCTGGTCAGTAATATCCAGTGGAACTGTATTGTGCCTAGGATGAAATAAAATTTTATCATTTTGGGGGCAGTTAGGCCCTGGAGTCAGGAGTCCCTGAGTTCAAATTCGGCCTCAGACACTTAATAATTACCTATCTGTGTGGTCTTGGGCAAGCCACTTAACCCCATTGCCTTGCAAAATCCTAAAAAAAAATTTATCATTTTGACTTTTTTCATAACCTGGACCCAAACTACTTTTCCAGAATTACTATATACCGGTTCCATTTACACAAGCTGTGGTTAAATCAACTGGTCTTGTTGCTCCTAATTCATGATGCCTCTTTGATTTCAATTTCCTTATCTGTAAAATGAACTGGAGAATGAAATGACAAACTACACTAATATCTTTACCAACAAATCCCGAAATGGGGTCACATGACTGAAAAGCAATTGAGCAATAACAGTAATAGCATCTACCTCACAAATATAATATCTATACAGTGTTAGTTAAATTCCTTAACACATAGTGGGTAATTAAATATTTGTTCTCTTAGCATGCATTAGACCATCAAGTATTTATGTTACAAGAATCTTGCAGAGACAAATATATATATATATATATGTTACATCCTTGAATGGACTATAAGCTACTTGAGGGCAGGAAGTATTTTTTTTGTAGTTATTTCCCCAAATCTTCACACATAACTGGTGTCAAACATGTTTACTGACAGTTTATTTGGTGTATTGCTGTTTATGTTCTGCTTATTCCACTTTGATTGAATTCATATGTCTCCAATGTTTCCTTAAAGTCTTCAACTAATTGTTCCATAGGCTAGAGGAATATTACATTAAAATCAGTCATAAAACAATTTAAATGAATGCTATGAAATTATAAAGGGCAAACTTGTTCACTATCAAACTTGGTCACCTCCCTTTTCACCCCCAGTCATTTGCAGGATCCATAAGTATATAATATCACAGTTTTAAAATGTACTGATTGATTAGTCTTGCTTTCCCTTTTCTTCTTTGATATGAGTTGACTTTTAATAGGAAACAGGAGGAAGAATACAGGGGAAAAATGTAAGTGACATGAAAATAGTCATAAAGATATAAAAAAATCTATTTTTAAATGTATATTACTTTCACCATCCCAATATGTTCAGCCATTCTCTACCAGATGAGCATTTCCTCTTCCTTCTTTCTGACTACCAACATAAATTGCTATATAAATATTTTGATATATATATATATATATATATATATATATATACATGACTTTTATATATCTTGAGAATAAAGTGGTATTTCCAGTCTAAAGAATATTAGATGTCTGGCAACTTTTGTCCCATAATTCCCAATTATTTTCCTGAATAGTCAAAACCAATTTACAATTCCACCAACAATGAATTCATATGTCTGTTTTTCCAAAAGTCCTGCAGAAATGGGTGATTTCCATTTTATCATCATTGAGGAAGTGATTTTTAATGGAATACCTTGAACTTGCCATTGGTATCAATAAGCTGATCCTGTTTAGTCCTTCCTCTCCCTTCAAGTTACTGCTTGAGGACTCCAAACTGTGTGTTTTCCTTGAAAATTCAAGTCCCATTTCATTATGCCTGCTGGAGGCCACAACAACTGCAGGGTAGGTTTTACAAAACACAAACATCTAGCAATTAAAATCCAGTTGTTCTAAATAGCCCAAACTTTTCCAACAGAGGACTCTGGCACTTTTGCCACCTAGGAAGCAGGAGGCAGTGAGGCGGCTTGTCTCCAGTCACCCAGCATGGACCAAAGCACAAACACCCAAATGCAACAAATTGCATTAGCTTCCATGTAGCTGAACAAATAGTTGTGATGTCCTCTGACTTCTTGGAAGTGTGCAATTTTCCCCCTCCCCTACATCTCAGCGCAAGGGGTTCTAGGATGAAAGACCAGAAGCAAAAAACCCAAGACCTTTCCATAGTCAAAGTCTTCTTTAGGGCTGGAAAACTGAATCTTTCAAGAGAGCCAGAGAAAGAGCTAGCTAAAGAAGCAGCTACCTATTTCATTAAAGAAAAATCAGAATTTCATGGCAATGTTGAAAAGCATGTTTTATTTAAAGACAGACCACGGCTGCTTCTACTGGCTCCCTGGATCCTTTGTTATTTATTACTGAGAGTGTTTACAAGAAAATGAGATCTCTGCTGAAATGTTCATCCCCCTGCTGCTTAATACCCAACTCCAGTCATTCTCCTCCATTAGCAATCATGGAGTTAGGCAAGAGGTTGGTTCTCCCCCACTCCCACCCTTTAACCACTGGACAAGAACACTCCCATGAAGACCTGAGAAATTTGGGTGCATCCACCCTTCCATTTTCCCTTCTTACCTTCCTCCTCCTTTCCTGATATTTTGAGCTCTAGAAAGGGAGTAAAACTAAAAGTTCTTGTCAGAGGCAGTTTTATAAAAGAGCATTCTTTGGCTATCATACAGAACCAAATACAGATAATATCCAAAGCCAGAACGGGGGTGGGGAGTGGGGCATAGAACATCTCTGGAAAGAGGGAGATTGGAAAGGAAGAATTTAAGTGACCTGTTTTTTGTGGTAGAGAGCTACTTAAAACTACTAATGATAAAGAAGACATTATATGATCTCAACTGATATTTGAAGGGTGTGCATTGGGATGATAGGAAGGGTTGGCTGAGAGAAGTCATGAAATAGTGGTTTCCATGAGATGAGTTTTCATAGGCTTGCCTTTCTAATAATCAATAAACATTTATCAGGAACCTACTGTGTCTCAGACACTATACCAGACTTGGAGATTCAATGATCTATGTGTGATCTTTCCTACATGAGGCCTTTATTCATATCCTACCCCACCCAAGATTAGCACTCTATTCTTCTGTGGAAGGGGGGGTGTTAGATAATAATGTTGCCTCCCCAAATGCTTTGAACAAAATTTATATCTTTGTATCTGTTATATTCTGCTCTGAACCCAGAGAATGTTATATACTTTGAGGGAATTCAATTTTTTTATGTCTTTAGCACATAGGTCAAGTAAGCAAATGATTGAAACATGCCTTTTAACAACAAAAGTAATGATAATAATAATATATAGAATTTATTATAGTGCTTTGAGATTTTCTAATTGCTTTGGAAATATAAATTTTATCTTTGGGGTAACCTTGGGAGGCAGGTGCTTTTATTATCTCCATTTTACAAATGAGGGAATTGAGACAGCAATTAAGTGATTTGCCCATGTTCACAAAGCTAAAATATCTGAGGTCAGATTTGAACTCAAGTCTTCCTGGCTCCAGATTCAGTGATCTACCACTGCATTATGAAGTTGAGTCTGAAATGAATGGGATGGTTTAGATACTTCCTAAGATTTTTCTTCTAGATGTCATTGAGATTTTGCTGACTTGGTGACCCATTGTTCCCAGTCCTGCTTGTCATTGTTGGGGGAAGTATCACTTTGTCTGCAGCTTTTGTTTCACTGGCTATCCATCATCCCTATCTGTGGGCTGGCAAATACTGACAATTGGGGAGGAGCTGCGATGCAATGGTCTATCTGCTTTTGCTGATGTAGAGTTATCCAAATTATTTTTCTCTCATTACAAAATTTATCAAGAAAAGCTGGCTCCATTTTGAATCCCTTGCTGATATTCAGTGATCAGTCCTTCAACTCACTGCTACCTTGACATATTTTCCATAAATTCCTTTTAATTCTCTTTTCCCTGAGTTTTGCCTCATTAATCAGGGTGAAACCTCAAGCATAGAATTGTCTTTGTAATACTATGATCCATTATGTATTTGTTCTAATGTTATATAAAAAGACAAAGAAAATATCTTTCAACTTCAGATTTGGTTATATTATGTCTGCGGACTTTTGTGTATATATATATATACATATTTTTTTTTTGTTTCTGCTTCTGTCTCTGTTTTTGTTTCTGGGTCTCCCAGTCTTTATGTCTCTCTCTCTCTCTCTCTGTGTCTCTGTGTCTGTCTCCTCTTTTCCTTTTCTTCCCCCTATTCCTTTCTTATTATCCCTTGTCACTCTGTCTCTGACTCTGTCTTTCTGATTCTGTCTCTGTCTCTGTCTCTGTCTCTGTCTCTGTCTCTGTCTCTCTCTCTCTCTCTCTTTCTCTCTCTCTCTTCCCCATTCTGTCTTCTGTCAATTTTCCTCTCCCAATTGACTGCCCCTTTATGCTGAAGTCTGCCCTCAGGTGTTCTGCCAGTTCTGCAACTTCATTCTTTCACTCTCATACTGTCCATTTCATTTCAGTTTTAGTACATTTAGCATTTATTATTATATCATATAGTTAGCTGCACTTGAATATTCTATGAAGGAGTTTTTTAGCCTTTAAAGAAGATGTCACCATTGCTGATTACAGGTTGGGAAGACATTTCCATCATTAATATGACTCCTACCCTCTTAAGATCCTCTTCTGCAAAAAAGATTTTATCTCACTCTTTCAATTCAATCTAAATCCATTCTATCAAACACACACACACACACACACACACACATACATATATATAACAATACATATATGTATATGTATTTATATCTATTAAAATGCCTACTGTGTAGAAGATATTATTTTAAGTCCTAAAGATCAAAAGGTAAAAAAATTCAATTAAAAAACAAGTTGACTCCTGCCTTCAAAGATCTTACAAATCTACTACTTATGGAGGATACATATACGATTGGAACCATTAATTATCATTCAAGGAATCTGATAAAAGGAATAAAGCATCATTGTTTCAGGAAAAGTACATTCCAACTGGCAGAGGTAAGAAGAATATAATTCCCCATCCTGGGAGAGTGAATTAAATGGTCAAAGAAGACTAAGGCAGAGAAAAGATATTCAAATTAAGATCTCTTCAAAGACCTTTGATAGAATAAATTCAAGAGAGAAGTTATCCTCAGCAGAATATAGGGATAACTCTTCCTCACAGTTAGGAAGAAAGAAGGAAAGATTTCTCTTCAAAAACCTTGAAGAATAGGGGACAGAAAATGACATACTTTCCAATAAATTGATTCATTCTTCTTAAGGATGAATAAGACCAATCAATCGTTCACCAAATATTTAATAACAGGAAAATAATTATAAAAATATAGTGGGTATTTTACACATGTCATATCATATGATCCTCACATCTACCTTATGAGTTAGATGCTACCATTAATTCCATTTTACCAATGGGGAAAGTGAGATTGAAATAGATTGTGACTTGCCAACAGTCATATAGCTAGTGGGTTTCTGTGAAATAATTTGAATTCGGATCTTCCTGACTCTAAGACCCATATTCTATGTCCTGTTCCTCATTAAGTTATTTTGAGGCAAGCATTGCTTCAATCACTAAGACAACAAAGTAAAGTCAAAAGCAAGAAACTTACCAGACACAAACAAAATCTTTGGCCTAGGGAGTTAATATTTTAATGGGGGGGGTGGGCATGTATATTAATCAGGAAATACAACATACACAGGGTAAATGAGAGTTAGGAAGACAGAAAAAGTCACCTGAAGACTGGATTTTAAGGTGATTCTTAACAGAAACCAGAGACTCTAAGAGGTGGAAAGTAGGACAAGGTTCCCAGGTAATGGGAACAGTCGTCCAAAGATTATCGAGAGGGAAATATCCTAGGAGAGAGCCATAGGGCCAGACTACCACATCTAACATCTAAGGAGAGTGGATTATTGTGCAGGGCTTTAAATATCAAATAAAAATATTTGATATTTCATCCTAGAGGGACCAGGAGCCATTAGAATTTAGAGAATGGAGTTGAGGTTGGGTTTGGTTAGTACTATTGCCAATTGTATTTAAGATGAATTAGAAGCTTGACACAGGGAGAACAATTGAGAAGTTATTGGAATAATCAATGAAAAAAATGACGAAGGCTAGAGACAGGATGATGACTCTGTGTGTGTGGAAAGGAACATATTGAGAGACTTTTGTGGACAAAGGAATTATATCTAGTCAGATACAAAATCTTATCATTCCTGTGTGAATAGCAGGATAGTAGCATCCCAGATAGAGCACTTTCCATAGAGTCAGGAGAACCTGAGTTCAAGTGTGTCTTCAGACACTTTCTAACTGGGTGACCTTGGATAGGTTGTTTAACCCTGTTTGCTTCAGTTTCTTTATTTATAAAATGAACTGGAGAAAGAAATGGTAAAATATTCCAGTATCTTTGCCAAATCAGAAACTCAAATGAGATCTCTAAGAGTAAGATGCAACTACTCAACTAAACAAGAGTAACCTAAACAAAGAATTTGGAAAGGAGATGAGTTTGGAGGGAGAGTTAATGGAATCTCTTTTGGACATATTGAATTTCATGTGCCTCTGGGAAGAAAATGCTTCTGCCCACCTTTCCACAAGCCTAAAGAGTTAATGTGCTAATGAAAGCAAGGGATTTTAATCCTTACAATATTAATTAAAGTGAAAACTGCAGATGGTGTTTAATAACAGCCCAATCCCAGAAGGTTCCATTCTCTTTACCTAAATCAAACATATCATAAAGTTGGCACGGGCATCATTGAGTCTGGACCGACCACATCTGGCCAGGGACACATACTCTCGCCTAGCATCAATGTAACAAACTACCTCTATTACTGATGCAGATGTGGTTTAAGATGGTTTGCTGGCCTAATTTTCACCCACATCCCTACTTCCAGCTCTCCTCCCCCTTAACAAAGAGGTTATTAATGAATTGCCAAGGTTAGCAAGAAAGACCATGAAGAAAAACTGGCTCACAGAAACATGTCCCTCCCTTCTGGGCTTTAACCGCCTGCCACCCTGCAACCTAATTTTGTCACCAGACACATAGGACTGTGTTAATTAAAGCGACACCAAGGACAGGAGAATCTGGGATCCTTGGCTGATGGCTGGAAACATATAAATATGCATTTCCCTGCTGTCTCCAATGGAGGAGAAACATTGCCAGGATAAATCAGTATAAAATAGCCACAAGGAATGGAGGAGGAATCTCTGAGATTCACCCCTTGGACCAACGCACTTGTTCCCTTCCCATGCTTCTCAAAGCAGGTCAAGGAAGTTGTATAAGCCCCTGTGTCCTTGCATTTTATTTCTTAAATGACAAGGCTATAACTTCATCAAAAGTGTCTGCATTATCATGGACAAGCTTTGACGAGATGAGAAATGGTGCAACTCGTATGGATAAATATTTATATGTGCTAGCTGGGGATGTTCATGTGTGTGTGTGTGTGTGTGTGTGTGTGTGTGTGTGTGTGTGTGTGTGTATAATACTTTCCTGGTCTGGGAGACACTTAGTGATGTTACACTGGAGATCAGTGTGCTTCTCTGCATTGTCGTCCTTGTTAACTAGGCTTGTTGCTGCACTGCAGTCTTTCCACGAAATCTTGGCATGAGAAGGAATTCCTCAAACCATATCATGCAACATATATGATACAAGGACCCCCTTGGCTCAGATCACAAGTGGATATTCATCCTTTTCTTGATTAAAGGAAACTCACTCCTGCCTGAGGTATACTATTTTATTTTTGGCAGCTTTAATTATTAAGACATTTCCATACACACACACACACACACACACACACACACACACACACACACACACAAACATACACACAAACAGAGATATACTCCTCTCTATAACTTCTACCTACTGCTCCTAATTCTATCTTTTGGAGTCATGAAGAAATAGTCTAATGCCTCTTCCTGACACTCCCTTACACACTTGAGGATAGCTATAAATTTCCCATTAAGTCTTCCTTTGTCTTTCTGCTACCAATTTCCTCACAGAAAATTTCTCATTTTCTTCAATAGATGCTTGCAGGACATGGTCTCCATCTCCTTCATCATTCCAGTTACTATCATCTGCATTTGGACCAGGTTTTGATTATCCTTTCTCAAAATTAATCCTGCAACTAAACACAATAAACCAGATTTGGTTTTATCAGGGCAGTAGAAACATGGATTATCTCTTCCCTTTCTCTATCTCCCTTCATGTACTTTTAATGCAGACTAGGATAACATCTGTTTATTTCATTGTCTTTGGCCGCCATGCTGCATCGTTGGCTCCTTCTGATATTACTATTTTTCTTTTGCCTCTCTTCAATCATTTTTTAATGTTATCTTAAATCATTAACTTTCTCCTGGGGATCAAACTATGAACAGAAAAATCCCAACTTCTATTTTGACTATATTTACTAGTTAGGTATGCTGAAAAAGAAATTCCAGGTAACATCATAAACAGATTATTTGGCTTAGAGTCAAAAAGAAAAGGGGGAAAGGAGGAGAAAAATACGGAAGAGGAAGGGAAGGGAAAAAAGGAGAAGGGAAAAGGGAAAGGTAGTGAAGAAAAGGGAATAAGCTATACATTGTGTTAAGTGCTTTATAACTATTATCTTGTTTGATCCTATAACAAACCTATGAGCTAGATGCTATTGCTATCCTATTCATTTTACAGTTGAAGAAACTGAGATGGACACAGATCAAGTGTTTTGCTCAAAGTCACATAGATTGTATATTTCTTAGGTTGGATTTGAAATCATGTCTCCTTGATTTTGGGCTCAATGCTTCATCCACTGTGGATTGAGTTGTCATCTTGCCTACACCTTTTTGAGTTAGATGTCCATGAACAAGTCAATAAATACTGAGGACTATATGCAATATTTCAGGAGCTCATAGTTTTAGAGTCAGAGAGAAACTCAGAGTCCATCTAGCCTATTCTTTTATGTAGCCTTATTTCACAAGTAAGGAAACTGAGATCAAGTGACTTGCCTAAATTTGAATAATTAGTAAATCAGATTAGATTTGAATCCAGGTCCCCTTTCTCCATAGTCAGCACATTGTACTCAGACTCAATTTCCTCATCTTTAAACAGAGCCAAACATATTACGTTTGTTATAAGGATCAAATGAAATAAGGTAAGTGAAGAACATGATGGATGTGAAGTATCACATAAATGCCAGTTATGCCCAATTGCAAATCTGGATAATTTATTTATTTTTCCTTCTCAGTTGAAGCTCATTCTCTACAGCACCACAGTGGCTTATGCTTTTGGTGAGTAGAGGCCAGAATGGATACGCTTAAACCAGGATGGGGCCAGCTTGTTGATTCCTAAGCTTGGTATATTTGAAGTTCACAAGACTCAAAGTGTAGATGGATCAGTCTTTGAGGTTCAGAATCTACCACAGGGATTTATTGAGTTTTGCCTTGAAGGTTTTGGGGGACTGGACTTTGACCCCAGTTCTTTTTGGTGTAGACAGTGATATGGCATGTCAAGTCAAGGGCAGAGAAAACACACAGAATGACATAGGAAGGCAATTTTTTAACTAACACAGGGTATTCACTATAGCCCAATATTCATTTTTTTCATCTCTTCTTTTCATGTTTCCTCAAAATTTGTATGCCAGGTTTGATGATCAGTCCAAACTTTTCCTCAGTAGGTTTTTTTTTATTTTCTGAATAATTTTCATTGAATTTGGCAGTTGAGAATCCCTAAAATAGCAATAGTATCCTGCTCAGGAATGCCCCTGGGGAGGGGACCTCTGAGGAGTCAGCTTTTTGTGATAGTTTTGTACTTGGTCCTTTAGCACAGAACCTTTCATTTTGTGAGTCCTAAAGTCAAAGACAATGTAGGTTCATAGGAGGGAGAGAGAGAGAGAGAGAGAGAGAGAGAGAGAGAGAGAGAGAGAGAGAGAGAGAGAGAGAGAGAGAGAGACTGCTGTGGGTGTTGTCTAATCCAGAGAGTCAAACTTGCATATGCTCTTCTTATGGTATAGATGGAATGAGAAGATGACTACTTGTATGCAAAGAATTCTTTCAGCTGTTTTAACTATAAATGAGGCTTTTACTTTCTATTGGCTTCAGCTTCCTCATCTGCAAAATGAAGAGATGATGTCTAAGTTCCCTCTTTAACTCTCAATGAGTATGAGAGATGAGTTGTGTAAGAATAGGCCATCTGATATTTCATTCTGGGCTCCATTTACTTTGGTCTCTCAGGTGATAAAGACCAAAGCAGCTCTAATCCTTTATCAAAGAAGAGAACATCAGATTTCAAGATAGAGGCTTTGGGTTCAAATCCTTCTTTGTCACTTAGCAACTTGACCTTAAATAAATCATTTAATGTGGATCTCATTTTCCTTATTTGTAAAATGAAGACCATAACCCAATATGATCTCTTTGTTTTCACCTATGGATTTGTGATGATTCTGAACATCCAATGAATAGCAGCAGTTAGCATAGCATCTAGCTTGGCATTTCATACTGAGCCTTTGAGAAATAAAATGCTACTGCTAAGTTGGCATTCTCTTGTTCTATTCATTTCTACTTGACACTTCATTCACAAAAGAGACATCATATGAGCTGAGTCTTGAAAGGTAGATAAGTTTTTAGTAGGTAGAAATCAAAGACTATAATGGGGAAAGAGAAGTGGGGCAGGGGACAGGGACTAAGGTAACTAATCTAACTAGATTGGAAAATGTGGTGGTGGAGCGGGCTTCCCTCAGAAAAAAGGAATGAACTATGAGTGGAAAGAATATGGGAAATTGAATGGAAAGTTGTTAGTCAGTTTTTATCTTTCATTATTGACAAAGTCCAAAATGACATCACTATGTGTGAGGCAAATGATAGTGGGCCTGACTGTGACTGATCAGACCCATATGAGCTTGGAATGCAAAGGCTGGGCACAAATAGTTCATGTGAACACCTGGGGTGGGTGCTCTAAACTTAGATATGTCACATTTCCTTTCAGCTCCTTCCATTCTGCCTTCCTCATAGAGTGCAGCACCCTCACTATGCCATGCTGGGAAGTCCTGTGCCAGTGTCTCCCATGATGTGCAATCAATTCTAAAGTTCTACAAGGAGGCCTTAAGGATGTCTTGGTATCACACTACCTTATGAGCACTTGCCCTGTGTGAGTTTTCCATGGTTTTTTGGCAAGCATAAGCCTGGCATTCTAACAATGTATTCAACCTATCGTAGTTGCACTCTCTATAGTAATGTTGCAATGCTAGGTAGTTTAGCTTGAGACAAGACCTCAGTGTCTGGCATCTTCTCCTGCCAAGTGATCTTCAGAATCTTCCTAAGACAATTTCAATGGAAGTGATTCAGTTTCCAGACACGACAATGGTAGACTATTCAGGTTTCACAGGCATAGAGCCATGAGGTCAGCACAATGGCTCTTTAGACCTTTAGACCTTCTCTCCCATACTTCCTTTTAGAGCCTCTCAAATATTCGCTTTGGCAATATGAGTGTCAACCTCATTGTCAATGTAGACCTCCCTGGAAAGGACACTGCCAAGTTAAGTGAACTTTTCCACAGTCCTCAAAACTTCTCCATTTGCTGTAATCAGCAATTCTACATATGGATGGTGTGGGGCTGGCTGATGGAGCACCTGTGTTTTCTTGTGTTCTTTCCACCAAGAAAACACAGGAAAGTTAAATGATAGAATAGTGAAGGAAGGACACAATGCAGAGAAGGAGAACATACTGGGATCTCAGTTCTTCTCCATCTACCCAATGAATGAAGTGGCTTATGATACCATAATTCTTTCCTGATGGAGACCTGAGACACCTTGTATCAGTTCTAAACTGTTCCTTCTTGGAGAGCTATTCCATACTCCGGTTGACCAATTGCCAAGTTTTCTATAAGATATAGTCATAACTAGGGCAAGTTAAGTAGGTTTTTCACTCAAGATGCTCAGTTTAGAGGGCATTGACAGCACTAGAAAACCCAACAGAATGGAAATCGCATATAATAGCTAGTTAGCAAGAATAATTAGTTAATTTGAGAAGTTAATTGATAGTATGCCTTCTTGCTAAGTACTCAGCACTCAGTTAAGGGGGGGTCCCTGGTTTTGCTTCTCCATTAGTAACCTCTAGAGATTGAGCCAAGCATGGTTAGTGGCAATAGCCCTGATTGTTAAAACGCTTTTATAGCTCTGCTCTCTGGCTAATCTGCATCTGCCTTGCAAGTACAAACACCCTCAGGGCCATGTTGATTTTTTTGGTTGTTGTTATTTAATTGTTTTCAGTTCTGCCCAACTCTATGAGCCCATTTGGGGTTTTCTAGACAAAGATATTGGAGTAGATGGTCAATTCCTTTTCCAACTCAATGCATTGATAAGGGAATTGAGACAAAAGAGGTTAAGTAACTTGTCCAGGGTCACACTGCTAGGTATGTCTGAAGCAGATTTGAGCTCAGATCCTTGGGACTCTGGTCCTAGACTCTATTATAGTTAGTCAGATTCATAGAAATGGTCCAGTGTTTCCAAGGAGGAAAACATAATGGAATATATAAGACTTTGGACTAAGTTTCAGAAGGTGTTGCTTCACATCCAGGCTTTGCCATTCATGGAATTCGGTCTTAGGCAATAAGGCAGAGCTTTAATTTCTGGAGATATAAAGAAAGAAAGAAAAGAAAAGCCCCTCTTCCTAAAAGGAACTCATATTCTAATTGGGGTTGCAATATATGATTGATTACATACCCATTAGATAGACATACACATGTGTGTGCAAACTTACATAGATCCACATATAGTCACATATGTGTCTATATGTATTCACACACCTATAGAGAGGTAGATGCAGAACATTCACACTTATATACACATACATAAACATGGATATCCATAGGAATATGAACATTCCTATCCATACACACACATATGATAAATTGGAAGTAATCTCAGAAGAAAGGGCACAAGTGATGGTGTGGGGAGGGCTTTTTCCTGAAAACCAGATGCCATCATTTCTAAAATGAAGGGCTGAAGCAGATGACATCCAATTCCCTTTTTTCTCTGACAATCTATGCTCTATCGATCCATGACAAACTCCTCTCCCCTTTCCCAGGACTCCACTTGCAGTTGGAGCTGCCTTGGCCTCCCCTCCCCCAATAAGTCTGACATCACCGGTGCCCCTGCCAGCTTCTGCTGGGTAGGATGCTGCGATGAGGGGTGCGTGAGTCGGACTGCCATCCTCCTCCCTCCCCAGTCACAGGACCCACCCTTCCAGCGGCAGCCCTGGAGGACACCTCCCCACAGGCTCACACGCCAAGCCCCAGGCCAGGAAGAGCAGGCGTGACATGACTGTGACTTGTTTCTTAACATTTTAAGAGGAAAACCACCTGCTTGCCTGCTGAGTGTTTTGACAGTCGTCATTCTAGTGATAAGGTGCATTCTGCAGATGTGCTAAGATGGCTTCCTATTTAGCTCACGCAGCTCATCCGACCAGCCAGTGGAGAGAGGAAACACTCCCACACAGACTTGCTCAGCCTGGCACAGGAGGCAGATGGGCCTGGAGAAGAGACTGCCCACTCCCTGCCCCCTTCCCCTAACAGTGCCTGGCAAAGCAATGAGAGAAAGGGGAGTAATGGGGGAGGTGTAGACACCTGCACAGTCACCCACAGACACACACAGACACACAGACACACACAGTCATACACAGACCCAGACACACTTGCATACACACACACAAACACACAGAGATACACAGACATATGCATAGACACACACTAACACAGGGACACACATGGACAACCAAACAGATGTACACACAGATACACACACACACACAAACACACACACAAACACACACAAAGTGCCCTGCAAAAAGGGATGCTGTATTTACATCCCTGAGCATTCTGGATGATTACTTTTCCAACCATTCTCTCTTTCTGTGTGTTTTTATGTGTCTGTGAATGTGTGTGCCTATGAACACTTCAAAGTAAACAAATCTTGGTAGCCAAGAAAAAGAGACCAGGTATTGTTTCTTTAGTATTGTTTAAGAAGAGACCCCAGGGAAGCAAGCTGGTGCAGTGAAAAGAATACGAGTCCAAAGGGGCTGGGTTCAAATCCCAGCTTGGCACCTTCCTTGCTGTGTGAGATGAGGAACCTCTCTCGCCATCAGTGTCCTTGGCTGTGAAATAAAGGGTCTAGACAAGAGAAGGGCTATTGTCCTTTCTAGTACTAAATCCTGTGATCACACTTGAGAGACATTCTTCATAGGTGGTATTACCACACTGCATTCTCGAAATGTCAGTAATGAGTTGTTTAGAGAGCGGTCCCCCAAGATCCTCAAGATAAATGCCAGTGTCCTACTTAACAGGCAACATTCAACCCACTGCACAATGAGGGAAACCATGACATAATCAATGGCTTAATCCCTCTGAAGGGAAGTTCTGGGTGTTCTAATACCCCTGGGGAATCCAAAGGGATGTGGAAGTCCCATGCTTTGTAGTTCTCAGAAAAAAACCTGCCAGAGAACTGGGAAGAATGGCATGCCAATGGACTCAGGATAAAAGGAAGAAGTGCCATCAGGAAACTAGAAGTCAACATGGTACGAATCAAACAGTCACTGAACCACCACCACATTCACATTTGCAAAACAGTAGCATTTGGGCAGAACTATTGAAGGTAATTCCCGTTTCCCAGAAGATAGACAAATTGTAAATCCAAAATAAAATCTGGTCTGATTTTATGGTGTGTGTGTGTGTGTGTGTGTGTGTGTGTGTGTGTGTGTGTGTGAAAAATATAAAATTCTGTCTGAAGATATTGCTGTCTCACACAGTCAAATGCACGCACACACACGTGCGCACACACATCTCACAATCTAGGAAATTGAATTCTGGATGTTAGCATGATCATGGACTGGCCAAAGGTTAGAGCTGTCTAGGACCCAAAGAGAAATCTGCTCTGTCACTATTTGGCAGATATGGAAACTGAGGCTCATAAAGAAGAGGGGACTGCCTGAAATTGTTTCTACTTAATATCAGGACTGACATTTGAACCCTGATTCCCTGATTCCAAATTTCAGATGTCTTTACATCATTTTAAGGGCATGGTGTGAGGAAAGATAGGGGCAATCAATCTGGAGTCAAAAACTTGACTTTGCCTTTTGATTTTGCATTTCTTCCTAGGTTATTAAATCAGCTAATTCCCCCTGGCTAGGGCTGTGGGGGAATGGGGGGGGAGGAACATTGGATCTCTACAGTCCTTTCTAGCTCTAGTATTCTATTATTTCTCTTCTGAATCTAACTAGTGCCAGGACATTATAAATATGTCCATGAAAATCTCTAAAACTGTTCAAGGAACTACCCAGCCATATTTTGTTTATCTGTCAGTCTGGAAATGAAACACTGCTCTCTTGTACAATAACAAAGCTCATTTTCTTTTGGGACCATGGATATAAAGCTGGAAAGGACCTTAGAGAGCCAATCCAGTTTGGATCTCTCATCAGTTGGCATGCCAGTTTTGGCATCATACGCAAATCTTGCCATGGCCAAAGGTTAATCCTGACAAAGTTGAGACATCCTCAAGTCTACATCACACACTCCTATTGCAGATAAGGAAACTGAGGCCTTGAAAATTACATGTGTAGTGAGTTGTAGAGTTGGATGTATGAGAATCTTGGTCCTCTGGCTCTATTATGATTATTATTAATGTTATTATTATTTTAATCCATATTCCTCATCTACTGCTCCAAGATGTTGCTGGGGAAGGGAAAATTACAGGGACATTTCCAGAAGAACCATGGAAGTGGCAGGTCAAAGGCATGGTCAAAGGCAGGACAATGAACAAATGGGAAACGTGAAATTAACTCATGATCAGAAGGATGAGCTCAGAGCTACATGGCCCAGAACGCTGAGAATCACTGTGCTGAGAAGGCATCACAGAGTGCCTCACAATGACCTGATGTTCGTCCTTCATTATTGAAGAAGTTCAGGATATCAGGGAGGTGATGCCAAGACATAAATATGAATTGGATTTCAGTGAGGGAAGACTGCTAAGTCACCAGTTTCAGTTTCTTCTGGCTCCAGTGACCACAATAAGTGATCTGCCCAAGGTCACAGAGTTAGTGAGTGTCTGAGGTCTTTTTTGAACCCAGGTCCTCCTGACCTCAGGATTGGTGTTCTATCCGCTGAGACATCTACACCACCATCAGTAATAACAATAAGCTGTAGGTATCATCAAAACAAGTATTATAGACTAACATAAACTAGAATTGTCCCCTTGTACATAGCTCGGTCACGTACTTGCTTCACAGACACTATATTCTGGTTTGGTCATGTACATCATCAAAGGAAGGAGAGAAAAAAGCACAGAAACCACAAAAAAGAGGATTTAAAGATATAAAAGGAGAGCGTGGCTTAAAAAACAGAAGACCCCAAAGATTTGTTCCATCAAGGAAGAAGACAACTAAGAATAAACAGGATCAAAATCTATAGAGCCTTGCATGCTGTCTAAGGATAATACAGAGTGCATCACCAAGTCCTGGAATGTTATCCCTGCCCCAGGATTCTGAAAGAGACCAAGTTAAAGCCAATAAAAGATAGTTCTACTTGCTACAATGAGTGATGGAACACTGCTCTAGTGTTGAATTGTTCAGATAAGGGTAAGTACAAATTCTAGTCAGCCCTGGACCATATTTTAAATCTTTGCCAACCATTCACCAGGAAAAGAGCTTGCCATCTGACTTTCCAATCCTTGCCTATTTTTCCACTTCTTGCTTTGAGAACAGTACTCACCCCAATACCACTATTGCTTTTGGAAAACTTGGGACTATCAACTCTACTGTCTTCTTTCATTTTCCCTCAGGGTCCCCAGGGACCAAAACTCTTTTTCCCACCACCATTCATTTAACAAAGTGGGTCTCATTCCTATTAGTAATAAAAAATATTTATATCATACTTTTTATATGCCAGCATAGAGCACTTTATTAATATCTTATCTGATACTCACAACAAATTTCCTTATTTTACAGATGAGGAAACCAAGGCAAATAGAACTTAAATGACTTTTCCAGCTAGTAAGAGTCTAAGGTCATATTTGAACTCAGATCTTTTTTGACTCTGGTTCTAGCATTCTACTCAAGGGTAAGGGGTCATCTCACTTTGGACTTTATGTCTTTTGCACCTGGCACATTGATACATAGCACGTACCAAAATATTTTGTCTTCTTTACTTTCTCTCTTTTGCTTAAATCTATTCTTTTATCTTTTCTCCTTTATGTTTCTCTCTTCCTTTTTTCCTTCTTTCTCTCCCTCACTTTCTTCTTTCTTTCCTTCCTTCTTTCCTTCTTTCTTTATTTCTCTTTCTTTTTCTTTCTTTCTTTCTTTCTTTCTTTCTTTCTTTCTTTCTTTCTTTCTTTCTTTCTTTCTTTCTTTCTTTCTTTCTTTTTCCTTCCTTCTTCCTCCTTTCCGAACATCTCTGTCTCTCTGTTACTTCTTTGCTTCTTCCTTCACTCCATTTTGTTTTTACTTCTTTGTTTCTTTCTCCCTTCCTTTCCTCTAACTTCTTCCCCTCTTCCTTCCTTCCTGTCTTTTCTCCTTCCTTTCCTCCCTAATTCATTTTGTTCTCCTTTCTTTCTCTCTTCCTTCCATTCTCTTTTCCTTCCTTCTTTCCTTCCATCCTTCCTTCTTTCCTTCCTTCCTACCTCCTTTCCTTCTTTATTCCCTCCTTCCCTTCCTTCCTTTCTTCCTTCCCTCTTCCTTCTTCCCCTCTCCCTTCCTTCCTTTCCTTTCTCCTTCCTTCTTTCCCTCCCTCGTTCCTTTTTTCTTCTTTATTTTTCTTTCTTCCTTCCTTTCTCTCTTTTCCTTCCTTCCTCCCTTCCTTTGTTCCTCCCCTATTTCCTCCCTCTCTCCCTTCCTCCCTTCCTTCCCTTCCTTTCTTCCTTCCCTTTTTTCCTTCCTTCTCTCTTCCTTCTTCCCCTCTCCCTTCCTTCCTTTCTCCTTCCTTCCTTCTTTCCTTTTTCATTCCTTTCTCTTTTCCTTCCTTCCTCCCTCCCTCCCTCCTTCTGTCCTTCCTTCCTTCCTTCCTTCCTTCCTTCCTTCCTTCCTTCCTTCCTTCCTTCCTTCCTCTCTTCCTTCCATTTCTTTGTCTCATTCATTGATGGTCCTCCTTACCTCTAAAAGATTATAGACTAAAGTGAAATCATTTGAATTTAGATAAGGACATCTATAAATGTTTGAATTTAAAGTTAAAAAATTCATAGATAAAGGCATATTTAGGAGTCTGTTATTTACATTGTAGCATTTAATAAATACTAGATGATCAAAGCCAGGAGGTGTTACTAAGGGAATCCTGCAGGTTTGGGACCTAGGTTGAACCTTTAGTACTTATACAAGAAGTTAACAAAGTCCTTTGGAATGAATCAATGTGGAGCTGAATCTAGGATTAGGTGAACTTTGGAAGTGAAAAAATGGGGAAGTTTGTTCATTCTTCATATTCGTTTATACCAGGACAGTAAAAAGTACATGGGTTTGATTTAGAATTAAATTGCTAAGTTCAGTCTAATTAAGCAGAGGTAGAATTCTTTACTGGACATACCAAAGCTGAAGAAGTGAGACCCAGGTATGATGGTGATTGCAAATATTTTTCTTTCACAAAGCAGCTCAAAGAGAGTTTATAGGAAAAGACTTTGGAGCTGCGATTTTTTTGGCATGGTAAATTCTCAGAATGAATATTGCCTCCACCAACAAAGACATCCAAAAGAAATTGTGTAGATAAGTCCTAGAGAGCTGCTTGGGGCATCCTGAGATTAAGCGATTTGACCAGGATCACATTCCCAATGAGGGTCACAGGTCAAATCTGAACCATCTATATGGATGGCACTTCAAGATCAGTCCTCTGTGCTGTCTTAATGGGAAACATTCTTAGACAAAATTTCTTACTCCAATCAGATTCCTCGGAGCATGGGAACAGGGGCATAGCATAATGAACAAAAGTAATTGAAGCGTAGCCCTCCCATTCTAGACCTGGCAATTAATCCTAATAGCAGAAGCCACAACATTTAGGTATTAAGAGACAAGTTGAGACTGATATCTTTTTTTTAGGCTTTTGAAAAGTAATGGATTAAGTGACTTGTCCAAGGTCACACAGCTAGGTAATTATTAAGTGTCTGAGACCGGATTTGAACTCAGGTCCTCCTACTTCCAGGGCTGGTGCTCTAGATGCCTTGATGCAACTGATATCTTAATAAATCATTGTGAGACTGACTTTGAAGGAGGAAGAAGACCTAGGGTTAAGATGCAAAGGGATATGAACCTCTATACCTCCAGGGCTACAAATAATATTTCAGAAAACAGATGAACTCTGGTTCAGAAGCACGTTTTCTCCTCTACTCATGTATGAGACAGTGACCAATGTATCCTTCTGTGACATCTAATGTCAGAGAGCCGCTCCCTTGGGAGGGGCTATTAGCACAGTTTGCTAGAGGTTGAAGAGCCTGATCAAAGGTTTTGACAAAGTTGGGGCATTGAACGGTCACTTCATATCCCAGTTGAACAGATTTTGATGGAGTAAAACAGATTAGCAATGGGGAATTGCAATAACTGAGAATACCAGTTCCAGAAAAAGACCAGTGATATGGAGTTTGACAGAGAAGCCACAGAGGGGAATTTTGATGTGGAAGAAGATGATAAGAACTTCCCTGGGACCATACCCTAGGCCAGGCTTGAAGGGACTGAACTCATAGAGGTATCTGGAGAAAGCATTGCACATAGGTGGTTAGTTGTTTTAATGGATTCTGATAATAGTTTCATCCATTTTCCTTTATTAGGAAACAAAATTCTCTTTTTGGAGTCTTGCAAATACATGTGCTTAAAACTGAAACTTATCACTGCTCCCCTTTTCTTGGCAATTGGGGCTGGTAGAGTACAGAGTAGTTATAGTAGATACCGAAGTAAATAATATTTGTAAACTACATCACAGAACCTAGGGTAGGTTCTTAATATATGTTTCTTTCATTCTTCACCCTCTAAGTTTATAAGTCAGTACAAAGATTCAAATAAGTTACATCTCACAAATCTTTGCTGCTGGGTGAAAGTCTTCAGAAAGAAAAGACATCTAAGCAAAAGTAACATGCTTTTCAAAAAATTTTTATATAGTATCTGACTAAAAATTCATTAGATATCTATAAATCAGAACAGCTAATATCTTTTTCTAAAAGAAGAGATATGGGTTTTTTGTTTTGTTTTGTTTTGTTTTGTTTTGGTTTGTTTTAGTTTTTGCATGATAAATGGGGTTAAGGGTCTTGCCCAAGGCCACACAGCTAGGTAATCATTAAGTGTCCAAGGACACATTTGAACTCAGGTACTTCTGACTCCAGGGCCTGTGCTCTCTCCACTGTGCCACCTAGCCGACCCAAGAAGAGATATGTTAAGAAAATTTCTAGGAAATCATGAAATTTCCAAAATTTCTCAAATAGTCTAAAAAATAAATCCTAGACAAACTGCTACAGTAATTGACACCTGTATGTGTGTTTTATGTATTTTGGAAAGTCACGAGAAGACATTTTAAAACAAATTAAAGTTAGTAGAATCAAGGAAAGAAAATACAGTGCCTCTAGCATTATAGATGAAAACCCCATAACCGAGTCAATCAAAATCAAATGCTTCAAAATTATACAGACAACATTTGTCTCCCATAAAAATGACTCTGCCACTTTTTCTTTGCAGAGATGGAGGACTGTAGATATGAACTGGGGTGCACATCACCAAGTTTTTGAAGTGTGGATGACTTTTGCCAAACCATTTCTCCCTCTTTTTTATTATTTTTCTTTACATAAAGGATGGAGCTCTAGGATGGGAGAGATATTAAGAAATAGAGGTCATATACAAGCAACTGATATAAATTAAATATTATTTAATATTTAAAAATATAAAATAAAATATATATCATAAAATATATCTAAAATAAAAATTATTTTAAATGTAAGAGAGGAACTCAGTGAAACTTCAGTTTTAAAAAAAGTGTGGGTTTAGAGCAGTTAAAATAAAGAGACATTGAAATGTAAAATAAAAGACTTTCAGATGCAAAATAGACTTGATGCACCATAGAAAGTGTCTGAAGCTTGAAAAGCTAAATGGCATATAAAGAGATCAAGGAGACTATGAACTTGCCTGCTTAGCACTGACTGGCTTCAAACCTTTGTTCTCATCCAATCATTTATAGATTTCCAAAGAAGTATGAGAGGATGAAGCAACTAAAGGGGAGCAAGATTTCATATTAATCTTAAAATTTTATTTTTTGCACAAACACAAGTGTAATTATATATAAACATATGTGTAGATATAAACACAGATGTATGCATACACATATATGTATAGGATCATAATAAATATACACACATGCATTCATACATATAATACATACACATGTCTAGAGAGATATAAGTTGAGTATTCTATCCACTGCACCATTGAACTATTAGCCAGTAGAACCAGTTATTTAGTAGTGATATGAGAATTTATACACATGTGTATTTACATGCATGTGTATACACACATATATGAGTTTTGCCCCCCTCATCTCTATGATCCAATTAAATTTGTTTACATTCCATCTTCAATTACAACTGATCATTGAAAAGACAAGGTTGAGCATCCTATTGACAGAAGCTCCTTTAAAGCCAAGAAAGATTATTCAAACAGGAGAATCCCTACTTCTCTCAGACTGCAAAAACTAAAAAACAAAAAAATTCTCTTTTAGAAAATGATATTAGCTGTTCTGAGTTATAGATATCTAATCCCTACTACTCCCTGCCTGGAAGTAAGAGGAACTGAACTGAAGCTCTGAGATTTGACTGGAAGACTCTTCTGCTGAGTGTAATTAAGGGTCAATGATGTTAAAGTATGGCGGCACTATAGTAGATATAAGCTGTATCTATTGCAATACACCAGTTTGGAGACAGGACTGTATTGCCCAGGCAAGTCAGAGGCTGATGGTGGAAAAAGATTGAAGTAGCCCTTGAGAAAGTAAGCCTACTGGATCCACCCACCAGCAGAGATACTAAATACTGAGAAGAATCTATTGACTTTTATTGCCAGGCATGCATAGCCTGGCAATTGCTATTTTGCCAAAAAGCCAATAGTCTTAAGCTTTAAGGCTATTTCTTTCTATTAGTTAAATCTTCTTCTCAGTCAAGTCCAACAGCATTCAATTATTTTGAGTATTCAGTAAATCCATTCAGTGACTTTTTTGATCCTTGATGGGATTGGTCCATTTAATTAACACCACACCTCAATGAGAAGAAAGCCATCTGTGCTGTCCATCCATACAGCTCAAGTGAAAAATGGAAAAACCCATCCATCATGGACACCATGCACCAAATCAAACATCCTGAGGACCTTCTAGAAGGAAAAACAAAACATCCAGTGTTGTGAGAGGCTTTGGTCATGCAGATTCCTTCCATGAGTGCCTCACCATCACTGCACAATAAGTCATACCCACTCCTCTTCCTTATAGGAATCCTGTGTGTACATGTTGCCCATTGTATTGGAAAAAAACTATGATAATTCTGCATCCTCTGTAATTAGTACATATATGACTGTTATATCGTAGATGCTTAATAATTATTGATGACTGCCTTTGTGCTTGGAGTGACTGTCTCTGCTAAATAACCAAGTCTACTGGCTAGTAGCTCAGTGGTACGGTGGATAAAGTACTCAACTTATATTCAGTATGACTTGAAATTGAATCCTGACTCAGATATTTAAGAGCTGTGTGCTTCTGGGAAAAAAATCACTTAACATATCTTTCTCAGTATTCTAATCTATTAAATGAAGATGCTAATAATAATCATAATCATAATCATAATAATAATTTCTTCACAATAATAATAAAGTACGTCACAAACTTTAAAGTGATTTATAAAAGTTAGCCATTATATTTATCATCATCATTATTATTTTTATCATTGTTATTAACATCATCATTTCTACCACTACCACTACCACCACTACCATTACCACTACCACCCCTACTACCACTACCACCACTACTACTTCCATTACTACCACTAACCACTACCACCACCACCACCACCACCACTACTACTATTATTATTACTACTACTACTACTATTATTATCTAATATCTGAGAATCGAAACTGTGGAGGCTAATGAGTTATTGTTAGAAGAATAGATACCAATAGCTTCCTCCTTAGAGTTCTGTCACCTCTCTGTGGATCAGTCTTGTCTGTGAGTATGAAATTTAGGCAAATGAGCCCAAAGTCAGATATTATACTATAAATATGAAATAAACATTTATGTCAGTTGTTCCTGATTACTGACTATTCTTTGATCCTTGGTAGTGCATAGGACATTGAATACAGAGGCCAAAAGTGATTACACTTGATATGCTTGATAGGCTGCTGCTTGACCTCCATTATTAAAGAAGACTCAACGGCATCATTATGCTGGAGACATAGTGTGACCAACTGTGGCTCCTTAGACCAATACAAGCTTGAATGCTCTTCACAGGTTGAGCACAAATAGCCCAAGTGAATACCTGGAGTGTTTTCTCTAAACTTACATATCTCATGTTTCCTTTGAGCTGCTTCTCTCTTTGTGGGATAAGGATATACCATACTCAGCAGTCCTGTTCCAGTGTTGTATTATCAATTCTTAAGTTCTTAAGAGAGACCTTCAGTGTCCCAGGATCACTTCTTCTGACCCCCTAGTGAACACTAGAACAATTTAGAAACTTTAATCCAAATCTTCAGTGGATGACTCACTATCTGTGTAACTTTAAGCAATCTCTGGCTCTCAGTTTTCAGGTCTATACAGTAAGGGGACTTAAAGGAGATCTCAAAGGTCCTCTCTAGGTACCAGTTTTTAAAATAAATTTATTAACACTGTGACTACAACCAAGTCATTTTCTTTTCCTGAAATTCAATATCTTAACAGAATGAGAGGGTGTATCCAGTATTATTTATGTGGTCTTTTTCCTCTCTGACCTTCAATATGAGTTACTTTTAGATTTGATTTTTATATAGACAAAATATTCTATAAGCCCAATTCTGCTGCTTGACCTCTTTTTTTCTTTTTAAAGTGTCACATGGAAAATAAGACAAATACATTTAAGTGAAAATTTTCAGTAATTCCTTTTATGTGCCTACAAGAAAGGGCTGAACTGGACACAAGCATCCCTCTAGACAATTATCTGTTGGTTGAGTAATATAGCTCTAGGTATTGTAATATTGCCAGGAGTCCTGACCCAGACTCTTTAGAGTTTTTAGACTGGCAATCAAGGCTCAGCTAAGTTAGCTATGAATCACGTATCCACAGTGATCTTAGCTCTACAAAAGAATACAGGCTGCAACTTGGCCAAGCCACTCATTTTCTTGGTCTAGAAGGGGCAAAGATGGGGGCAGCTGGGTGTAACAGTGGATAGAGCACTGGCCCTGGAGTCAGGAGGACCTGAGTTCAAATTCAGTCTTAGACACTTAATATTGCCTAGTTGTGTGACCCTGGGCAAGTCACTTAACCTCATTGCCTTAAATAAAAAAAATTAGAAGGAGCAAAGAGACTTTTATGATGTCACAGAACTACTAAGTTATAGAGCTGGGTCTTAAACACAGAGCTTTTGACTTCAGATCAACTAGTCTTTCCCTTTACCATTCTACTTTTCACTTCTCCTCTTGGAACTATAGTAAATTAGAATTAACCTTCCTTGGCACCCTTCATTTCCCCTGATAAAAATAGTCTTAAAAGTAGGAAACACTATAGAAAATTGAGTTAATATGATTATTCTAAAGCTGACAAATCTATTCTTTTTCTCTGTCCTTCCCTCTGTCTTTTTCTTTCCTTCTATCTTTCTTTCCTTTCTTCCTTTCCTCCTCTCTTCCTTCTTTCCTTCATTTCTTCTTTCTTTCCTTCCATTTAAAAAATTTCACAGCTTTTTGTTCTCTAAAAATCCTTGCGAACCAAGTTTTACAAGGACAAATCATTTCTTTCCTCACCAGACTCAAGCATAATTAGTCACTGGACTTGCCATTAGTTAATGGCAGACACAGTTATTAGAGACATTATTTTTCTGCTTAGGAAAGAGAATAAAATAAATAAGGCCTGAGAGAAAACTTGACTCCTAATTGGTTGCTGTTTTTAGACTGGGATAATGGCAAATGTCTCCAATCACACCTCAGAATTGGAAGGGCACTTAAGAGGATGATCTCAACCAAATATGAACAGAACTTCCTACTATAATATCCCTGGCAAGTGGTCGTCTAGCCTCCTTTTTTGCCTTGATTGATTATTTTTTCCAATTTTTAAAATTTTAAAATGACACATTGCAAGAATTATGTAATGAAGAATAGCAACCCCCACATTGACTCTTTTTTTTGTTTGTTTTTGTTTTTGCAAGCTATTTCCCCAAGATCACACAGCTGGGCAATTATTAAGTTTCTGATGCCTAATTTGAACTCAGATCTTCCTTATTCCAGGGTCAGTGCTCTATCCACTATAACACCAAGCTGCCATATATATTGACCATTTCTAACTATGCATGTCTCATTCTGCGTCACAAGTTAGGAAGCATGGTTCATTCTTGGTTCTTGGAATCTTGATTGATTAATATATATATATATATATATACATACATATATATACATACATATATATATATATATATATATATATATATATATATATATATATATATGTATGTATATACATCAGAATCCTCAGTCTTTTAATTTATTCCTTTTTGGCCCTTCCTGAAGACCTTGTCTCTTTGGAAGTAGCCCACTTTATATTTGGATGACTTTAATCATTAGTGTTCATTTAAAAACATGCCTGAAACTACCTCTCTGCACTATTCCAAAGCTACAGATAGAATATTTTGGGCACCCCACCTTGCTCTGAGCTACCTATCAATCTTGTCCCTTCCTGCCTGACTCCCTTCAGCATTTCTGTGGGGTCTTAGTTGTGCGACATAAATGTGATGCTGAAGAATTCAACTAGTCCAGGACATATTAGGGGAACTAGAAAATGGTTCATGTGGGTATTTCAACAGAGTGCAAGCTAGAGATGAGTCAGTAGTGGAATGGTGGAGCCAAACAAGCGAATAGGATCTCAGACAGCATGATCATTATCTTTTCATAGCTCTACAGGATTTTCAATTTTACCTAGCATTTTCTTTAAAGCATCTTCCAGAGTAAGGCATTGTGGAAATCATTATTTCTACTTTACAAATGAAGAAAGGAAGCCTAAGAGACATGAAGTGACTTTCTCAAAGTCATAAGTTTGGTCTTTGGGAACTGGGATTAAAGCCCCTGGCTCTAGGTGTAGTGACATTTTTATAATAATAAAAAATTGCCTCTTATTATTAAATGAGTAAGTTTTGACTCTGCTTGACCCAAAGGCTAATACTAAGAAATAATGAATGGAATTAAAAAGGCAGATTTTTCTTTTGGATTTAGTAATTATTCCTAGTCAGATGACTTTCATATGGATATATCCAGTCCCAGGTTCCCCCCTGAGCTTCAGTTCAACAGCACTAATTGTTTACTGCCCTTTTCAACTAGGATTATCTCAAAAAAAGAAAAACAAACAACATATCTTGAGCTGAATTCATTGTCTTTTCCCTTCTACTTTCCCCCTTTCCAAACTTTCCAACAGTGGCTCAGATCATAATCTCGGTATTATCATTTATTCACTCTTCTTCATTTCACAAAACCAATCAGTATCCAGATCTGGTTTCATTTTCAGAACACCTCTGACACCTTCTCTCCTCTCATCACCTAAAGCTCAGATATTAATAAGCTCTTTCCTTGATTATTGCAAAGGTGTTTCCTAATTATTTTCTTTTTTTAGGTTTTTTTGCAAGGCAACGGGGTTAAGTGGCTTGCCCAAGGCCACAAAGTTAGGTAATGATTAATTGTCTGAGGCCAGATTTGAACTCAGGTACTCCTGACTCCAGGGCCGGTGCTCTATCCACTGTGCCACCTAGCCACCCCTCCTAATTATTTTCTATGTCCCTCATCATTACAGACATTTGTACTGCTGCTAAGATAATTTTTCTTAAGTGAAGCTCTAACCATTTGACTTTCCTACTCAACCATATCCAGTAGCCTTGTATCACCTCTAAGACAGAATATAAACACCTATATTTACCTTCTAACATCCTTCATCACCTGGTGCCAATCCATCTTTTCCACCTCATTAGATATTAGTCCACATCCTGTACTTTGTGATTCAACCTATCTGGCCTTCTCTTTCCCTCACATAAAGCACTTCATATTCTTTCTCAATTCATTGACAATAATCATCCTTCATAACTGTAAGACATTCCCCCCTTGTCTCCATCTCAGAGAGTACCTTTTCTTCCTTTAAAGAGGGAGCCTAGGCACCATCTTCTGGATGAGGTATTTCTTGATACCACCCACTACTAGGGATCTCCTCCCAAATCACCCAATGATTTTGAATATATTTCTCTTAATTTTGTGGTGGTGCCATACACATTCTTATATCCTTTGTTTGTTTCCCTCATTAGAAAGTAAACTCCTTGCAAGCAGGCATTGATTATTGATCCTTGTAGACCTAGTGTCTGAAACATAGTAGGTATTTAATAAATGATTACTGACTTTATTGATATGACAAAAATCAGCAAGAAGAAAAAATTGCTTTTAGAGGTATTCATGAGGAAATTGTATGCCTGTGTAGGTAAAGAGTTCACTATGGATAGAGGTTGAGCAGGATGACCTCTTGTTAGGATCATTATAAGAAGAATTTTGGTTCAGGTATAAGTTTAAGTAGGTAACCTCTAAAGACTCTTTCTTAAATCGTGTTTAGAGAGGTTCACTCCTTAAAAATGACTTCTCAGTGATGTACTTTTCTCCCAAGACTCAGATGCTTATAGTTGCAATCTGCTAACGTGAAGCTTTAAGGGGAAGATAATAAACATTAAAGAGACATGCCAGATACTAAATATTTTTTTAAATCTCATTTAATCCTTACAACAAATCTGGAAGTTAGGTGCTATAATTAAACTCATTTTTATAAATAAGAAAACTGAGGCATAAAAAATTAAATGACTTGCCCAGGATCATCCAGCAAGTATCTGAGATCAGATTTAAATTCAGGTTATCCTAATTCCAGAAAAAATTTCTATCTACTACATCACCCTTGTGGCACTAGCAGAGGAGAGACTATGAAAAAGTCCACAGGCTCCCAAACTATTTCAGAAGTCATTGACTTAAGTATATTTATCTATTCAATGTAGTTTTATTAGACTGCATAATTCCAGCCTATTGAGATTTTTTGGAGTCCGTTCTGTTATGGACCATGTCAGCCTTTTCTTTCATCTTATTTCCCACACATTTGATAAACCTGTCATCTATATCTTCCTAGAGGCTAACGACCCAATGTCCTCTTACAAAACTTGAATTTCTGATTCCCATGAAAAAATGAGATAAATACAAGTCAATGATAATAAATAGAGATCCATGGGTATAGAGGTTGAGAATATCTCAATCCCTTTCTTACTCTGTTTTACAAGGGGATTTTTAGAACATGTTCTAACTTATCATTGTACTTCAATCTTTTCCCTACACCCTGATAAAATCACAGTAGGAGAACTGGATGGAATTCTGAGCATCACAAAGACAGACCGACAGACAGATAGATAGATAGATAGATAGATAGATAGATAGATAGATAGATAGATAGATAGATAGATGGATAGAGTGATGGATGGATGAATAGAGAGATATATAGACAGATGATAGATGCAAAGATTGGCGGATGGATAGATGGATTGATGGATGGATGGATGGATAGATAGAGATAGAAACAGACATATATTTCAAATTGATGAGTTGACAAAGGACAGAGGAAGGTTTCCAAATTGCCAAGAGACTGACAGCAGAATTAATTGAAGAAACTTGAATTATTTATTCCAGAGAAGGAAAGTTTTAGGGTAAATGATATTCTTGGCATCTTTAGGTATTTGAAAGATTATCATGTTTTTGTCATACAGCCTTTTTTGCAATGCCCCAGGAATTTGGAGAAATGGATAGAAACTCTAGGAATTTCAGATGGAATTGATTTACCAACAAAATCAAAAGGTTTCCTATCAAGAAGGAGTTGTCACAACAAACCTTTTCAGCAGTCTGGTAATATTTTATAGCAGTAGAGAACTCCAAGATTATAAAATGTAGAGAAGGTGCCTCTAGAAATCTTTCTAAGAGTATGAATTTTGGAAAGAGTTTTCTTTTTTTTACTTTTTTTTAGGTTTCTGCAAGGCAAATGGGGTTAAGTGGCTTGCCCAAGGCCACACAGCTAGATAATTATTATTAAGTGTCTGAGGCTGGATTTGAACTCAGATACTCCTGACTCCAGGGCAGGTGCTCTATCCACTACACCACCTAGCCATCCAGGAGTTTCCTTACTATAAAGTTTTGAATAGTAGGGAAATAGAGATCTAATTCCTAAAACTAAATCATCTCACTTTAAAATTATGCTCCATAGATACCAAAAGGATCAAGGACAAAGACATAGTTGCATGATGTGGGAAAGCAACTGGGAAAGCAAGAAGGAAAAAAAAAAGTATTCTTTCCTCTCCCCTCCTTCCCTTTCCTTCCTCTCTTTTCGCCTCCCTCTTTCTTCTCTCTTCTCATCTCCCTTTCTCCCTTCCCATCCTCTCCCCTTCCCTCCCTACCTTCTCCCATCCCTAGCCCTGTCCTCTTCCCCCTCTCTCTGCCCTCCCCGCCTCTCCTCCATTCCTTTTCTCTCCTCTCTTCTCCTTTCCTCTCCTCTCTTCTTCCCTTCTTTTCTACTTGCCTTCTCTTCTCTTCTGTTTTGTTCTCTTTCTTTGTCTCCATCTTTGTCTTTGTGTATCTTGCTGTCTCTGTCTGTCTGTCTGTCTCTCGCTCTCTCCCTCCCCCCAAGAATTGACAGCAATCAGAAGTAAGACAGATATTGTGAGTAGCACATCATCATTTATTTTTAGGAGATCTACATGAATTCTTTGTTGAGTTCAATGACCTATCCCATTTATCCATGACTGCCCAAAGTTCATAGCTAAACTATCCCCCTTGATAGTAAAATAAAACAAAACACTCCTTCCTGACTTTTCATGTAAACTTATAATCCTCTTCTGGTATTCCAAATTCTTGTCCCTTTCCTGTTAAAGTTTTCTAACTTTTGGCTCCAAACTTTGGATGGGTTCAACAGTCTTGATTCATCTCCCTTCAGATCTCTTCCCTAGTCCTTCCTTCCCTATGCTAATAGTAGTTGGTCCTCCCTTTTTCTGAGACTCAAGGCTATAAAGGGTCATTCAGTCTCCCTCTACTTAATGATGAGAGTTAAGAATCATATTCCCATATGTTCGCATCCCTGCTGGAGGCTGTTAACCTATGACTATTTGAACCAGTGCTCAGGACTTTTCTGACATCGGAGATCAAATTGACTAGTTCTCTGAGGTTGTGGGGGAAGAGGTTCCTGCAGAGTCTGAAATGAAGTTCTGCACTCTATTTGGCACACATTGCCCTAGAGAATTCAACAAATCTCAATGTGATTTTCTGGATCCTTTTAGTTACACTAAACTGGGGTCAGTGATTTTCCTTTCTGTGGCTTTATATTTTATGTCATTCTCTATTATGAGAGCATTTTTAAAATATAATTTCAGGAAAGATTGTTCTAGCCATGGGCAGAAGAAAGAGGTTCAAATCTCATCTCTCTTACTTATTAAGTACAAAGCAGAGGTTAAGCCCTTAATTCTCCTTAATCCTGTTTCTTCAGTAAGGAATGGGGCTACCCTATACTTCAAAGTTGACAGCTGCCATAATCATTGGGAAGGGAGCCAGAATGCCAGAAGCAAGAGTGAAAATAAACTAGAGACTCTTCAGCTAATTAGAAGTCAGTACCAGGAGCTTTTCGAGAAGAGGATCTCTTTATTTGCTAAAATGGAAATGAAAGGAAACTTGGTGGTTTGGCTAAAGAGTCAAACATTAAACTTGATGTCAAAAGAATTCAGTTCAACAGTCTAAAACATATTAGGGCTATACAATGGCACTTTTGACTCTCTATGGCTGTAGGGGCCATTCTCCATTGGTAACTGAGTTTTTTCACTAGATATTCTATATGCAGATAAATTCATAACTCTGGAACAAAACAAACAAATAAAAATGGGAAGGGAATTTGTCCTTTACTCTGAAAGAAGAGCATGATATTGGGGAGGTGACACTATGACAAGCATATGAATTGTATTTGAGTGAGGGGGTGCTGTGCTGTGTCTTCCTCCTGCAAAGGCATCTGGATCCAATGGGTAGATTTGAATCAGGATGACTGGATAGGACTCTGGAAAAAAGGCAATCGGGTTTAAGAGATTTATCCAAAGTCACACATCTAGTAGGTGTTCAGATTTGAACTCCTATCCTCCTGGAGTCCTCTTGACTCCAAGGCCAGTGCTCTATTCACTGTGCCACTGAGCTACTTCTGGGAAGGGAAATATGAACTCTATGGACCTCACAGAAATATTGTGCTGAAAGGATGCTATAAGTATTAAAAGCCCTGTGTTAGGGGACATTGCTTTCACTATTTTTTTGTTTGTTTTATTGCTTCTTTTCACTTTAACCCTCCCATTCCCCTATGATTTCTTTGGTACAACCAACTCCATGAAAAGGAAACCCCCTTCTAATAATGGAAATTGACATTTTTAAATTCTCGTTGCAACTTACAGCCTTTGAGAGTTGGATGAAACACTGAGGGAAGTGACCTTGCTTAGGGACACAAATGAGTCCCAATAAGACATAGTAAATGAACCTAATTTTCACGACTCAACAGGTGGGCACATTGGATAGAACACTGGACTGAGTTCAAAAACTAGCCAGATATTTGCTATTTATGTGACCTTGGGCAAGTGACTTAATTGTCATTGCCTCAATTTCCTCAGATGTAAAATTGGAATTATTTTCCACCTCTCAGAGTTGTTATGAACAAATGAAATAACATTTGTAAAGCATATATTACAGTAGATGACACCCAGTTGAATACTTTAAAATCTTCATTTCCTTCCTTCTTGACTTTGAGGTCATCTCTCTGTCTTATTATCCCCCCTTTCTAGCTCCACAAACAATAATCAAAGTAATAGTGTACTTCCTGGCTAGGACACGTAAGTCACTCTATGCTTCATCCTTCTTGTGACTTCCCTGATCCAAACCGCCAGCTGCAGCCACAGTTCCTCTGGATGTTCTGCCTTCTTTTATTAGAGTGTAAACTTCTCGATGGATCTTTTCTAAAAACTAATGGCCTTCTATAGACAGTCAGGAAGAGTAGGAAGGAGGTCCAGTGATAGGCAAGGTATAGTGAAAACCGATTTAAAAGATCTGAGAAAGCAAGAAATAGAGTTCAAGCTTCCTGGGCTGTTGTAGATATAGGTTATAGGCAGCAGCACATGACCATGGTGATGACATGTCTTGAAAGCTTGATTTTAGAAAAAGTAAGGTTAAAGCTTGCCTATGGGAGTGGAGGAAGTCACAGGAGAGCTAAAGTTCTTTGTTGATGGGAGGAAGAAATGATGGACTAATTGTTGATATTTTCGGCATATTTGTTTCTGCATCATCTCAAGCAGACAACATGCAACCTGATAACTGCTTCTGCAGGTGCTTTTGTACTCCGTGTTTTCTCAGTGGTCACAGGTACTAAAGGCCCAGAAAACAAGTCTTTTGCTCCAAAGTCCTTGGCAATGCCAAATGGTATGAGGTCAGAAAGGGTTTGACTTAATCAGTAGAAATGAATTTTTAAAGGTTTATTAATCTTTAGTTCCTGAATTCTTGGAATCTTTCTATCAGACTTGCAGCTGAAACTATATCTATGCATTTATAGATATAGATATGCATAGAGATATAGAGATGTAGATATGACTATAGACATATATGCATATACATGCATGTATATTTGTATAGGCACATGCATATGTTTATCATGCATGTGTGTATATATATATATAAAATCTATATATTTGTATATGTGCATTCTATTGTATTGCATTGTATGCAAACATATGCTCATATATATGGACACATATATTCTTTATATATTTGTGCATGTGTGCATATGTGCAGGTATGAATTTATATGTGTGTTTCTATGTCATGTGCTTTTTGTGTTTATGTGTGTCTATGCTTATGTGTATTATGTTGTCTCTACATAGATATATGTGAGAACATAGACATATATGCTTTTAAAGTGCTTATGTATGCTGCTATTTGGTTGTTCTGACTCTTCATGACCCCAGACAAATTGGAGATCTTTGCCATTTCTTTCTCCAGTTCAAATATGAATAATTGAAACAAACAGGACTTTGAACCCCAGAATTGTGTCTTACTGATTTCCTGATGCTCTATTCACTGTATCACTTAACTGCCCTACGTTCATAGGGAGCACTTAAATGTGTTTTTTCAATCATTCTGCCTATGTGTGTGTGTGTGTTTTTTTAAAAATTGATCTTGCTAAAATTAAATTTTGTCTTTGTATTCTCAACTATGAGACTATGGTCTAGCACATGAAACAGTAATCATTGAAATGAGTTAAATAAAACTGTGAGGTATCATCATCTGTTCAATTTTACAAATATGGAAACTGAGGCACAAAGGCATTATTTGGTATAGCTCAGCATCCTAAGCTGTTGTTGACTGTCCTTCATTCTCAAAGAAGACCATGGCATTATGGAAGTGATGCCATGAAATGCAGGTGAATTGGATTTGAGTGAGGAGAGACTCCTCCAGAGTTATAGTCAGGATGGCTGGAGATGGCCCTGGATTTGAGTTAGTCAGGGTTAAGGTGACTTAACCAAGGTCACCTAGCTAGTAAGTCTCAAGAGTCTAAGGTCGGATTTGAACTCAGGGCCAGATATCCATGCACTATACCACCTAGCTGCACCATCCCCAACTAATACATGTTAAGACAAGAATCTCAACCCAGTTTTTCTGACTTGAATGTTCTTGCTTTTAAATAGTGCCTTACCCAACCAGTCACTAAGTTACAAATTAATTCAGGGCAGAGAATTTCAAAAATATTTCTTTTATTGACATCGTCCCAGTTAATTCTAATTACAGCTCTGTTTTGGATGGAGGATAGTATCTTAAACAGTGAATAGATTATGAATAAATGAGTAAGGAACTAAGTCTTTTACCGGATTTCTTTATGTGATGATGATGATGATGAAGTAGAAGAAGAAAAAAAAAAGAGAAGATGAAGAAGAGCAGATAGGGAAGAAAATAAAACAGGGAAAAAGAATGGGATAAAAACCATTTGTTTATCACTGAGGTTTACAAAGAATTTCCCTCAAAGTGGCTCTTGAGGTGAGTGTAAAGTATATTATTCCCATTTTACAAATGAAAAAAAGGGGGGATTACAAGAACTGATCCCTAGACAAAATAGCATAACTGACTCTCTTGCTCAAATTTAAATCATTTCCTTAGGAGTGATCTAAAATCAGAGAGGAAAACAAAGAAACCTTTTGCCTCCACTGTCTCAAGGCCTGAACTATTCCTAAGGAAAGAAAGCTCAATGAAAAATGAAATTGTATTTTTTTAATAAGAAACTTTGTGCCCTAGATGATCAGAAAGGACAGTGGAGTTACTTCTATCAGCAGAACTCAAAATAGTTTCCTTTGATAATGTTGCTAATGTTTCTCTTAGATCTTAGGCCTAAGGAGCTCAGCAGATGTCTGTCAATTAAAGGGAGATCATTCAGAGAACCCACATAATTTATGATCCTCCAACACACACAACCTCAGGTAGAAATCTGAATTACCAATCCCATAACCAAGACCTAATTGTCTCATAGTTATTGTGTCTGGAACTATTCTCAGTTGTGGTGTCTGTGAATTAATGTTCTATCTCTTTTGAGAATGCATTTCCCAAATGCACATGGATACAACTCTGTCTTAAATTTAAGGTTCCTCTTTCAGAGAGAAAAGTTTCTGTCAAGAATACAGTTCTACTGTGGTCATTTCTCTTTGGATAGCATCTATGCAACAACCTCTTGTATATTTTTCCCAATGACTTCAGCTCTATTCTCTTTCTCTCCCTGACTCAACCAATTTGGCTTAACATCTACTTTTTTGTATTTAGTGGCTGTTGCCATGGTAACTGTACTCTATCAAGTTCATCAATTCCAAAAGGTTGTATTCTCAGGTATCTGTGTCCTGTTCTGGAATGGATGCCCTTGCAGTTCTAGAAGGGGCATGACGCAGCTATCCAAAAACAAGAATCTGCATCCAATTGGATAGGGCAAAGTTCATTAATTTTTTGAAAGCCCTGATTGAGAGAGATGCAAAAGTCAAGATTTTGGGGGGAACCTGATGTCTGTATCAATACTTACTCACATAATTTTTTAAATATTTAAGATATTTTCATTTGGCCCCACGTGATATTTGCTAAAATTTTGAATTAAGAAAATATGAGAGAGACACAGAGATTAATTCTTCTACCCTCACTTTTTTTTTGTCTTCCCTGGTATATTTTAAAATTCAGCTTAAATCCTACCTTCTGCAAAAGGTCTTTCCCAGTTTTTCTCAAAGCTAGTAATCCCTCAAGATTGCCTATATTTATACTGTTTAGATTTTATATGAATATAATTTTTTATAATATTGTCTCCTCTATTAAATTATGAACTCTAAAAGCATTATGGTTTTTTTCTTTCTGCTTTAAATGTGCTATTTCACTAACTGACCAATTTGAGTCAAAAGACAGGAACTTCTGAACATAGTCCTGCTGAGAAACCACTAAGACTTCCTTATGGTGTTCAGTATTGTATTAGAAATGTTAGTTTCAGCAATAAGAGAAGAAAAAGAAATTGAAAGAACTAGAAGAGGTAATAAAGAAACAAATCTCTCACTCATTGCAGAAGATATAATGGTATTCTTAGAAAACCCTAGAAAATCATCTAAAAACTACTTGACACTATTAGCAACTTTAGCAAATTTGTAGGATATAAAAGAAACCCACAAGAATCATCAGCATTTCTATACATTACTAATAAGACTCAGTAGCAACGGGATGGAAAGAGAAATTCTATTTATTTATTTGTTTCTCCATCTATTTATTTATATAGGCAATGGGGTTAAGTGGCTTGCCCAAGGTCACACAGCTAGGTAACTATTAAGTGTCTGGGGCTAAATTTGAACTCAGGGACTCCTGATTCCAGGGCTGGTGCTCTATCCACTACACCATCTAGCTGCCCCGAGAAATGCTATTTAAAGTAATTGTAGATAACACTGAATTCTTGGGAGTCCACCTGCCAAGGTAAACTCAGTAGCTATATGAAAACAACTATGAAATATTTTTGACACAAATAAAATCAGCAAATGTCAATTGCTCATGGGTAGATCAAGATAATGTAATGAAAATGACATTTTTATTATTAATAATTTAAATTACTTATCCTATACTATGCTAAATTAAATTACTTATTCAATGTCATATTAATCAAACTTCTAAAAAGTTACTTTATTGACCTAGAAAAATAGTAACTAAATTCATATGGAGGAAGAAAAGGTCAAGAATATCACGGGGATTAATGAAAAAATGCAAAGGAAGGTGGTCTAATCATACTAGAGCAAAAATTATATTAAAGCCTCAGTCATCAAAACTTTTTGGTACTGGCTAAGAAATGGAGTGGTGAATCAGTAGAATAGATTAGGTGCAAAAGAATCATTAGTAAATGACTATAGTAATCTGTTGTTTGATAAATCCAAAGAGTCCAACTTCTGGGATAAGAATTCACTCTGGGGAAAAAAAAAAACTGCTGTGAAAAGTGGAAGATGGCAGAAACTAGGTATAGGCCAACATCTCACATCCCATACCAAGATAAGGTTGAAATCAATACAGGATTTAGATGTTAAATGATATCATAAGTCAATTAGAAGAACGAGAAATAGACTGCCTGTCAGATTTATGGAAAGGGCAGCAGCTTATGACCAAAGAAGAGATAGAGAAATTTAAAAATGCAATATGGATAATTATGATTACATTAAGTTTAAAAGCTTTTGCACAAATAAAACCAATGTAACAAAGAAGATTAATGGAAGGCAGTAAGTTAGGAAAGAATTTTTGTAAAATTTTCTAAAAAATTTTCTAAAATATATAAAGAACCAAGTCAAATTTATAAGAATATAAGACAATTCCCAATTGAAACATTGTCAAAGGATATGAAAAGGCAATTCTCAGATGAAGAAATTAAAACTTTCTATAGTCATGAAAAAGTGATCTAAATCATTATTGATCAGAGAAATACAAATTAAAACCATTCCGAGGTACTAACTCACACCTATTAGATTGGCTACTATGACTAAAAAGGAAAATGGTCAATGTTGGAGGGAATGTGGAAAAATGTGCACACTAATACATTGTTAGTGGAGTTTTGAAATGATCCAACCTTTCTGGAGAGCAATTTTGAATTGTCCCCAAAGGGCAATAAAACTATACATATCCTGCATAGCCTTTGTTCTAGCAATACCACTATTAGGGTAATAGCCCAAAGAAATCACAAAAAAGGATAAAAAAATTCCACATGTGCAAAAATATTTATAGCAGCTCTATTTGTAGTAGCAAGGAATTGAAAATTGGGGGCATACCCATCAACTGAAGAATGACTGAACAAATTGTGGTATATGAATGTGATGGAACACTATTCTAGTATAAGAAATCATGAGGGATGGGTCTTCACAATAATTTGGAAAGACTTGCTTTTTAAAATTTTATTTATTTAAGACAATGCCCAAGGCCACACAGCTATGCAATTATTGAGTGTCTGAAGCCAGATTTTATTCAGCTCCTCCTGACCCCAGTGTTCTAATCCTCTGTGCCACCAGTTGCCCCTCTGGAAAGACTTGTATGAACTGATGCTGAGTGAAGTGAATAGAACCAGAACACTGTATACATCAACAACATTGGGTGATGATCAACTAAGATGGACTTGTTCATTTCAGCAGTATAAGAATCAAAGACAATTTGAATAGACTTTTCATGGAAAATACCATCCACATCTAGAGAAGGAATTATGTAGTTTAAATGCAGACCAAAGTATACTATCTTCAATTTTTAAAAGTTGTCTTATGTGTTATATTTTTTTCTCTATGGTTTTTCCCACTTCAATTTTTTTTCTTTTAGGTTTTTGCAAGACAAATGGGGTTAAGTGGCTTGCCCAAGACCACACAGCTAGGTAATGATTAAGTGTCTGAGACCGGATTTGAACTAAGAGACTCCTGACTCCAGGGACAGTGCTCTATCCACTGCGCCACCTAGTCGCCCCAAATTTGTTTGTTTTTTTAACAATATGATAAATATAGATCTATATTTAGCAAGGTTATACATGTATAACTTACATTAAACTACTTTCTTTCAGGGGGAAGGAGGAGGAAAGGAAATGGAAAGAGAAAGCTGTAAAACTCAAAACCTTGCTAAAAAGGGGTTGTTGAAAATCACTACTCCATGGATTTGGATAAACAACCAAACAAATAAATAAATAAAAGATTAAAAATAAAAAATATTAATTATGGGTGCTAGTCAGATAGAATAGACAGGGTTCTAAAAATAACCTCCCTACTCCAAGTGTTGTGTAATCTAATAGTGGGCTGATTCTGCATCTCAGAATATCTAGTTCAGATCCTGACTCTAATACTTAAAACCTGTGTGCTTTGGGATATAATACTAAACTTTCCTGGACTAAGGTTTTCTCATCTGTAAAATGAGTGAGACTATTTGGTTATCAGAGCTCAAATTCTCTAAATCTCTAATCCTTTCATTATTACTTTGCTTGATTTATATTATTTTATTAATTAATGCAACATAAGACTGCTAAATTCCAAAGAAGCCATTTTAAACTATTAGTCCTTAATTAAGCTGGTGTTCAATTAAAATCTCTTGTCATTATCCATCAATAGCTATTAAGTTTATACAATTCAGCTCTTTTCCTGAAAGTAGGATTTTACACATCTTTCTGCAAAGTTTTATTTTGGATGCTCAGCATTTACCTAAACTAGTTTTTTTTTCCAATTCTGATCATCTTTCCTAATATTACTATCCCAGGATAGTGTCCTCTAAAATGGATAATCATGGCTTTTTGGTATCTTTCAAGTAAACAACAAAAATGATGAAGAAATGCTAACTCTCTCATATACCACTAGGGATTTGCTCCAGTTGAAATATATATGTGAATCAATATTCTTTGGGTAAAATTGTTCAACAAGATAGAAAGCTGAAATAGAGGTCCATTTAGGTCCTTCAGTCTTGCCTCAAGAAATCATTTTTAAGAGAAACTTTGTTAATTCAACTTTTCCTTACAGTGCTTTCATTCTGAAACTTCCATTGTTATTCCTTCCACCAGTTCATAAAATTACATCTTCCATAACAAAGAACTTTATCTCTGAATGGTTTATATTACTGCTCTGACACTAACTTTTAAAAATAATAACATAGCTTCTTAATTTTGTCTCTAGTGTTTTCCCAGGAGGTGTTTCATCCTGCACTTGGGGTTCTTAACTTTTTGTGTCACAATTTCTTTCATCAGTCTGGTAAAGTCTATGCCATCATTTTCAGAATAGCATTTAAAGATACATATATTTGCATGTCATTTATTAATTCATAACTAAAGTTAAAAATAAATTTCAGTGAGAAGTTAGTGAAAATAACCATGCATTTTTCCCCATCCAAATTCAAGGATACACTTGAATCTATCTGTAGAATTTTGAGAATCTATGGACACCAAAAATATCTATTTTAATTGTTCAATAATTTTTAACTGTCCATGTACTATTCTTTTGTTTTTTAGTTTTGCAAGGCAGTGGGGTTAAGTGACTTGCCCAAGGTCACACAGCTAGGTAATTATTATGTATTTGAGATTGGATTTGAACTCAGGACTTCCTGACTCCAGGGCCTGTGCTGTATTCACTGTGCCACCTAGATACTCCCTCCATGTACTATTATTACGGGGTTTTGCCAGTCTATTATATTGCTCTGGCTATGTATGTGAGCAATGTATTTGAATATACATATACACAGAATATTAATTATTATTTATTTGCCTATACAAATATATTTTCATAATTGTACATTATAAATATGCATATACAAACATGTAAACACATGAATATAAATTTTTATACATACTTACATGCAAATATAAGGATATAAATATGGTAACATATAAAATTGAATATTTTCGGTAAAATATTTTAACAAACTATAAAATCATATCACTATGTCCAATCTCTTTAACTCTAATTTGTCCAAAAATTTCATTTCAAGCTAATATTTAATTGTAATTCTCCTGATAATATTTCTCTCTTTCTCTGTGTCTCTGTGTCTTCATCTCTATGTGTGTCTGTGTCTCGGCTTCTGTTTCTCTGTCTATCTATATACATCACAGACACATAGTGCACATTATAATATGTGTGTCCACAATATGTGTATATAATAATGTTTAGATGTATATCTACTCATTTATTTCCTGAAAGCTCCATATTGGTCTCCTTTGATATCTCCTCTTTCATCATTGAAATGATTTACCATTGCATAGACAATGTGTCATCTTTTAAAGTTCCATCACACCAGAGATATTCCATTTTAGAATTTCTGGGTAATGAAATCATGTCTATCTTTTCATCCTTCCCTTCCCTTCATGTACTATATTAATTCTAGAGGGTATCCCTTTCCTTTCTCATGTAGAATTGCAAAATTAAATATGTAGTCTCATTCTGCTAACCTAGATTTATAAATCACCATTCAATTATTCAATGTTCATCAAGTTTAATTCTCAAATATCTACTTTAGATGTCATGGTTTATTCTAAAATTCCATTTAGGCAAAGGGGGTATTCTTCTTTAAGCTTCTTATCCTATATTTAACAAAATACCTCAGCCATTTCTTGGCAATAATATTCATCGAATCACATGAAATCCTGTTTGTTTTCATTTACTTCCAGCATTTTTTATGAAAGGGTATGTCTGGAGATAAAAGGTGAAATATAGAACCCATGGAAACCAATAAGCATTTTTGCTGCCCTGTGTTCTTTAGACCTAAGAGGGCTAGCATAACCAGCTCTTATATCTGACCCTGAATCTCAAGCCTAGATGAAACAGGAATACACTACTGTATTTATTTGGGCTGCTTATTTTTGCGTCTGGAGATCAGACTTTTTTTCTGCTGTAATTGTCCTTGTTCCCTTTGCTCACCATATCCTCCATGTCTCATTTCAATTCTTATCATTAGAAGTAGGGATTTATGCTCTAGGTCTAATTGGTTCAGTTCATTTCAATTATCTTTTTTGATCAAGGTGACACAATGAGTAACCTATGTTCGGATATTCTTTGATATAGAATTATTGAACAGCTTATTGATTGACCAATTAATGGAAAGAAAAACATTATTCCTCAGAATAGTAAGGTATAAGCAATGGAGATCCTAAGATGACTCATCAGAAGGGAAGACAGAGGATTTTTTCTTCATGGATTATACTACTTGCTACCTAGGTGACCTAGGACAAGTTTATTAGCCTTTCTATGTCATATTTTTTTCATGGTAAAATGAAAATAAGAATATTTGCACTATCAAATGCATAATCCAGCCACCGATGAGGTTGTGAAATATGATCTTTTCAAATTTCAAAGTACAATGTAAATATGAGCTGTGATTCTAATTTTAACTTTGGTAGTTTTAATTAATATGGCTTTGAGCATGTCTCTTCATCCTCACACACCCCAACCTCAAGAGCCTTGATATTCCCAGTATCAAATATGTATAATATTTATACCTCTCATCTCACAGGGTTATTGGAGAGGAAATAGCTTGTCAATCTTAAAGCAATATATACATATGAATTGTGATCATCACCATTATTCTGTAAACAGAACACAAGACCTAATTGAAAGTCTAAAGGCCTGGATGTTTAGACTGGAAGAAAATTTTAAAAAAACACTGCACTATAGAGGATTGAGGAGAGTAAGATTTATGAGATTCAAAAATAAACAACAAGCAAACAGAAGAGATGTTCTTTGGATTCACAGAGGACAAAGTGAAAATTTACTTGAACTACAGCAAAGACACTTTAGCCATAAGGAGAAATTTCTGCTTTAGCAGAGATTATTAGGAGATTATGTGATTCTTGCCCCATGAGGTTTTTTAGAGAAAAACCCAAGTATTTTCTGGCTTCTTTGGTGAGGAAACTTCCTAATGTTCCTCTAGGTTGCATTAAACCATGATACAGACGAGAGGAATGAACTGGGGCATAGTCAAACATCCAATAGGTTAGGTGCTTAGTCCAGTCTTCTTAAATATCAACAATTTGCTTGCCTCAATGTCTCTTCATAAAGCAGAATGGAAATTCAGATATCACTGGGCTATATGAATGTGTGAACATTACAATGAGAATAGGAGCTGTGACATTTCATGAGCATTGGCAGTCCAAACATAGAAGCATATTGTATAACATTTGGATGGGATTTCCCATCTTTTTTTATTCTTTCCAAGATTCTGTGGCTAAGGGAAGAAGCTAGAAGGGGGACATACAGGGAGAATGAAAAGGATGAAAAAGAAAAGAATTAAAGAAGGGAAACAAATCACCATCTGGTAACTCAACCATTATAAAATGGTGCCCTATCAACATTAGGCAAACCAAGAACAGGATAAAGTTTGACATAAATATTTTCCAGCACAATAAGCAAGGCTTTTCTCTCTCACTGTGGATTAGAAGGGTACAAGGTGAATGTAAAGTTAGCTAGTTCTCCTAGATCTTTAATCACCTTCAGAATGAGAAACTGTAGGTGTTTGTGATCCTTGATCCCGTATCCCATAATATCTTAAAATTAATAAGTCACCAACTCAGTTTCAAGGAAAGCCCCTTCAATTTCCAATGAAAGGTAAAAATAAACCCTGTTTTTATACAGTAAAAAGGGAGGGAAAAGTTGATTTTTCATGTTGTAGTAGATAAAGGTCTGTAAGACTTGGATCCTAATCTATCCCTAACACTTTCTAGCTGGGTGACCATAGACAAGTCATTGAAATTCTTAAAATCCCAAGCAACTCGTTAAGATGACTACTGATGACTTGCTGTTAGGCATCCCTATTGGGAATTTCCAAGTGAAGAAACGGTCCTCCTTGTCAAGTTCAAACTATCTACATGGAATCTTGAGCCCATCTTCTCAAACATATTGTGCCTACTATCATCCTCCAATGTTTCCCTTTTTGTTTCTCTCAAAAACTTAAAACTTAATGATAATAATAATAATAATAAAGTACACCTCTTAATAGATTCTACTATCTCTGTAAGTCCTCATTCTCTCCTCTTCCTGTACTCTACTGAATTGCTGAAAAGAGGCATCTAGATTCAGTGTCTCCACTTCTTTGGTCCAGTAATTCCCAGTGACTAGGTAATCCTCACACTCAACATTCTATCTTCCATTTATGTACCTTTTAGGCTGTAAAATTTTGTACTACAACAGAATAATTCAGAAGATTACTAATGAAGGCATATATTTTCTTAAAAATTCAAGGCAGGTCTGCTTTATTCTGACAAATTTTCATATTATTTGGGAATCGATACCAGTCAATATAACTACCATGCTTGCAATAATCCCTATATTTACCTCATGTACCTCAAGATTCACCTCAAAGAACAACTTTCTCAGTAACCCCATTGACCTCAAAGAACAACTTTCTCAGTAACCCCATTGACTACTGACTCCCACTCTTAGATAAACTTCCCTATGTCTGTATGTATTTTATATATAACCATATATGCGGACTTTTCTCTTGTCTTCATATCCCTAATGCTTCATAAAGTTCCTGGACCTGCTAAGGCTATTTTTTTTTTAAAAAAAATGAGTTAATTGATGTTTTTGAATTCCCTCACCAAGCACTCCCTGTAGGAATGAAATCATCAAACTAGAACTATTCCTTAAAAATAAAAACCAAACAAGCCAACCGTTTATAAGAGAGCAATCACTTCTTAGCCTTTGGATTTCAGATGGAGTTGGAAGAGTCTTAGGTATCATTGGGTTATTTTATTTGGACGATTTGTTGAAATCTCCAAGAGTTAAATACCTTGACCAACTTTGCCAAACTAGGAATATTTATGGTAATCTTTGTCTATCCCTCCAAATCACTAGGTATTTGTGTTGTTGACAGAGAAAAACTCCAAAAAGGGCAACCCTATTTCTTCTTTTCCTAGAACAAACTTCCAATACCACAAAATTCTATCCTCTCCCAGATTCAGAGTTTATATAACACTATTTCTCCCATGCCATTTCATGTGGATTACAGTTTTTTTTGTGTGTTTTTGTTCAGTTGTTAAAGTGTTAAACCATGACAAACTCCTCATGATCCCTTTATTCTTAGCATAGAGATTGAAGTGGTTTGCTATTTCCTTCCCCATATCATTTTACTGTAGAATGGGGAAACTGAGACAAACAGGTTAAGAGACTTTCCCAGAGTCACAAAATGAGAAAGGGTCTGAGGCTGGATTTGAATGTAGATCTTCCTGATTCCAGGAATGGCACTATCTATTGTGTCTTACCCCTTGATAGAGTAAGGACTCTATCTCATCTCAGTTTTGCATCTTTGAGCACAGTGTCTTCCTTGCACATGGGTTGCTGAATTTGATTCCAGTTCAAAAATATTTGATAGTACACTTCCCTTGTTAGGAAAGGACCCTTCTTGGGTCATACAAAGACCTGGAGGGGGAGCAGTTCCTTTGGTTTAGAATAGGGAGAATCCAGGAAATGGACAACCGATAGAATTAAAGAATCTGTTCCTCAGAGACTGGAGACTAGAGCAGGCAGCCAGATGGCTACATTTGGTCAAGGTCAGAGTAAGGAATTAAGAAATTCATTCTTAACTTTCCTTATTTTCGTTCAGAAACAAAGAAAATAGAACTTTGGGAGGCTGTGTTGTCTACTGGCAAAACTATGGGATCCAGAGTCGGACAATTGGGTTTAAATCTCTCTCCTTTTACTCCATTTTTATTTGACTTTTAGCGAATCATTGCTTTATTCTGCAAAATGAGGTGAATAAATTAATTGATCTCCAAGGTTGTTTCCAGGTTGAAGTTCTTGCCATCCTTCCCACGGGATAAATTCACAAAGGAAGGCTGAAACACCTATGGAATCAAGTTTGAGGAAGAAAGCTAATTTATTGTAGTTATAGTTCAATCATTATTCTTGAAGAGAATCAATGATGTCACAAGGGTGATGTCTTGACTTTTGAGCAAATTGAATGTAAATGAGGCAGAGCTATGCAGAGTTATAAGTTGCACTCTTTCCTCCATGTTCATTGAAATCCAGCGGCAAGACAAAAGTCCAAAGGATTGTCAGTGGGCCCAGACACTAGGATCAAATGAGGGGAATTCAAGAAGTCAACTAAGCCACGTGTAACTACGTGTTTCCTTGGAAGCAGTCTGTTTAATTTAACTAGTGTGAGGCTATGTCTTGGCCTCTCCTTTTCACATTATATATACATGCTTATGTAAATATGTATTTAAGGGGCAGCTAGGTGGCGCAGTAGATAGAGCACCGGCCCTGGAGTCAGTAGGACCTGAGTTCAAATCCGGCCTCAGATACTTAATAATTACCTAGTAGCGTGGCCTTGGGCAAGCCACTTAACCCAATTGCCTTACAAAAAAAAATAACCTAAAAAAACACTAAATATGTATTTATATAAATTTATTTATACATGTTTGTATATGCAGGCAAATCTGAAACACATATATGTAATGTACAATTATATATATATATATATATGAAACATAATATATAAAATAAATGTATATATACAAGGGCACCTAGGTGGTAAAGTGGATAAAGCACTGGCCTTGGAGTCAGCAGAACAGGAGTTCGAATCCAGCCTCAGACACTTGCCATGTGATCTTGGGCAAGTCACTTAAGCCTGACTGCCTCATCACCAGGGCTATCTCCAGTCCTCCTGATTCCTATCTGGCCACTGGACACAGATGACTCTGAAGGAGAAAGTGAGGCTGGGGACTCAGCACAGCCCCCTCCCTCCAATCCAATTCATGTACCTTTGATTCTCTGTATACATCATTCATATACATAAAGTGCCTATTTATTAAGTACTTCCTTTGAGGGAGGCATTATACTAAGTCCTTTTCAAGTATTATCTCATTTGATCAAATGGTAAAAGTGATTTAATATTTATAAAAGGTTTTCACAGTGCCTGGCCCATTATGGGCACTTCATGACTAATTGTCTTCTTCCACATAAATGCATAAATTAATTTGGAACTATAATTTCACTCATTTGGAAAACTCTTATCCCTGAACACATTTGTTACTTCTCTATGAGATCCTTTTCCTTGGGGCATGCACAGACCCTCTCTACCCACTGCCAATTCAAAATGAGAAACTTTGAAAACTGTTTTTAAGCATGGTGGCCTAGAGGTTAGTATTGTTTTTGTGGAGTAAAGTCTTCTAACTGACTTTGGAGTCAAAGGCCTGATGGCTCGGGAGGGATGGAATCATAAATGAGTTTACATTTAAAAGGATCACTATGCCCTTCCAAATGACTTTTTGTTGCTTTTTGCCTATCCCTGATAGTGGAAAATTGATTTTAGTCATCTTTTTTTTGTGGGGGGGGGGGAGAATAGCTAGATGCTTTTTCTCCATTCCTAAGTTATCAGGTAAAGCATGTGGAGGGTGATGTGTGTGTGTGTGTGTGTGTGTGTGTGTGTGTGTGTGTCTGTGTCTGTGTGCATCTGTGTCTGTGTATCTGTGTGTGTGTGTGTGTGTGTGTGTGTGTGTGTGTGTGTGTGTGTCTGTGTTTGGTGGTTACTGATTTTATATTTATTGGCAAGATGAGTATCAGAAGATGGAACTGATCTGACTGCAAACTTATGAGCTTGGATAGATCAAAGGAGTCATCAGAGATCCTCTCAGAAGCCAGAGATAGTTACAGAGTCAACTGGAGTCAGACATAGCAGTAGTTGAGTCCAGTAAAGATCCAACCAAGGTTAAAAAGGAAAGATTAACTTATAGACAACACTAAACCCAGAAGCAGATTTGGATATCTTGAAATGAGAAAATGACTCCCAGAGCTGTGAATCACAAGACATCCATTCAAAAGGAAATTTCTTCCCAATGATTTCTCTACCTTTTGAATGAGCATGGATTTTATAGGGAAATTATAACAATAAGAATAGCACCAAAAATGATAATAATCATAAAATGGAGTATTTGGGGATATTTTTATCATAGAAATCCATTTTGCTGATTTAGAACATATGCGCATACTCACTTGATGTCTTTTCAGTCTATTTCCCTGAATTTTAGTACTAAATGAGAGTAGATCTTTTCTTACCTTATTGGATTATCCATTCGTGACACTGTGAGGAAGGCAGCAAGGTTTGCTGTGTAAGATGAACAGACAATCAGGGTGAAAAGCCACCAACTTCCCATCACAATGCGCATAGCCATGGAGTTTGTAGGTGATTCTCCACCTGAAAGAAGCAGAGAATGTGAGGGGCTTCCCCAATGACTATTTAAAGATTACCACCACACTCATTGCCATCAATCACATTGGTAATTAGTTACAGGCCTTCTCTTTGTTTCTTATTTTGCCCTTATCCAAGTGAAAAAAAAATAATCATGAGACCATGGAAGTCAATGAAAATGCAGGGAGTCAGTGTGAAGGCCCCAAGAACAGCCAAGCCAATATCAACTGCCAGGTAATATAAAATGTGTCAAAACTTAAGGCAGACTGCCTTGGATCTTAAAAAAAAAATGACTTCATTGGTAAGTCTTATACAAGTCTTATACAAAACCTCCTTGGTCCCAAGCCGTGATTTGGGATATTTCCAATTTTCAATTCACATTTCATATTCAAGAACAATATATAAATATGATATTACCTCCCACCCATGGATCCATGTACTTTGTCTTTTCAAACCTCAAAATCCAAAATGCATGATGTACCATACCAAGTTTTTTTTTTTATTATTATTAATATCCTGACTTCCCTTGATGAATCTTTTTATAATGTTCTGGAACTATTATGTTTGACTTTTAGTCAAAGGCTGCTCCTGTGAGTCCAATTATTTCTCCCAGGTTCCTTAGGTGGTTGCTTAAGAAGGCTCTCAGGGGTATGCTGTCTTTCTCCATCCCACCAGGCCTCTGCTGAGGCAAGAATCAGGGCCAAAAATCACATTAGGAGCTGTGTGAATTTGTAGTTTCAAGCCAAAATTTGACAATTCCATAACATCACTGAACATTACCCAGAAAGCTCTGAAAATTATTAAGCTCTAAACAATGCAGGAATGCTTGGACTCCTGTTTGGATTCTTGCTAAATAATCTCACTATTTTCCCCTCCATTTCAATGTCTTTAAATTAAACATAAAGTCAATTTTCATTTGACAACTTTCTATAAAAAATGACTCATCCAAGGTAAAATCAATTAAAAAAATGAGAACAAACTCAAACTTTCCAAATTAATTTTAATTAAAGTGAAGGAATGCAATGTAAATGAAGGACTGCTGTTATTTTATTCATTTCTGGGTATCACTAAGATCGAAAGAATTCTAGAGACCCTTAGCAATGATCCAGAGAAGGATAAATTATTTTAAAGTTTCTTCTTTTTAAATGAAGCTTTAGGCACTGACCAGATCTCCAAGGGCCACAGGGAAGGTCGACTGACCAAGTGTTTAGAACATACCTTGCTGTACAAAGGCTCCATAGACAATCCATATAGCACTATGAAGGGTGGAGGATGCTGATGGACTAGACTGGGAAGAGTTCTGTAGTCTGACAGCCTGTATCCGGTTCAATACAAATATCAAGACACCAACCACAGGGATGGCTGCTGCGATGCAAGCCCAAACAGCAAAGTCAAAAGGAGCAAAGAGAGAAAAAATGTTGATTTTCTCTTCTGGTTTCTTGATGAGAATCCCCACTGAGTAATCCATGTACCGTTTGCTGAAGTCTACGACACTTTCTCGTTCTGGTGTGATGGTGATGGCTGAGATTGCCATGTCTGCTCTCTGAAACACAAAGTCAACCAGTCAAATCTCCTCTCTGCTCCTGAAAGTCCCTGTCATTCATGGAAAGAAATGGGTTCTTTTCATTTAAAGAGAGGATGCCCCAGATTCATCATCAGAGTCTTCTGTGCTCCAAAATGAATTTGGTGTGCATTGTTTATTCTCATAAATTTCCCCTACTCCCACTTCCATTTCCACTCCCATAGTGACCTGACTGCCACTAAAACATCCATTTTCTCTCTTTTCCCTTTGAGACTGCGAATACACATTTGTGAAACTGATGGCTATAGCTCAGAGTATAATCTATGACTAAAAACACACAGAGGATTAAATCATTGGCTGAAACCTGATCTAATAATTAAATTAAGCATAAAGTCAATTTTCATTTGACAACATTCTGTGAAAAATGATCCATCCAAGGTAAAATCAAATTTAAAAAAATGAGAACAAACTCCAACTTTACATGTTAACTTTAATTAAAGTGAAGAAATACAATGTAAAGGAAGGACTGGTATTATCTGATTTATCTGATTGATTTCTAGATATCACTAAGATTGAAATAATTCTGGAGATCCTTAGCAATGATCCAGAGAGGGATAAATTATTTTAAAGTTTCTTCTTTTTGAATGAAGCTTTAGGCACTGACCAGATCTCCAAGGGCCACAGGGAAGGTTAATACTATTAATACTCTTCACTGTTTGCTAGATCCCTTATATAAGGCAGATTAATCATCTTGGGGAATATCTCAATACCAACCTTGCCTGCATACAGATCGATCTTATTCTTTCCCTCATCTCTATTCCTTTGGATATGCCAATATCTTTTCTAAAAAAATAAAATCTCAGATTTAGTTTACAAAAATCACAGAATCTCAGACTTGAGAAGGACTTCATAGTTTAGGCAGCACAACCTATGAATTAGTAAAAACCCCAACATGTCAGATAAAATGCCACCTAGTCTTCTCTGGAGGATTTCTATGGAGTATGAAACCAACTGCCTTCTCAAGCAGACAGTAACAAGCACATTTCTTTTTGACAATTCTCATTGTATAGCTTCCATTTAATTCCACAGCTGGCTGTTTTTTTTTCAATCTCAATTTTATTTGCTCCTAAAAACATTTAACCCTTTATATTTGCCTTTGATCTCTGAAGGTAGAATTTGAAAAAAACCTGGATTCAAGGCAGTTTTCAGATGAAGAAATTAAAGTTTTTTATAGTCATATATATATATAAGCAAATTCTTCAAAAAATTGATTAGTGAAATGTAAATTAAAATAACTCTGAGACCTCACACCCTTCTGATTGGCTGAGATGACAAAAAAGGAAAATGATAAATGTTGGAGAGGATGTGGGAAATTTGGGATCCTAATACACTGTTAGTGGAGCTCTGACCTGATCAAACCATTTAGGAGAGCAACTTGGAATGATGCTCAAAGGACAATAAAACTGGGAATATCCTTTGATCCAGAAACACCACTACTAGGTCTATATACCAAAAAGATCATAAAAATTGAGAAAAACCCCAATGTACAAAACATTATAGAAGTTTTAATTGTAGTGGCAATTGGAAATAGCCTTGTATTGGAAACTGGGAGAATTCCTATCAACTGGGGAATGGTTGAACAAGTTATTATACATTATGGAGTACTATCATTATGTAAGAAATCATGAGTGGCTGAACTTCAGAAAAGCATAGGAAGATGTATATGAACTGATGCTAAATGAAGTGAGGGAACTAATGAAGGACCAAGGGAACATTGTTCACACTAACAACAACACTGTGATATGATAAGCTATGATAGATACAGCTCCTTTCAGCAGTTCAGTGATTAAGGAAAATCCTGAGAGACCTGTTAGAGAAAATTCCAGTCATATCCAGACAAAATCTATCAATTCAGAATGCAGAGCAGAGCTTATGTTCATTTTTAACCTTTTATGCTTTTTCTTTCTTTCTCATGGTTTTCCCCAAAATTCTAATTTCTCTTTCACAATATGACTAATATGGAAATAAGTTAAATACCATTTTATATGTATATTTTTACAAGAGTGTACATTGCCATAGCAGGGAGGAGGGAAGGGAGGGTGGTAGAAAAAAAGTAGACCTTATAAACTGGAAAATGAAAGAATGTTGAAAGCCACCTTTGCATGTAATTGGAAAAAATAAAATAATAAAGAAAAAAAGATATGGGTTAAGACCCTGTCTTAAACATGGGCTAGATGTTTCATTTTGGACAATCACTAAAGCTCCAAGAAGTAGTTTTTTTCATCTTTATGATGGGTATAACAATAACCCCAGGGTTATTAAAAAGAAAAGCCCCTGTAAATCACACTTGCTAGATCATCATATATACTTCTCATTGTATAAAATTATTATCTCTTTTTACAGAAGGTTAAGATCCTCAAAGAAAGATTTAATGTTCTTCCTCCCTCCCTTCTTCCTCCCTCTTCCTTTTCCTTCCTTCCTTCCTTCCTGCCTACCTTCCTTCCTTCCTTCCTTTCCCTCCCTCCCTCCTTCCTTCCTTCTACCTCCTTCTCTCCATTCCTTCTTTCCTTCCTTCCCCTCCATCCCTCCCTCCTCCCTTCTGCCTCCCTTGCTCTCTCCATTCTTTCCTTCCTTCTTTCCTTCTTTCCTTCCTTCCTTCCTTCCTTCCTTCCTTCCTTCCTTCCTTCCTTCCTTTCCCTCCCTCCTTCCTCCCTTCCTCCTCCCTCCTTCTCTCCATTCCTTCTTTCCTTCCTTCCCCTCCATCCCTCCCTCCTCTCTTCTGCCTCCCTTGCTCTCTCCATTCCTTCCTTCCTTCCTTCCTTCCTTCGTGCCTTCCTTCCTTCCTTCCTTCCTTCCTTCCTTCCTTCCTTCCTTCCTTCCTTCTTTCCCTCCTTCTCCCCCCCCCCACTTTTGGCTTCTGTGAGCATAATATAGTACTTGCCAAACCTTTGGAGCTTAATGAATGTTTCAGAATTGTTTTCTCAAAACTGTTGACCTTATCTGCTCCTAAGGAGCCTTTCCTCCTTTAATAAGAGCACCTACCTCGCAGCAAGATTATTGTGAAGATGATATGAGACATTAGGTAAATGTGTATCCCTTTCTCCACCCCCCACCCCCTTCCTTGAGACCACTAGCTTATGGTGACCTTTATATCCTATAAAATTATTTGAGACTTTCTGTCTATACCACATAATCAAGTGTCTGGGCAGAGACTGATTTTGGCCAACAGGGATCACTCCCAATGTAGGAGTTTATCACAAATGATTCCTGACCATGAAGGAATCATGGGATCATAGATTAAAGCAGGAGGGGATCTTGGAGGTCATAAAGACAGATTTGCTTGTCTTACAACTGGAGAAACCGAGTATGAAAAGACTGATTAATTTGCTCAAGGTTAGCAAAATATTAGAGTGGCAATTTGAACCGCTCCAAACCCAGTGCTCTTTCAGCTACCCCATTCTTCCTTGTCAGGAATTGTCTAAGTTAATAAGTGACAAAGGGAGGATTTGAACCCAGGAGTTTCTGACTTTAAACCCATCACTCAAACTACTAAATAACAAGCCCTCCACTGCTCGATTACACACTCTCAAGTAACATTTATTCATTTCTTTCTATGTCTTAGTCTTGTTTTGCTAGTCAGGATGTCAGTGATCCAAGATTAGAGACCCTGCCTTCTCTTCTTTTATTATCTCTAGCCTCTGGAAAGGTGTGCAACACATTGTGGGTCCACTCTACTCATGTGCTACTTAATGAGCAGTGATACGAAAGTCATCTTGGAGAGTGATGGGACAGTCCTTTTATTCTTTTTTTTTTCCAAGACATCTCATAGAGGGAAGAGGTGAGCAAAAGGCAGGTGACGACAAGATTTAATGATTGAGAAATGAACATAAATATGGAGCTGGAACTATGGAGACTAATATACTTTATCCTTTTTATAATAGAAACAGGGATGAGATAAAATAACTAACAGCCAATGCAACCCTAGTACTAAATGCCTAGAGTGAGTGAACTGTATCTTTCTGGTGATGGATAAAGACCAATTATCTATCAAAAGATAAGAAGCCAACTTCCTGTAAGGTGGATCTTGAGCTTCCAGATTTAAAGGGTCATCATGCCCAGAAAGGTTTTAGGTTCTTCAAACCTAGGGGCACTAATTGCCAGGATCAATAGAACAGTTCCATCTAGAAATGGAAGGACACCCATACAAGGACTTTCTCTTCATTAATGACTGTGCTGGAGTGGTTGATAAACAAGGAACTGGTTAAAAACACGTCAGTTTTGGCAGATTACTGCATGTATTCTTCCAATTGACAGTGGTGTATTTACAATAATTTGATAATACTATATTTCCACTTCTAAGTATCCATTCTCTGTGACAGAAAGGAGAACAAGTATTTGCAGTAAGAATCTTTTAGATACCAAGTTTTCCTAAAGAGAGTAAAATAGGCTCTCCTTGACACCATATCCCTTCCTGGATGTTATGCTGTTCTACAGACATATCATTATGATCTGACTCTTCTGATTTATTCACAGATTAATGCACCACCCAAGAAGTTATGCCTTATATTATCCCATCATCACTTTTCTACTACAGTCAATATAGGATATACCTGGTTGTGCTTTTCCTTTGTACCTCAATAAGAAATAGATTGCAAAAGTCTAATGCACCTTAATTTTTTTTACTTCACTTCAGTGTTCTTATAGCAAACCTACCTTGTTGATGAGCTCCCCAATCATTCCATTCCATGAAGTGTTATGGAGCTGGTGACCATATTTGCCATCAGGAGCTTGATAAATCTCATACTTGAATCCTAGGGTCTTGGCCAAGGCATCCAGGACATCAATGGAGAAGCCTTTGTACCTCTTGGGCTGCCCAAGTATATTCTCTGCCACCATCACAAAAGGTTCTTCCTGAGAAAAATACAATGTTTAAGCTAATATTAAAGCCACTTATTCTCAAAGAATATAATTGAGTAGCAAGAATGTTAATGCTTGCTATTTTGAACTGTGGCTACTTAAAATATTAATGGATAATGGGCTTTAATATAATTAACAAATAATTATGACAAACAAACAACTATGTTCTAGAGATATAAGACTTATGTTCAATAGCTATAATTGAAGTGTTCCAGGATGTTGGTGTAGGTGAGATACAGTCCCCAAACAATGGAATAATCATCTTTAGTTCAGATTAATTTAATAGTAGTTCTAAATGTTTATTATATATGAAAACATATGACCATAGTCATGACTGTGTTCATTCATATAGGACTAGAAGAACATGATTTTGTGGAGACATTTTTTGTGTCTCCTGACAGAAAAATGATGGATTCAAGGCTTGGAAAGAAATATAATTGTTTTAATGTAAGAATTTATTTTGTGTGACTATTAATATTTATTTTAAAAATTGTTTCCCTTTCATTTTTTCAGTAAGGGAGAATGAAGATAAAATAAATGTGCTAATTCAAAAATGTTTTGTATTATCCTTGCTTCCATTACCAATTACTTTAATAGTGTTTTATGTCTTATAATCAGATGCTATACTATAGCTACTAATCTGTAGTCACATGTAGTCTGTCTTCAGATTTGATAACTATCTAAAATTGATAGTCATCTACTTAAGCTACCCAGATGCTTTTCATAGATTTTGAAGTATGTTACGATCATATAGAGAAAGGAGCAGTCTGTACACTAGTTGTCTTGAGAACTGGATGTCAATCATTTCATTAAGGTCACATAATAGGAAAGTGAGAGGATTGGGATCAAAATCTAGTATTTAGGACTCTGAGCATTAACCATAAATGTATATTCTCTTATTTTTAAAAGTAATTTTTTAAAATGTTTGGGTCTATATATAACAGTATGGAATGCTAACATTTCTCTTTAATATAATGATTTTAAATAACTGGGGGGTAGGAGGAGGTTGGAAACCTCTAGAAGGGATAAGAAAATACTAATATCTTCCCCACTGCTACCAGAATAGAGAGGAAGGCATATCTAGAAAGAGGATAATAGATAATGGAAATATGTATGATATAGAGTTGAGGTTTTCAAACTCTATTAATCAAATTTTCCCCCTCTAAGGCAACATTACTGGTTTAACAAGAAGATAGAATGGTAGAAGGGGCAAAGCCATTTAGCAATAGACAGTATGGAGCTTTTGATTTCCGAACGTGATCCTACCAAGACAGTCACCACTTTGAGTGTCAGGCCATGGAGGTGGCTGCCTGTGTGCCTCTCCTGTAGGCTGCCATTCAGACCTTTCTCTGAGTCCCACGTTGCCAACTGTGGAGGAGAGAAGAGTGAAGACATAAAGACAAGAATGACCATTCCCATGTTCCATTAGTCTTTGCTTTTTCTCCTTCCCAACTCAGATCAAATATATGTTTATCAATGAAGAAGTAAGAATAAGCAAGCCATGACCCATGGAATTTCTCGTGGGTCTAGAATAAATCTATAACTATAGGCAGTGATTAGGGATTAACCTCAGAATGCCAAATTTAGATGATATTAGTGGTACCTGTACATATTCAGCAATATAGATATGGTATCCTTTAACCCTCAGTTAAGCATAACTTATTAAATAGAAATCTGCCAAGTGATAGCCTATATGGAGATTGTCTTTTCCTAACCCCCATTCCATTTAACTCCCCTTCAGTTCAGGACCCATTTTGTGTCTCTTTTTCTGAAAATAGGATTTGATATATTTCACAAGCATAAAAATTCCTAAAAATAATTATGACCAAGAGTCCCAAAGAGTTAAATGGGCAGAAGATGGTTTTATTGTACTGTGAGGAATCATTACATCAATGAATTGAAATCACTTAATAATTACATGTCAGTGATGCAATTGCAGGTTCCAACATTTCCCCTATAAATGTCCTAAGCTCACCTAGCACCTCAATTTCATTCCATTTTTATGCCATCTGGTATATATCACTCCTTCTAGGAAATGGGGCATCCAAGTTTATTCTTAGTTTCTGTAGCAGAATTATTTAATACATATAGAACAATGAGGATAGATGTTCACAATACATCTGGCATGGTATGGAACCCATAGGAAAATAGAATCCATTCCTTCAAAAAGCTTTCTTTGTAAATAAGATATATGGGTTTCTTACAAATCTATAAAACCCATGCCCAGGTAAACCTTTCCTCACCACATACTGGTGATATAATTTCTTTTGAAACATTACAATTGGTCATTCATAGTTCCAAGCACCTTGCTAAATTCTAGGGAGCAAAGAAATACAAATACACAGTTCCTCATCTTTCCCTCTAACTCTCCGGCCCAAAACCTGAGTCCTGAGCCAAAGGACTCAGAATCTGAAAGTTTCAGAGGGCAGAGTCTTATGTGGTAGTAAAGTTAACTGGTTTATATTTCTATAGTACAGGTTGTGATGGCAAACTGATGTAGCTCATGACAACCATTCTGGCTGGAAAGGGTCTATGCTCTGATGTCCTCAGCTATAGCATTTGATAATGACCAAGGACCTGATTCTAGGAGTCAATCTCATAGGAGCTATTGGATTTTCCTTTCCCAGTGTTATCTCAATAAACTGTTAGTAGCTCCCTCATTATTCTAAAGCAGAATTTTGGAAACACCTTTGATCCAGGAGAGAAAAGCAATAAATTCAAGGTCTCAATTCATTTGTGCCTCTTGTCAGTGTTTCAGCTACCAATCAATAAATGATTTCTAGGTGATTCAAGGAGTAGAGGAGGAAGGTGAGCATTACCAGGGAGATCTAAAGATGGGATCAAAGATCAAGAATTCTGTGGTACAAGGCTCAAATCAAGTCAAAAATCCAAATTTCAAGGACATGTTCAACATGGTAGAGCTTTAGAGGTCTTTTCAGTAGACTTTCAATATTTATCTGGTGGCACAGGGGGATAGGAAGATGGGTCTCAATTCTGGAAGGTCTGAATTCAAATTTGGCCTTATCTACTCTAATTTTGTGACTGGGAAAGTTACTTAAGCTCTGTTTGCCTTAGTTTCCTCAAAGATAAAATGAAGATAACAATATTAATTCTTTTTCAGGGTTATTGTGAGGATAAAATGAGATAATATTTTTAAAATACTTAGCAAAGTTCCTAATACTCTTCTCTTCCCTTGACTTGACTATAATTTCAGATTCTTAGAATATTTAGAATTATAGGATTATAGATGCAATAATAGAAAGGATATTAGTAGAAGTTAGCTAATCTAACATCATGATTTCATGGAAGATGAAACTGAGGTTCGGTGAGTTTCAGTGATTTGTCCAAGTGACAGACAGAAATCCACACCAACTCCTCTTAATTTCAAATCTACTATTTCTCATATCATCCTGCCCCCTCATCAGTTCTGACAAAAAACATGAAAGAAGAATGATTTTGTCAAAAATATGAAAGAGCAGAGTTTTATCTCAAATTTGGAGAAGGAGGTAAAGATATGCCAATAGGATGCTTGAAGATGAACAGGTACAGCACCTAAGACAAGAAATGTTTTTAGACAAACAGATACCAAAATAGATGCTTCTAGAGGCAACTTGATGGAGATATACTGCACAGAGCATTAGACCTGGAGTCAGGAAGCTGGAAGTACAAATATGGACTTAGATACTTATTAGGTGAATGACCCTGAGCACACCACTTAGCCTCAACCTGCCATAGATTTCTTATCAATAAAATGGGTATAAAATGGTACCTATCTAGGTTATTGAGAAGATAAGATGATATATTTTGGTAAAACATTTTTCAAATCTTAAAACGCTATTTGCATGCTAGTTATTATGGTTGTTATTGTTGTAGGTGTTCTCCATATAGAAGTCCACATATGTATATTAGAGAAAAAATATATATGTTTGCATATAAATATGCATGTATGTTAATGTTGTGGCACTTTCATATAAGAGAATTCAAAAGTCAGATAGTCTATGACATTCCCCAAAATGAATTTTTTTTTAGGTTTTCTTGCAAGGCAAATGGGGTTAAGTGGCTTGCCCAAGGCCACACAGTTAGGAAATTATTAAGTGTCTGAGACTGGATTTGAACCCAGGTACTCCTGTGCTTTATCCACTACTCCACCTAGCCACCCCCCCCAATGAATTTCAACAAAAACATATGAAAAGTTATTTTTAGTCTCCACTTACAAATCTTCAGTGTGAGAAAACCTATTATCTTAAGGCAGCGCATGTTCAGATCTAATTCTTAGCATATTTTGACCTGACATCAAACTTATTTTTTCTCCTTACAACTTGCATCCATTCCCCCTGTTACTGCCCTCTAAAGTCACACAGATCAAGTCAAATCTGTTTTTAAATAATTGAGAATCACCATCATATTCTTGCATAAGTTTTCTTTTTTCCATGTTAAACCACACTCAGTTATTTTAACTCATTCTCCTATTGCATGATGATGAGATATTTTATGCAACTAGGTTGTTCTCTGGAAATCAGACTAATTATTAATGCTCTTCAAGAAATGTGGTTCCTGGAGGAAGTGCCAGGCAGAGTGGTGGCGGGGGGGGGGGGGGAGAGAGAGAGAGAGAGAGAGAGAGAGAGAGAGAGAGAGAGAGAGAGAGAGAGAGAGAGAGAGAGAGAGATACCAGCTGCTGAGCCTGCAGGGCTGCAGTTCGAGCCAAATTCACAATGGGAGACAATGTGGAGAAGAGTAATAAGATATTTGTTCATAAGTGTGCCCAGTGCCACACAGCTGAAAAGGGTGGTGAACACAGGACTGGCCTTAATCTCAGAGGACTCTTTGGCCATAAGACTGGTTAGTCTCCTCATTTATCTTACACAGATGCCAACAAAAACAAAGGCATCACCTGGGGAGAGAATACTTGGATGGAATACTTGGAAAACCCAAAGTAGTACATCCCTGGGACAAAAATGACCTTTGCAGGCATCAAGAAGAAGGGGGGACTACTAAAAAAAAAAATTAAAAAAGAAAGGGGAGAAGGCTGAATTGATAGCATACCTTAAAAAGGCCACCAATGAGTAATAGTTGTGTGCTGCCTTATTTATTTTTAAAAAAAGAGATGTCTCTTGGAGATTTATTTTCTTTTTTTATATGTACCATAACGACCCTATTTAAATTGCTTTCATCAAACTGAGAATTTTGATCATGAATGGCTGCTTAAAAATTATGTTCAGCAGTTCTAATAGAGAAATTATGTAGATTAGGTAGGCTTTTGTTTAAATAAGAAATGATCTGTTTTCTCTGTTTTGGTCATAATTCCAGTCACAACTTAGCTATCACATTTTACTGGGTTTTTTTTTTAAAGATTTAGGCAACTTTTTTTTAATCAAGGGCCATGTGCCCCACTTCTTAGAAAGTTTAAATTAAATCTGGCCTCTTTTACTAAATTATGGGTAAAGCCTACTGAATAATTTCATAGGACTTTTACCTCTTGTATGGGTTTTTGAGGGTGAGGAAATTGTTCTTGGGGGGAAGTTATGCTCCAGCCTGTCCAAAGGCCAATTCTATTGACTCCAGCTTACTACATTCCCTAACTTTTCATCTAGAAATAGTTTAATTACAATGATTTGATTAAATACTGCCTTTAAGTTGTTGAAAGGCATTTCAGAGTACATCAAAGGATCATGGCATCATTGTGGGAGTTCAGTTTGAGATCACATCTTCTGTTTGTTAAGGACCTGTTTTTAAGCTCAGTTGTACTTTGGGATTCACATGAAGACCGATTGAGAAGACCGATTGTGTTCTATATTATGTGAATAGCAGTGGTAGTATCCACTTGGAGAGTTCAGCTCTGTGGAGATGTTCCATTAGTGCATCTGTAGTCCTGTTTTAAACTTAATGCATTGGAGCATTCAGCCATTAGTACATCTGGGGTCAACCCTAAAACTTGATTCAGCAAAGTCTCTGGAAGTGGTATCACTTCCTTGGTTGTGGACATAAGCTACCCCTGAGGTTGCTACAAGTCACATTGTTCTTTATAATGATAATATCTTCCTGTTGAGTCATTGAATTTACTATAAAGTCCACCAAAAACACAGGAGTGAAAGGGTAGATAGATGGCATGGTGGATAGAGAACCATTCCTGGAATTAGAAAGCCCTGAGTTCAAATCCAGCCTCAGACACTTGACACTAAGGTGACTTAGCACAGCATCCCCACACTCAAATCCAATTCATAGGCTTGCTCTGATATCACCTCCCTGATGCCAAGGTGTTTTTTTTTTAGAAAAGGAACAATGAATATCAACACTATCATCAAAAGTCTTACTACACTGATATAATCATGGCACTACTGAAGTTACAAAATTCAGATCTACATGTCATAGACCTCTCTCCAATCGAAAACTGCTTTCATTTACGTGATCTCAGACCCTCAGCACAACCCTGAGTACATAGATATTTATATAGATCTAGAGATGTATTCAAATATAAATATACCAGTACACATGTTATATACATAATGATAGTCCCACATCCATAGATATGAAAGCATTCATATAAAATTCACATGTATAAGTGTGTATATAGGCATATAACAGTGGAGGGAAATACATTTTATTGATAAGAAAAGTGAGGTTTAGAGAAGTCACATGATTTGCCTAATAAAATTAAAAATTAATAATTGAAGGGAAGATGACTGAATAAGATAGAAAATACTGGTTCTTCAAAAATCTCCCACAAACATGGTAAAATTTCACCTCATAGTGAAATGAATGCTGGAATAATTAAAAGTCTAGGTAAAACACATGCTCTCTTAACAAAATTTGTAAGGATATCAGAAAAGATTTGACCTCCCAGGGACCTGATTGAAGTGGGAAATACCTCTAGGTGGACCTCACTGAATCAACAATCAATAAACCCTGGGGGAAGCTAGGCTGGGGATAGACTTTAAGATTCAAGAACTTTCATTTTACTGACAATGTTGGAATAAAACAGCTTGAAGGAGGGAGGATTGTAGGACACTGCTGTTCCAAAACCAGTCCTGGGGTTGATGATCAATCTTTTTTCTTATTGCTTGTTTTTAAAGTATATTTATTTATTTTTGAATTTTACAGTTTCCCCCCTAATCTCCATTCCCTCCCTCCACCCCCCCCCCACAAAAGGCAGTCTGTTAGTCTTTACATTGTTTCCATGGTATACAATGATCTCAGATGAATGTGATGAGAGAGAAATCATATCCTTAATGGAAAAAAAAATAAAGTATAAGTGATAGCAAATTGATGATCAATCTTAAAGGACTTGCTCATTCCATCACTGCAACAATTAGGGACAATTTTAGGGTATCTGTGTTGGGACATCATCTGTATCCAGAGAAAGAATTGTGGAGTTTGAGAAAAGCCCAAAACCTTTAATTTTTTAAAAAAAAAGTAATCTTATTATGTAATTTTGCTATCTCTTTTATTTTAATTTTTTTTCCTTAAGGATATGATCTCTCTCTCATCACATTCAACTTAGATCAATGTATAGCATGGAAACAATGTAAAGACTAACAGAATGCCTTCTGTGGGGGGGAGTGAGATTAGGGGGAAAAAAATGTAAAATTCAAATTAAATAAATAAATTTTTAGAAAAACAGTCCTGCAGATATGATCAAGGAGGAACAAGAATACTCCTAGTGAAAGTGATAGCAGAGCAGAGACCCTAATTTTGGTTCCAGGGCAAGTAGGTAAACTGAGATTTGGAGCTGGAAGGGACTGCAGGAAGAGTGAACATTTGCAGTGATGGCATGGCTGTGGGTCCTAGTTTTGGCTCAGGGAAGGCAGGCAGAAGAGTGCCTAAAAGTTAGAATTGCAGACAGAGCTCGGGGAAAAAAAAATAGTATAAAAAAACTGGAACCCTGGGGCATCATGCCCTACATCTTGGGACTACACCTGACTATATTAATAAATTATTTTTTTTTAAAAATGATTAAGCAAAGGAGAAATAAATGGATTTAGATAGTCACTGATTTAGATAGTCACTAAGGGGATAGAGAAGATCTGAGTTCATAGAAGAAGATAGTGAAATTTTAAAAAAGTTACTTCAACTTAAAAGAAAAATGTTAAAAGATTAAAAGCACAAAAAAGAATTCTTGAGTTTATAAATAAATTTAAAAATCAAGTAAGCATAGTTGAGTACATGGGAAAAAAAGAGCAATCCAAGAAAATCAGAAAGTTGTGAAAAGAAAGTTAACCAATTGGAAAAAGAGTTCTGAAAACTTAAAGAAGAAAATAGTTCCTTAAAAAATAGAATTGTGCAAGGGAAAGCTAATGACAGTGTAAAACATCAAGAAATAATTTTAAAAAATCAAAAGATTGAAAAATAGAAGAGAAAGTGAAACACCTCAGCAGCAAACAAAAAGAATTGATAAGAGAAACAGATGGAGACAATATAAAATTTGTAAGTCTAGGTTTGATATTACAAAAAAAGTTAAGGAAAAATGCACTGAAATTCTAGAATGAAAAAGTAAAATATTTTTTTTAAATCAATTAACACCTGAAAGAGATCCTTAAGATGAAAGCTCATAAAAACCTTATAGTCAAGTTTCAAAGTACCCAAATTAGAGAGAAACTACTAAAAGCAACAAGAAAAAAATTTAAATACTATGGAGCTACACTCAGAATTTTAAATAAAGAGAGCTAACAGCTTTTACATTAAAAGATCAAAGGCTTTGGAACATTTTATTTCAAAGAGCAAAGAAGCTGGGTTTGCAACCACAAAAACCTTACCCAGTAAAGCTGAGGATAATCATGAATGAAAAATAAATGGACATTTATGAATACTTTCAGGTATTTGTGACAAAAAACGGAACACAATGAAATAATTGACATATAAGATGAAAAAAGAAACATAAGGTAAACAATAAAGACCAACTAAATTATATACCTATACATCTATACATATAGATGTATAGTTTACTCAATAAGGTAAATCCATTTACATCTTATGTGGAAAAATGCTATTTGAACTACTAAGAATGTTACCATTATTTGAATAGTTTGAAGAAGCACACATAGAAGACTTAGGTTTGAGTTGAGTATGAGAGGATGCTTCTAAAAATTAAAATTATATATGGAAGGGTTAAATGGAGCAATTATTTTATACAAAGTATGAATGGAAAAACTTACAATGGAAGCAGGTGAGGTTGAGAACTGGTGGTAATGGAACATTTTTCTCCTCAAAACTGGGTAAAAGAGACAATAATATGTACATTGATAAAGAAATAGGAGAATAGGGAAAAGATAAAGGAGGAATTCTTAGAGGAGTGTGTAGATTGAGAAATAGGAGTGTCTGAGAGGAGAAATAAGACAGGGATTCTTATGGAGTAGATAGATTAAGAAGGATAAGATAAGGGAAGAATTCTTTAAAAGGGTATGAATTAGAGAAATAGTGACTAAAACTCAGATTGTGAGGAGGGATAGGGTAAAGAGAGAGGGTGAAAAGGATACTAATTCTAAAAAACAGAAAGGAGGGAAATATATATCCAGTAATTACATCTTTTTTATGTGAATGGCATGAACTCAACCATCAAACAAAAATAGATAGAAAAGTATATTAAGAATTGAAATCTGACAATATGTTGTTTATAGAGAGTACAGTTAAAAATTAGATACATACAATGTTAAAATAAAGGGTTAGAGTAGAATTTAAGACTTTTAACTAAGATAAATGAAAACAGGGACCAAAATTATGATCTCAAAGTTAAAGATAAAATACATTTAATTAAAAGAGATAAACAAGGAAGCTACAATTATGATAAAAAGTTACCACAGACAATGAAGCAATATCAATACTAAGCTCATGTTTGCTCAGAGCTACAGCATCTAAATTTTAAAGGAAAAGTTAAATGAATTATAGGTGGAAATAGATAATAATGTTATTATAATGGGAGACTTTAACTTTCCCTTCTCAGAATTAGATAAAACTAGTCAAAAGCAAACAAAAACAAAAAAGAATTTAAGGGGCAGCTAGATGGCTCAGTGGATAGAGTACCAGCCCTGGAGTCAGGAGGACTTGAGTTCAAATCCAGTCTCAGACACATAATAATTGCCTAGCTCCGTGACCTTGGCTAAGTCACAACATCACTGCATTGTAAAAACTAAAAAAAAAAATGTAAAGAAAAGAATTTAAGAGGTGAAAAGAATCTTCTTTTTGAGGCAAATGGGTTTAAGTGACTTGCCCAGGGTCACACGGTTAGTAAATTTGAACCAAGCTTTTGCTCTATTCACTATACCACTTAACTGACCCAAATAAATTCTTAGATAAGTTAAATGTGATAATTATTTGGAGAAAAATAAATGGGCCTAAAAAGGAACATACCTTTTCCTCAGTGGTTTATGCTATCTATATAAAAATTGACTATAAATAGTTAAGTGCTAAAAAGTAGAAATATTAAATGAATCCTTTTCAAATAACAATGCAAAAAATTTATATTTAATTATGACCCACCAAAGATATCAAAATTTAATGGAAGATTAAATGACCTAATCTTAAAGAATGACTAGGTTAAAGAAAAAAATTATAGATAGAAGCAATAACAGATGACAATAATGAGATAACATTTAAAAAGCTATGAAATGCAGAAAAAAGCAATCAGAGAAATATTATATCTCTAAATGGTTAATTTGTCTAAATTATATCACTTTATGTCAATAAAATAGAGAAAGAAGAGAGCAATATATTGAGCAGTCAATTGAAAAAAAATTAGAAAAGAACAAATTTAAATCTCCAATCAGCATCAAATTGGAAGTCTTAAAAATGAAAGGTGAGATAAAATTAAGTATAAAAATCAATTTAATTAACAAATATTACAAGAAGTTGGTCTTATAAAAAGTAAACCTCAAAAGAGATGAAACATTAATTAATATGATTTTAAAAAGAGATGAGAAAACCAGATCCTAGTATTAAAAATGAAAAGTGTGAATACTCCATTAATGAAGATGAAATTAAAGCAATTAGTGTTATTTTGCCCAATTATATGTCAATATATTAAAGAATTTAATTTAAATAGAAGTATATTTACAAAAATATAAAACTGACTAGATTAACAGAAGAGGAAATAGAATATATAAATGAGTTTATTTTAGAAAAAGAAATGAACTTATTAAGAGGGAGAATAAAACACATCAGGATCAGATGAATCTACAATTTAAAGATCAACTAATTCAAATATTAAATAAATTGTTTGGAATAATAGGCAAAGAAGTCCTATCAGATTCATTGTATGTAACAAATATGATACTTATATCTAAGCCAGGAAGAGCAAAAAAAAAAGAGAAAGAAAGAAAGTTATAAGCCAATTTCATTAATGAATATGAACTTAAAAATCCCAAATAAGATACTGGTCTACAAAATATATTAAAAAGATTATACATTGTGACCAAATGAGATTCATACCAGGAAGGCAGGGATGGTTTAACATAAAAACCTTCTTAAGATAATTGATTATATCAATAACAAAGAACTCATATCATGATTATATCAGTAGAGGCAGACAAAGTTTTGATAAAATATAACTCATTCTTATTAAAAGTATTCAAAAGCAATAAAGGAAAATGAATTTTTCTTTAAAATGATTAGAAAGGGGCATGCTAGGTGGCATAGTGGATAAAGCACCGGCCCTGGAATCAGGAGTACCTGGGTTCAAATCTGGTCTCAGACATTTAATAATTACCTAGCCGTGTGGCCTTAGGCAAGCCACTTAACCCAGTTTGCCTTGCTAAAAAATAAAAATAAAAAAAAAATAAAATGATTAGAAGCATCTAACTAAAACCATCATCAAATATAATAGGGATAAGCTAGAAACCTTCCCAATAAAATCAGGAGTGAAACAAGTATTCCCAGTGTTATTAATATTATTCAATATTATATCAGAACTGCTAGCAGTAATAATGAGAAGAAAAAGAAACTGAAAGAATCAGATTGTACAAAGAGGTAATAAAACTCTTTTTTTTTGCAGATGATATGACATACTTGGAAAATTTTAATGATTTAACTAAAAAGATTTTGGAACCAATAATTTTAGCAAAGCAAGACATAAGTCATCAGCATTTCTACACACAACACCAACAAAGAGATAGTAAAAGGGAAGACACAGGAAAAGATAAGTAGTAAGATAACTATAGGCTGTTGTAAAATATCTGAGAGTATACCTACCAAAACAAACCTAGTAACTATATTTTTTCACCAGAAACGATATTAACATAATTATAAAGTTATTTTTATATAAAGTCAGAATTGATTAGAGAAATATTAATTGTTCATGCATAGGCAGAGCAATATAATAAAAATGACAATTTTACCATATCTACTTATTCAACGACATTCCAATTGAGTTAGCAAAAATAAAAAAATTACTGACCTAGATCATAATAAAACTGATTTGGAAGAACAAAAGATCACTAACATTAAATTATTATTTTTTAAATGCAAAGGAAGGAATATTGCCAAATTTTAATTGTAATATAAAGTAGCACTTTTCAAAACGATCTGTTCTGGGAAAAAAATAGAAAAGTAGATCAGTGAAAAGAGTAGCTATACAATACACATGACTAGGATAGCAAATGACTATGGTAACCTTGTGGGTGAGAACTGAAAATATTTTTTTGCGATAAAAATTCATCATTTATTTAAAATCATTGGCAAATAAGGGAAGTAGTCTGACAGAAATTGTGCTTAGATCAATATATTACAGCATTTATCAAGATAAGATCAAAATGGATTCATGTTTATATATAAAGGTGAATATCATAAGAAAATAGAAGAATATGGTCCATATTAGCTATAAGACTGAGGGATAGGTTGGTTGGTTCTTGTCCTTCATTATTGAAGAAGACCAAAATGGCATCACTATGTTTGAGAAAAATTATGTGTCCCATTGTTGCTCATCAGATCAACATGTGAACCCCTGGGTGCTTACTCAAACTTTCGTATGGTGTTTCCTTTGAACTGCTTCTCTTCTGCCTTCCTCAAAGAGTGCAGCATCCTCACTGATGAGAGCATGCCATGCTGGGTGGTCATGTACCAGTGTTTCCCATTATCACTTCTTCTGATCCCCTTGTGAGTACTTGCCCTATGTGAGTTCTCCATAGAATAGTGGTTTTTTGGGCATGACATGATCAGTCCATTGTAGTTGCACTCTCTGTTGCAATGTTTGACTGCTTGGTGCTTTAGTTGTAGAAAGGACCTCAGTGTCTGGGATCTCCTGCCAAGTGATGTTTAGAATCTTCCTAAGACGATGGAAATGGAAGAGATTCAGTTTCCAGAAATGGCACTAGTGAACTGTCCAGGTTGGACAGGCCCAGATTAATGAGGTCAGTACAATGGCTTTGTATACCTTCAGTTTGGTATACACCTCTTCTCTCCCACACTTTCTTTTGACATTGATGCCCTATTTCCTCATTGAAAGAATTTGATAACATGGCTCAAAACATCATGCTAAGACACATGGGAACAAAAACCTAGACTTGTTCACTTAATTGGTGATCTGGAAATCTCGAGAGCATCATACACCATCCAGCACCTGGGCAAGTGTGTCATCATGAAAGTAATATATAATACTAAAGTACTTCTCTGGGCAACCAAATTTTGACATATTTTTCCATGAACCCTTATGACTGATAGTATTAAAGGCCTTGGTCAGATTTACAAATGTTGTATACTGACCTCTGTTCTGCTTTTTTTCTGGAGTTGACATTTTTATTTAAGGCAATGGGATTGAGTGTTTTTTTTCCCTGAAGTTGACAGGCAGCAAACACTGTGTCAAATGTTCTTCAATCCTTTCTGAAGGCATACAAGAAGGCGACCATCTCCCAAGTGAAACATCAGCTTATTAAGAAAGACTCTTTTCAGGAATGATTAAGAGGGTGATCCTCTTGCTATCTCTTATACTTTATATTTCTTCCTTAGGGATGTGATTTCTCTCTCATCACATTCAATTTGGATCAGTGTATACCATGGAAATAATGTGGGGACTGGCAGATTGCTTTCTGTGGTGGGTGGGAAGAGGGAAGTAAGATTGGGGGAAAATTGTAAAACTCAAAATAAATAAAATATTTATAATTATTAAAAAGGAACTTAATGGGGGAAAATAAAATACAAAACAAAATGAAAACAAAGAGAATAATCCCCTCCCACAGGGGATGGGCTGGGGGTTGAGGGGATTTTCAAAGAGCAATTTATTCCCTTTATCTTTATAGACAATGGAGGAATCCTTGAATTCTTGGAGGATAATACCTCTGAATCCTCTATAACCTGGAAAATTTCAGCCAACTTTTGGATGAACAATAGATCCCCTACCTTGTAGATCTCAGCTGGAATAGAATCAGCACCTGATCCTTTGCCACTTGAAAGGAGCCTAATAGCATTTAAAACCTCTTCTTCAGTTGAAACTTCAGCCAGGTACAGATTGAACTTGAGGTAAATGAACAATAGATTCTGTATTGATTAATGATGGACTGTTAAAAACACTAAGGAATGGTGCAGTGGATAGAGCATCAGCTCAAGCATCAGGAGGACCTAAGTTCAAATGCAACATCAGACACTAAATAATTACCTAGCTGTGTGATCTGGGCAAGTCACTTAATCCCATTGCCCTAAATAAAAATTAAAAAAAGAACACTAAGGAAGTGTTTAGTCCATTTCTCTAAGATCATGTTCCTATTGTTAATCAATATGGCTCCATCAGTGCTGAGTAGTTAAGATGCACCACAGTTCTTTGGTCCATGAATAGCTTTCAGGGTAGCATAAAAGCATCTTGGATTGTTACTTTCTGCATAAAGTTGAATTCCATCTGCCTTCTCTGACTGAGTCAAGTCTTGCCTTTCTCTCAGTTTCACTTGTACTTTACTTTTGATGGAATTAAATGCTGTTTTACAAATTGATGAACTATCCTGTGGAGTTCTTGTTCTTCATTTAGTAGCTTCTGTAGTTCCCCAACATTTTCATCAAACCAGTCTTGATATTCATGAGTGTTCCGACCCAGATGAGCAAATAAAATACCATAAACCAAATCTCTGGGAGCTGCCCATTCTTTTCTACTGCACTGCTGCCAAGTATGTATTGTCTCAGTTTTCCCTCCAAGGTAGCATCAAACTGTTCCCACTCTAATCTCTTGACATTAATTCTTCTAGTAGTCATTTAACCTTGCAGACATTGCTTGGGTTGAATGTGAATATTTAGCTTGGAGAGGATGAGTCTATGATCAGTCCAGCACTCTGTACCAAACATTGCCTTTGTCACTCTCACATCTGTCTGTCCCTTCTCCTGACAATCACATAGTCTATTAGATGCCAATATTGGCTGTGAGGGTGCATTGAAGGAATTTTAATACATTTAGGTAAATGGAAGACAGTGTTTATGATGAGAAGGTCATGAGAAAGTCTTTAGTAAGAGATGATCGTTGTTTATGCTGTTTCCAACTCCATTCCTTTGAAGGACTCCCTGTCATGTCTGGTAGTCCAAACCTTCTGTAGCATTAAAGTCAGTCAGAATTATAAGCTTGTCCTCTTTTGGTACATTGATGATAAGGACCTCCAAGTCTTCATAAAATTTGAATGGATAAATTAACAATTTTTAAATAAACAAGAGGGAGAGAACATTGTGAGGTGCAAGATGGATAAGTTCATTAATACAGTAAATAAAATATTTTTTAAAAAATAAAACTCAGGTAGTCAAGATTAAAAGGAAGAAAGACAACTGGGAGAAAAAAACTTTACGGACTGTTTCTTATTAAATGTTTTGTACCTCAAGTATACAAAGAACTTTGTCAATACATTCCCTGATCTGTCATAGATATTGTTTCATTGGCAGATGGTAGACATTGCTGGGTTCTTAAAAAAGAAATCATTTATTTTCTGTTGTAGTGGTACCCATAGGATAGTTTTAAATCATATTTAATATTTTATTTTCTCAATTATATGTAAACTAACTTGTGGTTTTTTTAAATTTTGAGTTCCAAATTTTCATCCACCTTCTCTCCCCCATAGAGAAGGGAAGCAATTTTACATGTATAGTCATGCCAAACATGTTTCCAGATAGATAGCACCTTTCATTATAAATTCTACAGAATTGTCTGTTGAGAATAGTTAAGGTATTCATAGTAGATGATCATACTATATTGCTGTTACTATTGTAAGTTTTCTAGGTCCTGCTCATTTCACTTTGCATCAGTTCGTGTAAGACTTTCCATGTTTTTTTCCTGAGAGCATTGTGCTCATCATTTCTTAAACACAATAGAATTCCATCACAATCATATTCAACTTGTTCAGCCAATCTCCAAATGATGGACATCCCTCTAATTTCTAATTCTTTGCCATGATTCAAAGAACTGCCATAAAGATCTTTGTGCATATAGTTCCTTTTCATCCTTGTTTTCTATCTCATTGGGTGGTATAGCTTAATCAAGGGGTATGCTTGTTTTTTTATAACTCTTTGGGAATAGTTCCAAATTACACTCTAGATTGGTTGAATCAGTAAAGAACTTCACTAATAGAACACTAATGCTTCACTTTTTCCACATTCCACTCCAACATTTGTCATTTTGCTTTTCTGTCATATTAGTCAATCTGACAGGTGAGAGGTAGTTTCTCAGAGTTGCTTTAAATTGCATTTCTCTCATCAATAGTGATTTAGAGCTTTTTCCATATGACTATAACTCTCATTACTTTGACTGAAAATTACCTGTTCACAACCTTTGACTATTTATAAATTGAGGAGTGGCTTTTTATATACAAATTTGGTGTATCTTTGAGAAATGAAACTTTTGTCAGAGAAACTCACTATAATATTTTTCACAGCAATGATTAATAACTATATATTTCCCTCTATCCTACTTTCCTTCTGTGTATTCTACTCTCTTTCTTCTTTTACCCTTTCCAAAAGTGTTTTTGCTTCTGAATTTTTATCAGAGCACAATTTTTCAAACAGGGAAAAGAGAGGCAAGTGATAGAAGGAAATTGAGTATGTACTCTTAGCAATCCTAGCTGTTTCAACCTAAAACGTTATGAGCATTTATTTCTTTAGAGCCTCAAATGCACCAAAACCATAGAGAGACCTTCAGAAGATCAGCTTTCATTCACATTTGAAAGTCTAACACTAGGGGATATTTTCCCTTCCCACAAAACCTGTCATGCAGACTAAAATATAGGAAAAGTGATTTTAATTTAAATAAATTTTGATTTGGAGGAATCATAGGCAGAAACTCTATATATGTCACATTTAGTGAGAAGATAAAATAATTCCATTCAAATGAAAAGATAAATAGAAGCACCCTTCTCATTCCTTTAGTGCTCTCTGCTATTTTGCAACATTGACAATATCCTATATTTGGGAGAAAGAAGGATTTGTCCCTCTTCCCCTTGAGCTTGATTTTTCCCTATTTGCTAGGCAGAGGTACATGACTCAGTCTATAAGAAATAAGTGATGCAGATAAGGTTGATAAATGGGAGTGAGGAAACCTTTGGCCCAGAGAATTCCAGCTTCTACATCTGCCAGCTCCAGACCATTTCATTTGTACCTAAGTGTGTCAATTTTGACTTCTACTTGTACTTGTGGACAAGATTTTGTTTATGGGATCGATGAATTTACGGACACATACACCAATTTTTGACAGCTGACCTGTCAAGATCAGTGCCTGAAAAACTAATTTCCAGCACGGTTAAACAAAACACGAGCTGCTATGATTTGATAAGACCATTACAGTTTTCATTCACACTGGAAATCTGCTCTATCCCTACCAGAAATATGGAGCTGGAGGTTACAACACAATCATCACTTGAGAGGAGATATACGACTTCTAAATCTGATTATGACAAACAAGTGTTCTCAGGATCAACCAGTTGTAGAATGAATTTGAAAAATCACTGGGCTCTAGAAAATATATTTTCTAAGTCAATGTGGGGTGATAGTGATATTCAAGTTCATCTCAGTGTATGGATGTTTGTGTGTATGTATGCATGCATATGTGTGTATGTGTGTGATATGTGGGGATTCAGAACTTTGGGGGCTTTTTCTTTAATAAATTCCTTGTTATAAAAATTATAATATAGCCCTAGTTCAGAGAACAAGCTGAGTTATAGGTAAGCAAGCTCCAGACATGCCTTAAAATGTCACTTTCCTTTAAAAAATAGGAAGACAATTATTCTGTATGCTAATTCGAGGTGAAAATATTGCTTACCCCTTATATAATGGTACTTGTCCATTCCTCTGAAAGTTTAGAGGTTTGGTAGCTGTGATTTATAGAAGAGTAAACAGGTGGTTCATTACTTTTTCTCTTTTTAAGTGAAAGTTTAGATAAAGAAAGATTTATAAAACTATCAGATCAAGACATTAGAGGGAAAAAATGGACAATAACTAAGAAAGAAGAGCAGTCCGTGGTTTGGAAGACAACTGATTACGAAGTTTTTCAGAAATGTCATTAATAGCTGTCCTTATTCTAAAGGCTTCCATTAGCAGATTATGAAATGAACAGTATTCAGCATTGACCAATTGGAGAAAGAGTATTATAGGCATTGTCTAGCTAGCAAAGATCAGTAAACCATGGCCCAATTAAATTTGACAATTTGTAAATTCACAGTTCTCCCTTTCCCCACACCAAATAATAGCAATATCATTTTCAAGGTTTTCACATAAAGTAAAAAAATCTAGCAGGTGCTACCCAATTAGAAAGATTTTGAGTATAGGCTCAGACTGGACTAAATATATCATCCAAGCACCAGTCGAAGTTCAAGGTCACTTTAACCTAGAGACAGTTAATACATGCTAATGTCAATGTTTGACCACAGAAAGTCTCAAAAGTCATTTATTAAGGAATAGAGGGGATACAATTTACATTAGTTACAGGAATGAACAAAAACATAAAATTGCCCTCCTTCATAGGTACAGAAATAACAAAATCTCTCTTAACTTGTATATTATTTTATCCATTTTTATTTTATAAAAAATATTGTCACTAGTTTTTAAAAAACAGATCATAATATTGGCCCAACAAAAGAAAGAGATTCAAATCAGTATGAATCTAAAACTTCGACCAATAGAGTCTAGCTAACAGTAAATATTGATAGCCAAGTTCTAAAACCATTTATTTTTTATTTTATTTCTCAGTTGCTCACCCACTAGCACCTTTTTCTAGTGCCAAATTAAGGGTTGCTGCAGGTTTTTGCAAGGCAAATGGGGTTAAGTGGCTTGTGCAAGGCCACACAGCTAGGTAATTATTAAGTGTCTGATGTCTGAGACTGGATTTGAACCCAGGTACTCCTGACTCCAAGGCTGGTGCTTTATCCACTGTGTCACCTAGCTGCCCCTCACTATGCCACCTAGCTGCCCCTGTGACACATTTTTTAAGCCAAAACCCTTCAAGTCTGAGGCTATAGATGGAATGAATGTATTTATATATGGAACATGAATGTATATATGTTATATTATGTATAAAAAGAAATATGAGAGTTTATGTAAATGGTGTTCAACTGTCAATTTTAACTGATATAGTTCCCTTAAAAAGGTGAACAATTAAATCACAAATCCAATTTCTCTTTATTCTTTTGCAATGACTGTTTCTCTTTTCTTCAAAATATAGTCTTGCAACTATTTTCCTACTCAGAATGCCTTTCATCAATTATATATGTATCTTAGATGTCCCTTGCTATTTACATCTCAGCATCTTAGCTATGATGTCCATCATCTTAGCAATGAGAATAAATGCTTCTTGAGGACAGGAATTGTTTTAACTTTAGCTTGTATTTCCAGAGCTTAGCATCATTCCTTGAATATTGTAGGCAATTATTTAATGTTTGTTGACTGACTCTCCATTTTCCTATATCTATTCACACATAACATTTATATTTGTATGGATTCATTATTAAAACATTTATAGCAAAAAGGTGGAATGGGGGTGATGGTCTTGTTAAACCTGAAGGATTATAATCTACATTTAACAGGAAATATGCATACTCACTTCCTCATTTTTTTCAAGATAACGAAAGAATTTTTTTAAACTATTAATTAAAATGATGTTGGATTAAAGTACAGATCTATTTTTCAATCCTTAATGAAAGTTTATTTACCAAGAACTGAGATCCCTGACAGTTGATCAAGAAATCTTTCATTTGGGGTAGTTAAGTGGCACAGTGGATAAAGCACCAGCCCTGGAGTTGGGAGGAACTAGGTTCAGGTTCAGCCTCAGACACTTAACCATTACCTAGATGTGTGACCTTGGACAAGTCACTTAACCCCATTGCCTTAATAAACAAACAAACAAACAAGTAAATAAATAAATAAATAAATAAATAAATGAAAATCTTTCCTTTATATTTCATAAAATAGTTAAGTGACCAAACCCACTAACTATGTAATTATTTGAAAAGAAGAATTAAGGTAGAGATTTGCTATATATGGAACATGTAGTTTCCCTGTAGCTGGGAGAAGTAAATATATTGATTAACAGCTACAGAATCCAAAAAGTTCTTAAAGTATAGAACAGTTGTTGAATTATAGGAGATTGTTTGATATGAGTAAAAAGAGCTGAGGACTTGAAATTAAAGAAGCTGTATGACCCTCCAGTATCTTTGCCAGGAAAACCCCAGATGGGGTCATGAAGTAGCAGACATGAGTTAAAATATGACTGAACAACCACTATAATGAATGCAAATCTCTTCTCTGCCACTTCTGATCTCTGTGACCTTGGGCAAGTTAATTAGCCTCTCTGGTCCTCAAGATAACTCATCTGTAAATGTGAAGGAGTTGGAATACATGACCTATAAGTCACCTTTCAACCAAAAATCTATGGTGCTATAAAATATTTTGTAAAAAACAATGAAATTCAATAGGTAAAAATGTAGGAGTCTACACAAAAAAATTAAAATATAAATGGCTTAAGTACTAAATAGGAGAAGATATGGATAGTCAAGAATTCATTAGAACATCTTGGACTTTTAGTGGTTGGTAAGTTCAATAGGTTCTCACAGAATCACAGGTTATACCTACCCCACCCCGATTCTCCAGGCAAGGGAAAGCTAACATATTATGTAGATGCATTTAGTGTAATATGGTGTTTAGCATAACGTTGAACTAGGAAGGAAATGGTCTGTCTGCCCTCTGTTCAACTGACAAGTACACTTTGAAGTTCCATGTTTTAGGAAGGACATTTATAACACAGAGCAGGTGAAGAGGAGGACAAATAGGATACTGAGTGAACCAAAAGGAGTGCCACATGATGGTACTCTCTGGGTTTAGTCTGGAAAAAGATGACTAAAATGGAGTGCTATAGCTGCCAATCCCTAGAATCAGTCTCCTAGGACAAGAATTTCTCTCTAATTTCATTCTAAAAGACTAGAAATCCACTCCTGAGCAAACTCAATTTTCTAAGCTGGGCTTCATATCTCAGGATGAATAAACTTCCTTTCCACTACAGAGATTTATTTACTCCTGTTGAGGAGAGTCTGATTTTGACTTTCTTCTTCCTTGTATTTCTTGAGGCTGATTGAAAACATTAAAACTTTCAGTCATGAAACTCAAGTGTTAATGAGACTAATGATTCAAAGAGACTATGAATAAATACTATGCACCATAAACAGCAAATGGACTATTAAGAGAGACTAGGTATTGATTCTGTGAGAAGATTTCTGCGGGAAAAAAACCCAGTTTCACCAATACCTATTTAAAGTGGCCTTCAGTAATTATCCCAATAGAAAAGAAAGTGCAGCATATGTCACGGTCATCTTGCAACTATATTAGTCAATGAGTGTTAAAGGTTATGAGTTAGATTAACCCAAGAGAGGCTTTGAGTCATTATGGGTTAAACTCTACCAGAAAACTACTAACAAAGTTGGTTTTTAGCCTGTGTGTATGTATGTGTGTGTGTCCAGTGAGGGGGGTGGGTGTTAAGGTAGCTTTCTGCCCATTAATGAATTTTTTGTATAGAATTTGATGAGTATATCCCACATGGATGATGTAGACCCTCATAATGTATTCCACTGAGAGCACAAACAACCTTGGATTGAGTCTCAGTAACTAGCACCGGTCCAAGATGAATTAGCTGGTGGGGTGTCACCTTTTGTTGTTTTCTAGATAATAAGCTTCACTGATTGGGCTGCCTTCAAGATGGAATTAGTATCTTGGGAAGACAGAAACCTAAGCTAGCTCATAAAACAATATTTATGGAGGATGTTCTCTCTCTGTCTCTGTGTGTGTGTATGTCTCTGTCTGTATCTCTCTTTCTGTCTCTGTCTTGGTCTCTCATGCCCACTCTCTGTCTCTCCTGGTCTCAGACACTTTCTGTGTGACTCTGAACAAGTCATGTATCGGTTTGCCTCAATTCCTCATTTAAAAAAATAAGATGAGGAAGGAAATGGCAAAGCACTTCAGTATCTTTGCCAAGAAAATCCCAAATGGGGTCACAGAGAGTCATACACAATTGAGCAGCAACTATATCAATCCAATTGCAAAAAAAAAATGTGACTTTTTTAATGACCCCAAGGGTCCTGCAAATCTACACTGCTGAAGGGAATCTTTACACAAGGAGTTCTTTGTGCTAATAAAATCAGGCCTGGACCACCTCTTTCCATCTCAACAAAACAAAGAGAAAAATATTATTTAGGGCCTGAGACATCAATGTTAGGCAAAGAATGAACATACATACATGGAAAAAAGTCTCAAAATCAGTTTAAACAATATTACATTCTATGTTGAATGGGGAATTATTATTACTCTAAATCACAGTGATGCTGAAATAAAATTGTAACTACCTAAGAATACCAAAAAAGACACCCGCCTATGCCTTTTTTTTTTACTATGGACTTTACTATGGACATCAATGTCTTCTTAGTGTCAAAGACAAAGTGCAAGTCTCCTGAGAGTTACTGTCCTCTAGAATTATAAGATTAGCCAAGGTTACAACAGAAAATGGAAAATACTGTCTCTGGAATTAGTTATTCCCTGTCACTAGAGACCATCAAGTAGAGAATTCAGGATCATTTGTTTTAAGTAATATCAATGGAATTCATTATTTATCTTGGTGTCAGTCTAGATAAGCTTTGACGTCCCATCCAAATCTAAGATTTCATGACTTTATAATGCCAGGATATTGCATTTTTCTATGTCATCAATATTGCATCAATGACAGATCAATGCTAATCCCTGCCACATATATTCTTCGACCCTTTCAGCAGGTCACCAATTCCAGTAAATTTCTAGAAATAGCTTCATTTAATTCTGAATTTTTTATGAGTTTGAAATAAGAAACATCAAAAACTGAATTTTCCAAGGTATCTCTTTATAAACCCTAAAATTCATTCTGGACCAAAAAAATACACAGAATCAAAATATAGTCTGTTAATTCTCCAAACTCATTTGGTCCTAAAGAAGTCCTGAAAAACATAACTTCTATTTTTGCATCTCTCGAATATATCTTAACCCTCTGTAGTAGGTAAGAGTTAACACCATGGTAAATTCAGAGGATTCTAGATGTCACCCTGAAAGGACCCTTAGTGGCATCTGGTGTAGTTCCTTAATTTGACATATAAGTAAACTGAAGAAAAGACTAACTTGCCCAACTTCAACCAGGCAAGAAGATACAATGCTGAGAATGTAATCCAAGTTCTCTAAATATGAATAGGTTTATTTTTTCTCTATTAATCATTATATAGACAAAATAAATGAATATAATGAAAGAGTAAATGTGTGGATGCTAGATATATAGAAGAGTATCCATATATCCATGTATCTAGCTATCATCTGGAAATGCCATCTAATTCCTCCATCTATTCACTGGAATTTTGGACAATTCTCTCAGAATTGACCCAAAACACACAATAAACATAGCTTTTGCTACTCTTAGCCCCATTAAAAAAAATAAGTGCTACAGTAGATATCCCATTCTGTCCTAAAATGGCAAAGGCCAATAGATTTAATATCCATTTTTGCTTATTCTCTTGGAAACATATACATGTACAAAGTAAAATTTCAATAATAGATTAAACTAATCTCAAAACTAAACAATAAAAGTTGGTCAATCAACACTAAAGGTAAGGAATTCCCCACATTACATATTGCTATGATCATTACAGTTGGAGAAATGAAGCATATTTTTTTTTCAGAATTATCACACCTCACAGACACAGAGACAAGCAGTCACATCAGGCCATCAGCATTAGGGAAATGCCTGTTGCTGATTCTTATGAGTTATTTTTTTCAGATAAGAAAACATCATATGATGATAATTGTGCCAATTCTATATCCTCAAATCCTTTCTCCTCCCGTATGGCACCTGCATATTTTTGTTTATTAGGCTTTATCTTAGCAAATCCCTTCTTCTGACAGTCCTTGAATGATGGATGTAAGCTTACGCCAAGTCTATCTGCTTGTATTTAGCATTTTTCAAGCATCAATGCATCTTCATTATAAGGAGGAAAAGGTAGAGAAGGAAAACATAGGGAGATGTATATTACTGACACCCATCCTTATCTGAGGAATATCCACAAGTAAATATCCCATCTCTATCCAGGGAATATAAACATGAAGCCATCATGCCTTCACCTCTGAGCAGGATAAATTGCTTCAATTAGTCTCACTGTATGAAGGCAGAGAGACAATAATAGGCTGATGACATTGAAATAGGAGTAAACTGAATGGAGAGATTGGCTGCCCAGACTGCAGAGATACCAAGCAAGATGCAGCACTTAATGAAACAATCATAATAATGGCAAAGGCAGCCTGAAGAAGGAACATCATGCCTCCCTGGTTAATTGGATATTAGATTAGGAAAGTGCCTCACTGCTATTCACAATCTTGTATATCACATGTTTGGACAATACTGAAAGAAGGCAGAACTGAGAATAAAATAAGAGAGAGGTTATGTTAGACTCCTCCATAAAAATGAATTCAAGATAAATTAGCCCTCAAGATATCTAGCCCTCCCATGGGACTACCTGATAAAATGAATGGTATCACCATCTTTTATTACCACCCAATGTATATTAATCTGTCTTTATTGAGTATTCGCCATGAGTCTCAGAATGATAAAGTGTTAGGACTCTTATTAAAAGGGTCCAAGGAAGGCAACTACTCTTATCTCTATCTGGACAGTAATTACATCTTCAAAATGTCTAACCAGTATTCATCATTGCTTAAGAAAAACAAAGCAATAATAAAAAAGTGATGGGTATACCATATCCAATCCATTCTACTTGGGTTATCCCTCCAGCTGTTAGGAAATATTCCCTTTGAGTCAAAACTATTGTGTCCCTTTTCTATCATGTCAAAAAAATTAAAGTTTAATTCCCCCATACCCACATTAGAGACCTTTGGATTTTTTTTTTAGGTTTTTGCAAGGCAAATGGGGTTAAGTGGCTTGCCCAAGGCCACACAGCTAGGTAATTATTAAGTGTCTGAGACCAGATTTGAACCCAGGTACTCCTGACTCCAGGGCCGGTGCTTTATCCACTGTGCCACCTAGCTGCCCCAACCTTTGGATTTTTGAAGGTAGGTCATGTATCCCACCCTAAAAGTTGTTTCTTCTCCAGCCAATGTATGCCCATATCTGTCAGTCAACCTTGTATAGCATGTCCCTGGGGATTCCTGCCATCCTATTCACTTTCCCTTTTATACTTTCTGGCTTGTCAAAGTACTTCCTAAAATGTGGTTCTGGGAATTGAATCTAAATTCCAGATATGGTAATGACCAAGACAGAAGACAATCACTTCTTTGATTCTAGATAATCTGACTCTCTCAATTTAGCTTAATAACAGCATTCCCATTTTCTACTTCCATGCAACGCTATAAACTCATGCTGAGTTTTTCATCCACCAAAAACTCTCCAAGTTTTATTCTATATGTTGAATATCATGCTAGATAATTCTTTTAGAAATGATAAGGAAGAAATGACTCTAATCTTTAAGTATCTTATGATTGAGAGAAAAGGGGAGAAAGACAGAGACAGACCTAGAAAAAATAAATACATATGAAAAGAATAGTATAAATCATCACTTGCTCACCTAAGATGGTTTATAATTACTTAAGAATTGGCTTTCATATAGCTTATTCCTACCTTTCTCACAGGGACCTTTGACCAGAATTAAGTATGAAGCTGTGACTTGGACATGAGGAATGAACTCCCAAGCCCAGAATACCCTCAATATTCCATGAGATTCATCACTGACAAAGAAGTTAGATAGAAGCAACAGAGATACCTGATTCCATTTATCTTTCTGTGTCTCACATTATAGAAATGGCTATCATTTAGTTTCAACTATTTAGAATACATGCACTATACATATATATTTATATGCATATGCATATCACACATGGGATATGTATGCACATAATATATTTGTATTTGTGAATGTATTTAACAAGGCCTTCTGCTATCCTCTTTATCTCCACAATCTTGGGTTTTTGCCCTTTGGCATCTCAGTTTGGATGATGAGATTTGTCCCTTATATATTTACAATATTTTCCTGCCTATCTTACTGCTCAGTATTTCTGGGAGAAAAAGAAGGAAATCACTCATTTCATACTCAAAGTAGAACATTTACGTAGGAAAAGAGGCTAAAAGAAATAAAATGAGAGGAGGAGAAAGGAGAGAAACAGAGAGAAAGAAAAAATAGAGTAAAGAGAAAAGGGAAAAATGAATTAAAGATAAGAGGAAGATAGGGGAAAGGAAGATGAAGGGGAGTGAAGTTTTGGGGGAGAGGTAAGTTGAAAGGGAGGAGGGGAGAAACAAAGAATCTATTGCCCAACTGTTTGAGAGACAGAACAAGGTGCTAGAATTTATTTTTAACATTGCTCTGTGGGCAGTGAAAAAGAAACACAAGCCCACAAAGGACCGAGAGGAAAATCTATAAGGGCTGACAGAAGAACAATATAAGCAAAGATCTCTTTTATGGAAGTGATAGTCAGGTAGAATCTCAAGATGACCTCATCTTTCCCAATACTCTTAACCCTTGCAGGTATCAACTGTCTAGTACAAGTGAATAGCAGGCTTAGCAAATAACTCAAATTTAAAATATAAACAATACAAGATAAGTACCTTGAAATATTGAAATAAATCCCAATAATCACCATGATATAGAAAAATATTCTCAGGCTTTTCAGTCTACATTATATCTGATATGTTCTTAGGTCACCTGTTTTCACGATGAATGGCAGCATGGAAATGGCTTCCTCAAATTTGGAATTGGAATATTTTGGGGGGAGTAAAAGGGTAATTTGAATAGGAGGGTGAGAAGGAAACATTTTTTTCCTCCAATACCAAATGAGGTCTTGATGGCACAAATTAAATGCAAACAATATTATTTAAAAAAGCATGAATGCTCATCTGCAATAATGATGTGCATTTAATGGTTTTAATTTATAAGGAAAACTATTTTTGAAACTAGTTTGAGAAATGCATTTTTCTTTTTGGTTTTATGTATATTGAATTCAATACCATGGTCAAATACTACAGTGCCATAGCCTGAACATCAGGCTAATTGGTGGTGATATTTTAAAAAAAAATTGAAATAATTATAGTTTCTCCATAAAAGTTCTCCTGCCTATATCCTACATCATAACATAGAAACGATTGACTCTAGAATCCCTAAAGGGTATGCCAACAGAACACAAGCTCATATGACATGCCTTACTAAGTTATAGAGCCATCAAAGATTGAGCAAAGAAATGTGCATTTATTATGCAAGGACTAGCTTAACAAGCCACAGAAGGGCTCATCATCAAAGGGTCGATTACCAGGTGGTGAATGATGCCATAGAAAGGCAGCAAGCTTTCCTGTGGATCCACATTATGTGTTGTTAGGAGTCACCATACCAATAACGTCAAGGTTCTTGGGGTTTTTGAAGTTTCTACATCTAACCAAACAGATTGCTATTTCTCCTTTACAGCTGTATTCACAGATAATAATCGTCAAACTCGATCAAGGAAAAATGCTGAACATATTCAGCAAAATTTTCCAAACCTCAAAATATGGAGACATGTTCCTGAGCCTACTTATTGCCATAATGAAAGTAAACAAATGAAAACAAAACAAAGAACAGCAATAGGTACAATCCACAAATTAAGGATTAAGTCAGATTTTGTTAAGCTTTACTATTATTGCAAGCCATGTTAGAATCATCAAGTGCTACACAGACAAAAAATGTCCATCAGGGAAGCGGATTCCAATTACAAAAACTTTTCTACTAGAATATATGGTAACAACTGGAACAAAAATGAAGAGCACTTAGGCTGAATAGATTCTTTTTATTGGCTTTGGGAACATTATAGGGCATCTTGGGTTTTTGTTGTTGTTGCTGCTGTTTTCTTAGGAGAGAACAGAGGTTTCCTAATGTGCTATTGACTCCAGCAGGTTATTGACTTTAGCATAGCATAGCAAGTTACTGTCTTTAAAAGGAGTGAAGAGTAGGGAAATGTTGTCTGGTCGTGGTAATACAAGGCAGAGATCCTAAATCTGGATCTGAATGTGAGGAAAGGGAGAAATTGTACATGATTGTTTAATGTATCTGGTATGGAGTCCCATATGTCAGGACAAGGAGATGCCAGGCATTTTTCTTTCTCTCAATATAATCATTTTCCTACCTACTCCTCCATGACCAATCTTTTCCTTTCCAAGGTGGCTCCATATGCAATGAGCTTCAGTCTTTGAGAGAAGAAAAGTTTGGCTTTTTATTTTTAGGAAAGATAAACCCTTTGTCTTTGACCCTCAAGTTTAAAATCATCAAGATTAAAGAAATGGGAGAGGCAGCTAGGTGGTGCAGTGGATAGAGCACCAGCCCAGGAGTCAGGAGGACCTGAGTTCAAATCTGGCATCAGATACTTAGTAATTACCTAGCTGTGTGGCCTTGGGCAAGCCACTTAACCCCATTGCCTTGCAACAACCTAAAAAAAAAAACCCAAAAGATCAAAGAAATCGCAGAAAGATTGTAGCAATGTTCCCAGAGATTTGGAACAAGATTAGTGTATTGAATGGTATCTAGATAAATTCTTGGTACACTATGAACAAGAGTAACTGTGTGAGCAGGAGGTCACAATCAATACTATTGAAGACCATCAATGCGGATAAGATCAGAGATCTCTGTAAGGATTCCAAAAGCAACTGCTACTTGGAACTGGTTGTTCTCCCAAAGTGAAAGTCATCATGCATGATGTTTTGCATATTTAAAAAGTCATCATGTGGAAAAGAGTCTGTACTTATTCTGTTTGACCCCAGGGGACAGATCTGGGAGTGATGAATAGTGAATACAGAGAGGGAGATATCAAATGCAAGCAAGGAAAACTTCCTAACAATTAAATCTATCCAGAAATGAAACGGGTTGACTCAAAAACTAATATGTTCCTCTCTCACTAGCATCATTAATATATGGACAATAAATCCATACGTACAAGATATCCTGCTTCAGGAATGTTTAGGATATTTGAAAAAGTCCTTTCCCACTCTTGAGTTTTGAGATTAACTAAAAGATACACTCAAGTCTCTTTGTACCAGTCCATAATTATAGAAGTTCAAATGAGTGAGTCAAGTGAAAACTTCTGGTCAGTTAGCCTATGATATGTTGATTAGTTTTGTTCATGAAATGGCTTCACTGTGCTGCAGATTTCAGGAGAGAAAAATCACAAAAATATTAGAGTAGTCATAGGACAACCCAATAAGGAAGAAGAGTTGTTTTCATCTGGCATGTCTTCAATTATCCCCTTGAGATTAACTGCTAAAAGTTCAACATAACCTGAGGGTAATTAATTAAAAAATAATCAGAACTCCTTTTATAAAAATAGTGGAAAATTGCCCAATGGTGCTGTGCACTTCACCTAAATGATGCTCCGCTGAGGTGATTCAGATAATTTCAGATTCAGCATTCTATTGGATGAATGAACTTTCACCATTGAACTGTTCCCTTTATTCACATTTACTCTTTTGTGTATATGTGTGTGTGTGTGTGTGTGTGTGTGTGTGTGTGTGTGTGTGTGTGTGTCCTCCACAACTGGAACCAACATCTTGAGTACTATACTCATCACAAGGATCATATTAAAAGTAAAAACTCAAGAGAATGATAACTCAGAGTAGCTGTTATAATTAATGCACTTATGAGGCTCTCCCAATCTTTCTCTTCCCTCACTTTATAAATTCATGTCTACCCACATCCAACCTCCATATTTTCTCTACAATAAGGCTAATTTCTTTCATTAGCATTGCCACACAACAGAAACCTACCTATTTCTGGTACTCCTAAAGACCCCAATGTCATTGGAATCAGCAACTCTTCTCTAAAGCAGATCCAGGAGCAGTAAGAGCTTTTAAGAGAACTTACATGGGAATACTGCCCCTTTAATTTATCAGAAATATATGTCAGCTTTTTCTGCTTCTTTTCACTAGATTCTATTTATATAATCCAATCTATAAAGATACTTTGAATATTAACTCTATAACTTATTATATTTTGATCTAAAACTGACCAGGATCTTAAGAGTAATGTTTTTTTAGCCCCATCATTTTTATATTGGAACCCAATCCAAAGAGGTAAAAAAAAATTACCCAGGAGGCAAAGGGACTTGTCCAATGTCATGGAGCAGGTAAAAGCAGAGATAGGATTCAAACACTGATGGTATGACTGCAAGGCCAATGCTCTTTCTACTCTATTATGCTATTGTCCTCTTTATCTTCATTCAATAATGATAAAAACTGTTGAATAAGGCAGGGCTGATTCATGAAAAACTTTCAAGCAGGCAATGATTCATCCATTGACACTCATTGGGAATGTTTACTCTTTTAAACCAAAAATTCACTTAAGACTACTAAAATTCCACTCAAATTTCTTAATTTTATCCAAAGATTAGTATTTCATGGAAATTGGGTGAGAAAAAAGTTCAGTTGTAGTAGGGCTTTTTTGTTAGTTGAAGTTAAAATTTTCTTTCCCCAAAGATTTGATGATTTGGGGATGGGTCATCTTTGGAAAGAGAAAAGTATTGCAGTCCTATCCTAAAGAGTAAATAGGTAGTAAAGATTTTGAGGCACAGAGAGAAAGATTTGGTAGAACATTGCCTTAGTAATAACATTAGCAAAACTGAATACTTAATTTCCAATTTTCCCTTTTTTACATTAATAAGATCCACCAACAGGTCTTGTTCTTGTACATAGTACAGCCAGTAGTAAATTAACAAATTTTGATTTCCTCCTTAAAGATTCATTGGGAGGGAAGGGATGCTTTCCTTCTGCCTTGAAACTAAAGCTTCCTAAATTTTCTCCCTCTATTAGAATGTCAGCTCCTTGAGAGCATAGCCTGTTTTGTTTTCTAATTGACATCCCCTTTAATTAACATAATTCTTTACATATTAATAAATGCTTTTTTCATTCATCCATAAATTCACTCATTCAGTCATTTACTCAAAAAAAGAGTTTAAGCAAAACTAGTTTTTGCTTTAGCTAAACTGAGAAGATTTTATCCTCAAAATTCCATGGATGAAATCCAGATGTTCTTATCATTTAGAAAGGGGCTATTTTGGCAGCAGTGTACCATTTTTGTGTATACTCTTTCCTTAGTCCTAAGAAGTCACAAGTTTAATAAGTTCCAACTTCTTTAACCATTTTTATCTTGTGAAATACTTTCCTCTATCACATACTGGTGCCTGATAGGCTAGAAAGAAAAAAAATATTAATAATTGTCTGTTGTCAACAGTGGAGAAAAACCTGCCTAAAACACATGCAGCTAAAATATCCACCACTAGATCTGAAGCAAAGCTCTTGGCTGTCATTTGTTTCCCCAGATTTATAGTGTAGTTTGGGAATGCAATGACATGTAGCTAGAAAAACAGAGAAAATAGTATTTGCTCACATAAATGTGCCTCTCTTCCTTTGTTTATCTTTTCTCATTCCCCAATTTCACTGCTTTGACTCCTTTCTAGTTCACCCCTTTCAGTTTCTTTTTGGTATTCATGTCTACAGAGTCTGCATGCTGATATTCTATTTCATTTTCTCCCTTATGCTCTCTATCTCTCTGTATCTAAAAAGGAAAAAAAAATTGAGAACAGTTCCAAGTTCCTTGGAAAAAAAAATCACACAATTCGTTTCTGAGTTTTTGTGCCTTTCAATAATACAGGATGCTATGGCCTCTGATCTCTCGCCCCCTTCTTTCCCTTTCATGCTATCTGTAGGTCACCTCTCCCTGCCTTTCACTGCCCCCTCTCCTTCTTTACCCCTTGGCTGATCTGACCCCTGCTTCCCTGCCAAGCTAACCTGGCATTCCCTCTGTTCTTTCCCTTTGCAACCCTCCTGCCCTCCCTTTCTTTGCTATTGAAAATCAACCTTCCTCCTCCCAATAATTTTACATTTTTCCTGTCAGTCTTCCTTGTTTTCAACTGTTTTGCTTACTCACATTATCCACTAATAATAAAAAAACAAACGAAAATAGTAGCTTGCATTTCCAGATCCTTTACCTTTGACAAACTTCCTCCCCTACAACAAATCTGTGAGATCGTAGTGTAGATAATAGCAGTTAACATCGAAATAGGGTTTTCTATGTGCAAAGAACTTTACAGTTATCTCAACTGATCTTCCTACCAGCCCTGGGGTATAGCTGCTATTATTATTTTTATTTTATACTTGACGAAATTGAGGCACATAGATGTTAAGTGACTTGCTCGAGGTCTCAGAGTTAGTTGGATTTGAATTCAGCTCTTCCTCACTACAGGTTTGATGCTCTATCCACTGCACCACCTGAAGTGTTTGTCCAAGGTTACTCGATGCTTTTGACAAGCACAAGGATTGGATTGGAGTGATGGGAGCTGCGCTAAGTCACCAGTCTCACTTTCTCCTCCAGTCTCATCTGGGTCCAGTAGTCAGACAGGAGTCAGGATGACTGAAGATGGCCCTGGATGTGAGGCAGTTAAGTGACTTGCTCAACATCACACAGCTAGGGAGTATCCAGTGTTTGAGACTGGATTCCAACTCCTGTCTTCCTGACTACAAAGCCAGTGTTGTAGCCACTGCCCCAAAGTGAAAGAGAGAGTTGTCGGTCTATCCTAGGGTTTCAAACTCTGAACCCAGTGCTCTTCTGGCTAGACTGCATAATCTCCCTTAGCTTTGTTTCATCTGTCTCAATTTCTCACATTATCCTTAAAATCAGACTCAATATTTGCTCCCTTAGAGAAAGACTGACCTAAGAAACTGGATATTGCCCAGTTAACTATATATTACTTCTCCCTCCTCACAAAAATCACAGAATTTGAGAGTTAGAAGGGACCTCAATTGCCATCTAAGCTAATCCATCATGAAAGTAATCCCCACTCTGACATTTATTTTTTCCTATATGCTACTGTTCTGGCCAGGAATTGGTAAGAAGAATTTAAATGAACACAGCCTCCAAAACCTGCATCTTTGCTTCTCCAGGTTGTCTGACCACAGTTGTAATCCAGATCAAAATGTCTTTTCTAAATAGCATTTCATTATACATACTATTGACTAGAGACACCATCTCTGGAGGTTCTTGGAATTTGAGAATATTGGCTAACCCATAACGGTCTCCTCCAATACACGATCATTTATTTGGTGGTTGAAGAAACTGAGGCACTATGCTCATAGGACCTTACTCCCAGGGTTTTGTCTGTCCTAAAGAAACTACCAAATCCCTATTCTCTCCTCCCACGTGATCCAAAATTATTTATTCACTTCAGCGGAGGTGGGAATGCCACGACAGGAGAGAAGAAAAGAAACGCTTGAGGCTGGGAAAATTTTGTTATTAGTCTGCATGAGATGGGAAAAAATAAAGCAAAGCATGTTCAATTCTATTATGTTGATTATGTTGACAATGTTGAAAAGTCTCTCTGAATATCCAAAGCATCTGCTTCCTTTGCCAAACGCCCCCCTCCCACCTACCCCACCCACAGAACCCTCAATTAACCAAGCCTGATATTAAGTTGTACTCACTTCCAACATGGGCAATTTGCCACCTTGTTCCCCAATCCAGTTCTCCACTCTGGCCCATTTCCCCACTGTCTTTTGAGCATGCATGCTGATGCCGATTCCGTGTGTGAGGATGATAATTAAATTTGGCATAATTACTTTTCCAAATGATCACTGACACTCTATTGTTCAGAAAGAATTAATCCTCAGAGCCTTCCAAGTGCATTCTAGTTCCTGGTTCTAAATGAGATTTCAAAGAATGTAATTTATAATAACCAAAATCCCTGATGCACACTTTAATATAACTTTTCTTTGTTAGAGTCATTTGCTGGTAAAAATCTGCAGGAATTAGAATCCCCCAGAGGTGATGAGTTACCTGTAAACCCATGCCACCAGAAGCCAAGTTGAAACTTAATAAGAATTCTTAATGATAATGGATTGTGAGTCTTCCCCAATCTTCACAGATACAATGAGAGTTCCAAAGGCGATTTTGTCCTCCCCATTAAAATGTCTCACTTAGGTCTGTCACTGTTGCTTCATATGAACAATTTTCATTGTAGTTACAATCCAGTAATGAGGAAAGGTCTCCAGACTTAGAGTCAGAAGACCCAGGTTCAAATGCTAGCTCTGCAACTTGTTGGTAAGGTGACCTTGAGTAATCCCTACCTCTTCCCAAGGCTCATTTTTTCTGATCTGTAAAATGAGGATAATGACATTCTCTGGGTTGGTGGGAAATTCAAATGAGATAATTAATGTATATAAAGCGGTTAGGCACTATATACTTGAAAGTTCTCACAATTGTCATATAGAAAATAGGATAGGTTTGTATTTGTTTTAGAAGATATTTAATGTGCTTTATTTCTCTACATCTATATCTATCTAAATATATCTATATGGATAACTAAATATTTGCCTATTGTCCTTTCCCCAAATCATCCATTCTCCAAATCAATTATATTTGAAAATCTTTGGATTTATACTTTTGAATATAGGCATGTATAGGTCTACAATTAAATAGATGATATATGATTAAATAAAACCATATTTGAAAACTTTGTATAAACACATAGGCATGAATATAATTGTATTGTTTCCAAAAAGTGCTAAACGTACTTCACACATATGTTTACAATACATGTGTGTGTGCATATCTATAGACTTACATTTACAAATGTATTTTCATATTTGTTAAACTTTGCATTATAAAATCTATGAATTTACAACTTGGAATACATACATACATGTATAGGTATTCAATCATATACATGATTTATAGATGTGCATATATATTTATATAAAAGTATTAAATATAACCATATTTGAAAAATTTGAGATTTAACACGTCTGAATATAAACACATATATTGTACATGATTGCATTGTTTCCAAATCCTAAATTTCTAAATTCCTAAATCCAAAGATTTTTAATGTGGTTTACACACGTGTAAGTTCATGCATGTGTGTGCATATATAGAAATATGTTTTCATAATTCTCAACCTCAATACTTATAAGATATCATTATATTTTCACACATGTGCATATACACACATATGTAAACATGATGATGATGATGATGCTTGTGCATATAAAAAGCTATGCAATTGTGTCTCTTTATCTGTCAGTCTGTAAATTCTTACTGGTTCTACTTTGGCCCTGTGGCTCCAAACAACAAAAAATATAACAGCATAGATTTAGAGCTGAAAAAGACCTCCAGGGTCAACTAGTTCAACCCCATCATTTTACAGATGAATAAACTAAAAATAAAGGAGATGGTGAGGATTGCTTGAAGTCCCTCAGGTAGTAAATTTTTGGTCATTGGCATTTGAAGCCAGGTACCATGACTCTACACTTAATGATCTTCTCCCTTCAAACCATTGCTTATCTCAAAGGAATGTATGTGTATGGCACAACTCTATGTGTTTGTGTGTGTGTGTGTGTGTGTGTGTGTGTGTGTGTGTGTGTGTGTGTGTTGTGGGGAAGTTTATGTGAAAAAGTGAACTAAAACTAGCATAAAATAACATTGCTTCATTCAATAGTTGAGCTTTTGGACAATAGATCCATTTCTCTTCGTCCAAAAAGACAATTGCATCCCACTTTGTGTGAGGCAAAAAGAGGTAGTGGATTTTTTGATAAATACATGGTTAATAAACCTTCAGAGTTGGGGCAGGTAGCTAGTGCATTGGACAGAGCACCAGTCCTGGATTCAAGAGGAACTTAATTTATATCTAGTCTCAGACACTTGACATGTGCTGTGTGACCCTGGGCAAGTCATTTAATCCCAACTGTCTCATAAATGAATGAGCCTTTAAAGTCTTTTTAACAGGTTTCTTTAGACTCAGAATCTAACCAATTGCAATGCTTTGAAACTAGTCTGAAATCTATGCCATAGAAACACAGAATGTAGAAGAAGGTGCTTAGAGATCATTTCCTTCCTCTTGTTCCACATGAGGAAAGTCTGACTCAGAAGAATCGATGATCTACCCAAGGAAATGGGTGAACGTAGCTTCCTGTGCTATGGGGATCTGAAGCAACATCTTTTTCTACCATAAAGAACAGCAGTAGAGATAGTTCACATCTGTTTGCAGGTCTAGGAAAGGGGAGGTGACAAGGAGGCATCTGTTGACTCTTGAACAAGAATAACCAAATGTTCCTGTGATCTATTGACATTAGAAGCTCTGGGATATAATAATCTGTCTTCTAACAAAAAAAAAACCCGAAGACCAAACTATCCCTTACCCTACTGCCCTTCCATTTGCATAATGCAACAAATCTCTTAAATCATTTTAGAAAAGCTTAGAGAATTTTTTATCATACTAATGCCTCTTTATCTGCTTAAGTCCAGTTCCAACTGATAAAATATCACACATGAACTTTCCCAATGTGGACCTGATTTATAATGTACAATCTTTACTTATTACCACCCAGTGAATACAGTGAAAACTCTATGCATTATAGAGTCACCATTCTCGCTATCTCATAATTTTCCTTGCATTCATTAGAATCTATGATATTTAGACAGTTTTGAATATGTATAACACCCTTATTAACTGCAACATTAGCACTGACATTTCAATTTAATCAGTGGAGATGTAGACAAGTAAAGTAATTCTCCCATGTTCATACATAAATAGTATTATCTTTTCATTTTCAAAAGGTACCAATTCGTGATCAAAAATGCTCAGGGGATAATTGCAACTTTGCAAGAGGAAGTCAGTGAGGGAAGAATCTGCTAAATCTCTGTGAGGCTGCATCAAAATATTCAATAACATATAAATTAAAGAGGTGAGCATTGAGAAAGATACCTTGGGACATTGTGGGACTCTTAAGTATTGGTTTGCAACAAAAGTTAAACAAATATGTTTTCCACTTGGAGAAAATCATTTGGTTTGAGAAGGCCATAATAAGTCTTTCAAAAGTCTCTGACCCTTTCTATGCAGGGTGCTAATGGGTGAACTGAAGTTCCCCATCAATCTTCCATGGGCCAAAGGGCAGCAAGATTTAATAATGAGAATGATACAGTATCATTCTAGACTTCTGGCTCCTGTCATCCAAAGCAATAATTCTAAAAAGAGTCCTTCAGATTTAATCAAATAAGATTATTTTTAGTGGGATCAAGTCACCAAATCAACTTCTCTTTCCTCAGAAAAGCAGGGATGTTGCTTGGCCTGGTTCACATTTTTAAAAACCATTTCTATCTCTCTATTGAGGGTCTAAATGGTGACAGATGACAGATCCAGAATATAATTTGGCTTCCTTTATCATGGTAAAGAACCATTTACAAACAACATAGTCTCTCAAAAACAAATATTCATTCACTCTTCATTCTGAAGAGATGGATATTAAAGTTATGGTACATGAATATTATGGAATACTGCTGTTCTATAAGAAACCATAAATGGTTGGACTCTAGAGAAGCATGGAATGAGTTACAGGATCTGATGCTGAATGAAGGGAGCAGAACCAAGAGAACAATGTGAGATGATCATCCTTGATGAAAGCAGGTCCTCTCAGCAATTCAGAGAGCCAGGACAACTGTATTAGACTGGCTAGGGACAATACGATCCCCTTCCAGAGGAAGAAAAACAAAACAAAGCAAAACAAAATCCTTCAGAATCTGATGAATTTTACACTCACTTAAAAAAAATCTCATCAATTTCTTTCCTTTAATCTTAAATCCTCACACCAAAAATGACTAATCTGTAAACATGTTTAACCCAAACATGTATACATAATAGTAACCTGACTGTTTGCTGCTGAGGGGAGGTGGGTGGGAAGGGAAGGGAAGGTGGAAGGAAGTTTTGTAACTTTAAAATAGACATAGGCACATGAATGAATGTTGAAAAACTTATATAACATGTATTTGGAAAAATAAAATATCAATAAAAAATAAAATACCATTTCAGATTCAACAAAAAAAGATATATATATATATATATATATATATATATATATATATATATATATATATATATATTAAGACCTTTACTTCACCAAGATTTGAAATGACCTTCAAATAGTTTATCTAATATCCTGTAAGTGACTGATGTTTTATATTACTCAGTGGGGCTGGGTAATGTGGACATCATAATACTCTAGTACCATTTGACATATAAACATTTCTTCAATTCTGTTATTGTAACTTTCACAATTATTTTAGTGAATTTTATTACTTTTATGCTTAAGAGGGGGAAAGAGATGAGTTTATTTTAATCTAAATAAACTTTAAGCATCCCATAAGATCGCTACTGGATGCTTACCTACAGTTGGAGTCATTATACAATTGTCATAGTGGAGACAACAAGAAGGTATCAGATAGAGAAAGCATTTGGCAATTCAAGTGAAAAACAATTTTGAGAAAATAAAAGGCACTTGTACACAATGATGGAAATGGTTAGTCTAAGATCAGATTCAATAGTTCATCACATCATAAACTCAGACATAGACATGCTCATCCAATATATGATTTTTACTTAAAAGATGATGTGATTAAGGATTGCAAAGAAGTGACTTGTTCAAGGTCATTCGACTTAGTATATGGCAGATTGAAACCTCAGGGACTGGACTCCAAATCAATTCTATTTCTACTCCACTGTACCATCCTCCCTTTCAGTTGACATTTTCTCATTTACTGTGGCCCAGGCAGGTATGTGATTAAATAACTGCATCATGGTATGGAGAACATCAGAGTAAGACTGTAACATCAGGAATCCATGTACGGGGATCTTCCCAATCTCTTCATTTCCCAAAGTACAAGGATAATTAGGATCTCTTGATTAGAAGGAGTTGGGACTCATATTAGAAATGAGTCGGGAGCAGCTAGGTGACCCAGGGGATAGAGCACCAGCCCTGGAGTCAGGAGGACCTGAGTTCAAATTCGGCCTCAGACACTTAATAATTATCTAGCCATGTGGCCTTGGGCAAGTCACTGAACACCACTGCCATGTCAAAAAAAAAAAAGAAATATGAACTTAAGCAAATAATAGCTATCATATGAATACTTGCATGCATATGTGTATGCACATATATTCATTATTGGTCAAGTCTACAAAGAGATTTTCAAGTATTATTTCATGTGAGGTTTATAGCAACAATATGAGCAAATATTCTGGGTTTTATTATCTACATTCACCAATGAAGAAACTGAGGCTAAGAGAGGTTAAAGTTAAGGGTCTTGTCCATGGTGGAAAAATTTATATGACCTAAGGATTTCTTAAGTCCATTTGTTCTCTCCAGTAGAACTATCTGCCTCTCCATGGATGTCACCTTCCATCTCCCTGAAAACATGGGAGGACTCAATGCAGGTTCATCTCAGACTCACAAATATTCTCTTTCTGCTTACTTCACTCTGAGTAAGAGCCAGCTATAGGCCTTTTATAGTTGAGTCTCAAGTTAGCAGTTCATCTGAGAAAGACAGGCCAAGAGAAGGAGCAGACAATTGTTTGCTGTCTAGCCTCCTAATCGCTGATAGTCTCCTTCCATTCCAGTCCCCTAATCAGAGTAGGCTTCATTAACAAAGATAGTTTTGTACCTAGCAAGGTGTCTAACAACTAATTGAAATGGATTTGACCCAAAACTGACAGAGTAGGTGCTTGAGCCAGAATTAAGAAGATACGAATCCAAATCCTACCGGGAAACCTACTAATTGTGTGAACCTGCTGAAATCAAGTAATCTCCGTCTCAAGTTTTCATCTGTAAATGAGTGTTATCATTATTATTATCATTATTATTATTAGGGTACCATGAAGCTCCATTGAAGTTATGTACAGAAAATATCTATAAGACGGCTAGCTATTATTCAGGGGAGGGTTTATCAAATAAAGGGAACTTTCTCATTTTCACCTTTCCAGGTAAAAATGTAGAAAAGCAAGTTTGTGTTACAAAAAACTCAGTCAATCAATTAAAAATACATTTTAGTATACTGTCATTGTGAGGAAGTGTTTTATTTTAAATTTGGTCAGAGCTTGTTCTCCTTTTCACCTTTTGCTCGATAATAATAAAAATAATGGCAACAACAATAATAATGATCATAATTCTTTCAAATTTTACCCCATTTTTGACTCTCTCTTTTTTGAATACTTTGGTATCAGTCCCTCATAACCTTCCCAATTGTTTTGCCACCAATATGAATCTCTTCTTTTTTCTTTTTCTTTTCCTTTTTGCAAGACATAGGGGTTAAGTGACTTGCTTAAGATCAAACAACTGAGTATTAAGTGACTGAGGTCAAATTTGAACTCAGGTCCTCCTGAATGCAGGGTTGCTACTCTATCCACCATGCCACCTAAATGCCCCCTAGATCTCTTCTAAGTAAACTTTGTTCAGTCAGTTTATTTTCCAAATTTTGGGGAGAGGTATTTGGAATTGGAATTATTTTCCAAATTTTGGGCTAGGGTTAGCTTTCCTGGTTCTTCTATTTACATATCAGGGATCAATTGGGTCCAGAATCAAAATGAAGGCTTAGAGGAGGGTGATTAGCTGTTAGGTAGGTTAAACATTCCTTTAATGACCCCACATTTCCCCATGTAAATACAGGGCCATTTTTTCCCCAAAATGATTTGTTTTGTTTTCTTTATTCATTTTGTTTTTCCAATCAGATATAAAGTAATTATAAAAAATGTTCTTATTCATTTCATTAAATCGTCCCAATCATATGTAAAATATTTTAATAATCATTTTAAAAAATGAGTTAAAAATTCTCAGCCACCTTTCTGATCCTTCCCCCCCTCCATGAGAAGAAAATCAATTAAATGTTGATTAAAATGCAAAGTCATAGAAAACATTTTTCCATACTAACCATGCTGAAAAAAACACAAACAAAACAAAATAATAAGAGTAAACAAAGTTTAAAAACGAATGCTTTGATCTACATTCAGAGTTCATCACTTCCCTCTCTGGGGGGTAGATTGAAGTTTTCATCATGGGTCTTTTGCATCATCTTATTCAGAATGACTAAGTCTTTTACAGATAAGCATCCTTGCAATATTTCAATTACTGTACTATACTTGCCTGATTCTTCTCACTTCATTTTGCATCAGTTCATATAAGTTTTCCCAAGTTTTTTCTGGAAATCATCCTGCTTTGTCATTTCATATAAGACAATATTTCATCATCATTTACCACAGCTCATTAAGTCATTTACTATTTTATCAGTATTCCCTTGGTGTCCAATAATATACCATCATCAAAATATCTAATATATTATATATGTATGTGTGTGTATGTGTTTGTGCAAATAGGTCATTTCACCCTGTATTTCCTTGTGATATAGACCTTGCAGTGGTATTGCTGAATCCAAGAGAATGCACAGTTTTGTAGTTCTTTTGCATCGGTCCAAATTGTTTTCCTGAATGGTTGTACCAGTTTACTACTCCACCAAAATCACATTAGTGTCATAGGGCCATATTTTTAAGAGACAATATTCAAACAGTGCTATTTCACAGCTGCAAGACACAATACAAAATAATCTCCATTAAACTGAAAATGGACAAAACAAAGAGGGTCATGGAGGGTACGTGAGTCAGCTGCAACATAAATTTAATAAGCACCATTGGAAAAAATATCAGTAAAACATACTGATGGGGAATTAAGTGGAAGATGGGCTCCCATCTTTAACTTGTGGTAAAGGCAAAGGATGATGGACAGATAGCTGGAGGATACCCCTGGTAGCCCTTGTAATGTCAAAAAAAGGCCTCTGATTTTCTGAACTTACAAGATGCCATGAACAACAGTCATACTCAGTGGACAGGAAGAGATTTGTCATGATTGGTATTGTTGGAAAGGTTATATAAATTGAGAACATAGCTTCATTTGATTACTGAGTGTTTTGTTGAGATTTTTCATAGTTTTGCTGTTTTTCCAACATTTCAGTGATTCCAGCTCTTCATGACCTCATTTGGAATTTTCTTGGCAAAGATACCAGAGTGGTTTACCATTTTCTTCTTCACCTCATTTTATAGATGATGAAAATGAGGCAAATAGGGTTAAGAGACTTGTCCAATGACACTCGGGTCTTAAGTGTTTAAGGTCAAACTTCAATTTAGGAGGATGATTCTATCTGACCTCAAGACTATCCACTGCATGACCTTGCCACCTAGTTCACATTGACTGCATACTAATCAAATTTTTAACTCTTCCTTCCCTTGCTCCTTCCTATATAGACTTGACTCCTGACCTTAGTGCTTGATATGAATATCATTTTTTTGTGGTTTGTTAAGTAAATATATAAGGAAACCTTTAAATATAGGCCTTTTCTAACTGTAAGGTCAAACCTCTTTGCACTTTGGTTTCCTGTCAAAGGTTCAGAGGCAGTTTAGAACCAGAAGATTTGGGTTCAAATCCTTGCTTTGCCACATTGACCAAGTCATTTAACCATGCCATACCCCTATTTCTCAAGAACTATAGCAAAACAGAACCCACATGTATCCTGCAATAATCGTGAATAGCTAGAGTAATGATAATAGTTATGATTATTGTAATTCCTACACCACTTTCCTATCAGGATTGCTATAAGCATTGAATGAGATAAAGCATGTAAAATGCCTTCTAAATCATCAAGTGTTATATGATATGCCCATTACTCTGGGATGTGAAGGTTTAAATGGGACTATGGAGATGATGTGCATAAGGCAGAGATAGATGCCTATCTCCATCAAATATAACCATCCACAGAATTATCTATTCCCATTTGATGATGTCAAAAATGACTATTTCTGGACATTTTCTCAAGTTGTCATTTTCCAAATTCTTTTAGTAGGGGAAGCCTTTTTTTATTCCTGACTCTCACAGCAATAGCTGTTTCTTCTGAGTGAAAAGCTGGGGGGAGAAAGGCTGTGACATTTTCAGATTGTTTTCCATGTACAACTCTTTCAAAGTTGTGCCCTGGAAAGGTCTTGTCTCTTTTTTGACCAACTTTTTGACTTTCTGAACTCATCTCAGGATGGCATATTTAACTTGCAAGTGAAAGGAAGGTTGAATTTCTTCTTATGGTTTTTTCTGAAAGTTTAGCTATTGTCTCAGAAACATGCAATTAATGAGGGACTCAATAGACTTCCTTCTCAGTAGTTCCAGGTCTGTGCTTCAGGAAAAAAAAAAGGTATTCATTTCATCTTTGGGACATGTTGCATTCTCTACTGATAATCAAGAATAATAGATGGATGGTTCCTCCACCCCTAAGTCTTTCCCATTTCTTGATTAATTAAAACATGGTGAGTATGTAAAGTAGTAGGAAGCATTTGACAGTATTATCCACACTACAAGCAGAAATATGACAAGGTTAATCATACGACTGCAAAAGAATCTAACTTCCCCTCCCAGGAATTAATTCCTATCAGTTCACCAGTGAGCAGACAGTCAATAATTCCTCCTAATCTCTTACAGCAGACATGGGCCAAGCAACCTATTACAACAGGGATGAATGAGAAAATGGAAACTTAATGCAAAAAATACCAGCAAGAAGCAGCAACTAGTTAATGATTCCACAGATGTTAGGATGTACATTTTTATTTTTTTACCTGAGATGGCGAGTTTTATGGGCCCAGGAGAGGGGAAAGTAAGGGAATGTTAAAGTCAGAGGTTTGGAGCTCATGGTGACCTCACAAGTCAGCGACTTCAGGCCCTTAATTTTTATAGATAAAGAAAAATGAGACCGGGAGCAGTTAACAGTTTTGCCCAGGGCCATAGAGGAGGTAAGTGGTAAAAAAAAAAAAAAAATGTTCTGGAAAACAGTTTGAAATGATGGAGGAAAAAGTTACCATGCTCTTTGATCCAATAATATCACTATCATATATATATATATATATATATATATATATATATATATATATATCCCAAAGAAGTCAAAATTAGAGACGTCTCCTATACATCAAAATATTCAAGTGCCATTTTCATAATAACAAAAATCTTTAATTAATTGGTTATCATTTGGAGAATGCCTGAACAAATTGGGATTTCTAAGCAGTATCTGATAAATAGGAGTTAGTTAGAGATCCCAAGTTCCAATTTGGTTTCTATTCTTTACTATCTCTGTGAACTCCTGGAGCCTGCACTGATGATCAAAGAATTCTGGGAGCACTAGTCAGAGACATAATGCAAAAGTTAAACAAACAGATTATTTTAGGTCCCTTTCTTTTCTGGAATGCTCCCCTATCATTTTCTAGAAAGAATCACCTGTCTGGAAATCCCCTGGGGAGAATGAAGATGTCTTATGAGGAAAAAGGAAGTGGTTGTGGTCAAAGCAAATTCATGGACGTAATTTTTTAGATGTAGCAATTATTTCCTCAAGCCCTATTTCTGGATGACAACACCTTGTCTGCTCAACCACACTTAAATCTAGGCTCACCATAACTCACCCCCCCAAAAAAAAAAGAATTAAAAGCGAGATACTACCTTAAGCTCTGCATTTGAATCTCTCTCTGAAGTCAGATTGAATTTGAAGCTAGCAAAACCCAATTTAAAAAAATCAATAACAAATCAAGCATAATTTTTTTTTCTCTGCCAGAAAGAAACAAAAGCTAATTCCTCTGGACCCCTAAGTCATAACACCATTTTGGAAGAACAGTTGCTTTCAAATTTTGAGATACACTATATAGAACCTGTGCACTCCACATAAATATGATTAACACTACTAGAAATTCATCCTTTGGACCCAGAAATCCATATTTCTATTTTCTTCAGATATTGCCTTAGACAAAGGACTAATCTGCTTTCTTTTTTTAATACACATTTATTTATTACTTAACATTTTATTTAGTTAGATGTCACCACCAGAAACATATGTGGTTCGGATGAAAAAATAATTTATTTTTTTCTATCTTATAATGTAGCAAAACTAAGGTGTGGAAAACAGCAATGTTTGGCATAAGACTCAGAAAATCTCAAGATTAAAGAACCTCAGAACTGCAAGGCTATTAAAAGATCATCAAATTCACCTCATTTCTGACAATGGACACCTCCCTCTGCATCCAGATAAGTAATCATCCAGTTTGTGATTGGAAATCTTCAGGGATAGGGATGCCACTACCTTTGGAAGCAGGACTTTTGAGTTTTAGATGATTCAAATTATTGAGGTGTTTTTTTTTTGTCTGTTTGTTTTTTCTCATTGATTGGAAATTTCTCTGAATATTGCTTGCCATTGCTTGTAGCTTTGCCTGCTGGGATGAAATAGTAAAAAAAAAAAAAACTAATCTTTTTTCTAACATAACAGTCCTTCAAATATTTGAAGCACTGTGTAATATAAACATTGCCAGCTATTTCGATCAATTCTCCTATGCATTAGTTTCCATTACCTTTATCATACTGTTCTTTTTCCTTTCGACTGACTAGTTTGTTAATGCCTTTCCTAAAATTTGGCATCTACAATTGAATGCAATAATTTTATTCTGATCAGATCACTGAAAAGAGTGAGATTATTTGTACTTAGGCTGTTTGTTTCCCTAGCTGAGCTTCTTGAACATAAGAAACACACTTTCTTTTGTATTCCCTACAAGGCACCACATAGAATAGAGTATATAAAAGCTAAGGTGCTCCCAATTTCTTTCAAACTAAATCATTCTATTTTTCATTGGCCTTTATGGAAATACCATATTTCAACTTATTTTTTTGAAATGAAAATGAAGTAGATTTTTTTGGATCATATTTTGAGAGTTTGATAATGAGCCCAGTAAGCAAGCAGTAAGGCACAGTGCTAAATACTAGAGGCGTGTATTTTTTTTTAAGTTCTTACCCTCAAGGAACTCATTTTCCATTCCATGGAGTTATAGCCAATAATTTTTTTTGATCTACACATTCCTAAGGATGTGAGTTGAGCTACAGGGCAGTAGACTATTCGACTTCAAGAGCAAGAGAGGGATTGATTTAGTTATTGTAAAAGCCAAAACAAGAGTTGAGAATTGGTAGAAAATGTGAAGAAGGTGGGCATCTGGATACAGGCTAGAAAAATTATTAGTGAGCCCTGAACTCCTGGGGGAAAACAAATACACTGATTAGCCTGTCATATAAGAAGAGACTGGCCTTAACCCCACCAAAGTGAACTTCTCCATATATAAAAACAAGACCATTCCTTCTCACTTTCTCCAACAGATTGATCTGTCCACCTTCCCCCATCTTTCATTTATCCTCCTTCCCTATTGATAAATTCTGTCTACTCAGATGCATGCCTATGTCTCCATCATCTTGAAAAGACACTCACTTGATTCATCTATACCTATATCTTCCCAAATCTCTTGTCTTTTTGTGGCTAAAGGCCTTGAATAAACTGTCTGTCATTTATGCCTCCATATCCTTTTCTGTCACTTCCTCCTGATGTTTATACCTGTCTGCCCTCTAGATTCTGATTTTACCACACAATAAATTTACCAGTAATCTCTTAATCATCAAAATGAATGGGTTTCTTTCAGTCTTCATCTTTCTTTATCTCTCTGCAGCCTTTGATGCTGTTGATCACTCCTGTCCCATTGACAGTTTTTTATTTTATTTTTTAAATTTATTTTATTTATTGTTATCCATTTGTGCAGGCATATTTCCAAGTTACAAAATTTCCCTCCACCCTTCCTGCTCACCCCCCCCCACAGTAGGGAACAGTCAGGTTAGCATTTTACATATATATTTTATTAAACCTACTTACAAATTAGTAATTTTAGGCATGAGGAATTAGGATGAAGGGAAAGAGATACTTTTTGTAAAGTGTTCATCAGATTTAGTAGGGGTGTATTTTTTTCCTGTGTGTTTAATTTTGTTTCAATTTTTTCCTCTGGTTGGGAATAATATAGACCATTATTAGTCTAATACAGTTGTCTCAGCTTTCTGGACTGTCAGGAGGAGTTGTTTCCATCAAGGCTGTTCATCTCATAATGTTGTTGAAGTGTACATTGTTCTCTTGACTCTACTCCCTTCACCCAGCATCAGATCCTGTAACACATTCCATGCTTTTCTAGAATCCAACCATTTATTGTTTCTTATAGAACAATATTATTCCATGGTATTCATATACCATAACTTGTTTAGCCATTCCCCAATTGATGGGCATCCTCTCAATTTCTAATTCTTTGCCACTATATAAAGAGCTGCTATGGATATTTTGGAACATGTAGGACTTTTTCCATTTTTAAAATTTTTTTTCTGGATATAGACATAGAACTGGAATTACTGGGTCAAAGGATATTAACAGTTTTATTGCTCTTTGGGCATAGTTCCCTATTGTTCTCCAGAAAGATTGGATCCGTTCACAACTCCACCAGCAATGCATCAATATTCCAATCTCTTACATCCTCTCCAACATTTATCATCTTCCCTTTTTCATCATCTGGGCTAAACTAATAGGTGTGAAATGATATCTCATTATCGTTTTAATTTGCAATTCTCTAATCAATAATGATTTTGAGCATTTTTCATATAATTATATACAATTTAATTTCTTCATTTGAAAACTTTCTGTTCATATCCTTTGACCATTTATCAATTGTGGAATGACATGTGACCTTATAAATTTGGTGCAATTCTCTTAAGTATTTTAAAAATGAGACCTTTATCAGAATTTGTAGTTGTGAAGATTGTTTCCCAGCTTTCTGCTTTTCTTCTAATTTTGGCAGCATTGATTTTATTAGTGCAAAACCTTTTTTAATTTAATATAGTCAAAATCATTCATTTTGCAGTTTATAATGTGCTCTAATTGTTGTTTGGTCATAAATTTATCCATTTTCCATGGATCAGATAGAGTGTTTTCTGGTCTATTAATTTATCTATGGTATTGATCTTTATGTCTAAACCCTGTACCCATTTTGACCTTATTTTGTTATAGGGTGTGAGATGTGTATCTATGCCTACTATTTTCCATTCCATTTTCCAGTTTTCCCAACAAATTTTGTCAAATAGTGAGTTTTTATCCCAGAAGGTGATGTCTTTGGGTTTGTCAAATAGGAGATTGCTGTAGTCATTTACTGTAGTTTCTTTTGAATGGATCCTAATCCAGTGCTCCATTATTCTATTTCTTAATCAATACCAGGCAGTTTTGATGACTGCTGATTTATAATACAGTTTTAGATCTGGTAGAGCTAGGTCACCTTCCTTTACATTTTTTCCCAATCAGTTCCTGTGCTATTCTTGCCCTTCTTTTTCTAGCTCGGTAAAATAGTTATTTGGTAGTTTGATTGGTATGGCACTGAATAAGCAATTTAATTTAGTCAGAATTGCTATTTTTATTATATTAGCTTGACCTAACAATGATCATTTGACATTTTTTCCAATTATTTCATCTGACTTTATTTAGGTGAGGAGAGCTTTATAATTGTGCTCATAAAAGCTTTATAGTTGCGTTCATACCCATTGAAAGTTGATCACCTTCCTCTCTAATTTCCATGACAATATTCTATCCTGCTTCTCCTCTTACTTAACTGATTTCTCAGGTGCTGGAGCTTTGCACAGGACATGCTCAATCTACTATGTTCCATGATAATCATGTTTCTTCTAAAGATCAAGGTTGAATCTTTTTCTCTTTATACTATTTCTCTTGGTAATCTTAACATTTCTGTTAGTTACTATTATCTTTATGCTGACAATTCTCATGTCTTTTATCCATCATTAATCTCTCTCTTAACTCTCAAGTTCTCATTTCCATCAGTCTATTAGACTTCCAATACTGGATATCGCATAGACACTTTAAACTTAACACATAGAAAATATCTTTCTTCCAAACTCCCCTTGCTGTGAAAACTCCTATTACTGTCAAGGACACCAACAACATTTTCTAGCTATTCAGGATTTAATTATAGATATCAACCTCAACTTTTGCTTCTCTCTTATCTCCTTTATCTAATCTGTTCCCAAAATTTCCTTTACTAGACTCCCTTTTTATTAAGTTCAGACTGCTAGGCATTTCTTCATTTGCCACTAAGTACTTTGCTTGTTTCACCTTCACTAAAATGCCCCCAGAAAGGGGGTGAAACCTACTTTGATCTGACCTCATTAGTCTTTTAGCTTCTTTTTGTATCTCATCTTCCTCATTAGATCATAAACTCTTTGAGGGTAGGGATTATCTTTTCCTTATTTGTATTCTCAGCACTTAAGATACTACCTGTCAAAAAGAAGGCAAGTAATGTCTATTTTATTGCACTCCAGTATTCCATTTGGATGTCAATTTAATCTTCAAATTAAGATCTTTCAATGTCTTTCCTCTTTCCCCATTCAACCAAATCCTTTGGTTACCTCAATACCTCCAAATATAAAATCATCTGTTTGATGTACAAAGTTCTTAAAAACCTGACCTTTACCTATCTATGCAGACTTTTATAATTTAATTTTTTTATATTTTTCCAGTTACATGTAAAGATACATCTCAACATTTATTTCTGTAAAATTCTGAGTTTCACATTTTTCTCCCTCCTTTTCCCCCTCCCCAAGATATCAAGTGATAGGATATAGGTTATAGATGTAAAATCAAGATGAACAGATTTCCATATTAGTTATGTTATGAAAGAAGAATCAAAATAAAAGGGAATAAACTATGAGAAAGAGAAAGCAAAAAAAAAATCAAAAGTATAAATAGTATGCTTTGGTCTAAATTCAGACTCCATAATTCTTTCTCTGAATGTGAAATGCATTTTCCATCAAAAGTCTTTGGAATTGTCTTTGTTCACTGTATTGTTGAGATCTAAGTCTCTCATAGTTAATCATCATACAATATTTGATCTGTCCATCATAGTTAATCATCATACAATGTTTGTGTTGCCGTGTGCTACTCTCCTTTTATTATACTCATTTCACTCAGTATTAGTTCATTTAAGTGTTTCCAGGATTTTCTGAAATTCATCTGCTTGTGATTTCCAGTACATTTATATACCACAATTTGTTCAGTACTTCACCAATTCCCTCAATTTCAATACCCCCATTCTTTGCCACCACAAAAGAGCTGCTATAAATATGTTTATACTTGTGGTTCTTTTCCCCCTTTAATGATTTATTTGGGATATAGACTCAGTAATGCTATTACTGGATCAAAGAGTATACATAGTTTTAAAACCCTTTGTATATACTTCCAATTTTTCTCTGGAATAACTAGATCAATTCATAACCACCAGCAATGCATTAATGTTCTAGTTTTGCCACATACTCTCCAATACTTAAGAACTTCTTCTGTCATTTTAGCAAATCTGTGTAAGATAAGTCTTATTTTAATTTGCATTTTTTCTGATCAATACTGATCAAGTCTTTTTTTTAATATGACTATAAATGGCTTTAATTCTTTCCTCGGCAAACTGTCTTTTCAAAATTCTTTGACCATTTATCAATTGGGGAATGATTTTTATTCTTAAAAATCTGACTCTCTTCTCTATATTTTTGTAGAAATTAGGCCTTTATAATAAAGCCTTTACTGGCTGTAAAAATTGTTCCCAGTGCTTTCTTTTTAATCATAGGTTCATTGGTTTTGTATGTGCAAGAAATGTTTTTTAATTTCATGTAATTGAAATTATCTTTTTACATTTTATAATGTTCTGCAGCTTGTTTGGTCACAAATTCTTCTCCTCTCCATTGATCTGACAGATAAACTATTCTATGTTTTCTTCATTGGTTTATGATATCACCCTTTAGGTCTAAATCATATATCCATTTTGACCACATCTTGGTATAGGGTATGATTTCACCTAGTCTAGGCCTAGTTTCTGTCATACTATTATCTAGTTTTTCTAGCAGTTTTTGTCAAATAATGAGTTCTTAGCTGTGAAGATGCAATCTTTGGGTTTATCAAACAGTAGATTATTAGTTAATTTTCTAGAATTCTCTAAGTCTACTATCATATCATCTAGAAAGACCTTTGTTTTCTCATCGCCTTTTCTAATTCTTTCAATTTCTTTGTCTTCTCTTATTGCTAAAGCTAAAATTTTTATTACAGTATTCAATAAAACTGGTAATAATGGGTATCCTTGTTTTACCCCTGTTTTGCTGAGAATGTTTCTAGATTATCTCCATTACATATAATGCCTGCTGATGGTTTTATATATATGTGTGTGTGTATATATATATATATTTTTTTTTCTGTCTATTGAGATATATCTCAATATGTCTATTGAGATAATTGTGTGTTTTCTATTAATTTAAGTACTGATATGAACAATATGTTGATTTTTTCCCTAATATTGAATCATCCCTGTATTCCTGGCATAAGTCTTATTTGATATTAGTGCATTTTTCTAGTTAGTAAATTGATGGAATCTCTTTGTTAATTTTTAATTACAGATTTTCTAATCAACATTAGGGAATTTGGTCTATAATTTTTTTCTTTGTTTTGGCTCTTCCTGGTTTGTGTATCAGCACCGTGTGTGTCATAAAAGCACTTTGGCAGAACTTCTTTACCATTTTTTTCAAGTAGTTTATACAGAATTGGAATTAATTGTTCTTTAAAGATTTGGTAGAATTCATTTGTATGCTCATCTAGCCCTAGAGATTTTTTTCTTAGGGAGTTCATGGATTTCTTTTTTCATTTCATTTCCTATAATGGGTTTATTCATTTCTTATCTCTTCTGTTTATCTGGGCAATTTATATTTTTGTAAGTATTCATTTAGATTTTCAGATTTATTGGCATACAATTGGGTAATATAGCTCCAAATTAGTACTTTATTTCATCCTCATTGGTAGAAAATTCACCATTTTCTTTTTTGATACTTGTAATTGATTTTTTCTTTTTTTTTGTTAAATCAAATTAACCAAAATTTTATTTAATGTTTATTTTGTCCATAAAATCAACTTAGTTTTATTTACAAGTTCAATTGTTTTCTTACTTACTATTTTATTAGTTTCTCCTTTGATTTTCAGAATTACTAATGTATTTAATTGGAGAGTTTTAATTTGTTGTTTTCTTAGTTTTTTTTTTAGTTGTATGCTTAATTCATCAATCCCCTCTTTCTCTATTTTATTCTTGTAAGCATTTAGAGATATAAAATTTCCCATAACATCTTCTTTGGCTACATCCCACAAGTTTTGATATCTTGTAGCCTAGTTGTCATTTTATTGTATGAAATTTTTGATTGTTTCTATGGAAGTATATAGTCTCATTCTGCAAAACTATGTTGGAGAATATGTGGTAAGGTACTATGTGGCAAGTAATGAAATATTAAGAACATCTTTTCCACTTTCAGACTTTATATACCACCAACATAAGGTACTACTAATAATATTACCTTCCTATATATGTATATATATATATATATATATGTATATATACATATATATATATATATATACCATTTCTTGGGGAACTGAGAAGTTAAACAATTTACTCAGAGTAATACAAGTATATGTGGTGAACTCAAGTCTTTCTGATGACCAGCATGGCTGTTTATACCTGGAAGAAAATACTTCTTAGTCTCTACAGGGATGACACTTTGAAGAATCATAGCCATCCCCAGCCTCCATACACAACTAAATGCATCTATGTGTGTGCATACATATTTAAATATATGTTTAGAATTGTATTCAAAGTAGTCAAGGAAGAGGTTTTATTTTACTGCTTATTCCACAGAGGGGGGAAAAGTAAACTCTGCAGAATTTATTGGCAAAATATAAAACTTGGGGAGGAAACAAAAAAGCCCAAAGATTAGCCAAAGGCAATTTATAAATCTACCATTTTTTCTAGAAATAAATTAAACAACATCTTCAGTTGGAGAAGAAAGGAAATTAAGGTGATGTTGATATAAATGTAACCTTCTGCCACTTTAAGAAAAGGAATAATTTCTAGAGGAGAGGGAAACAGTAGTCTTGCTGAACTCTGCCCTGGGCTGGACACAACTGGAATAGTATATTCAGTTCTGATAAGCATATTTGAGAAATAAAGTTAACAAGCTGGATTATGACTAGAATACTTTCATTAGGAAAACAATATTAAGAATATTCCTCACAAAACTGGATTGTGAACTTTGGAGTGTCTACACAGGAGAGAAGATAAGGGGGTGGTGGCACTCGTAAAGAGGTAATTGTGGATGGTATCAAATATTTTTAAAAGCATCTGAATATAGCATTCTAATTATTCTTGGATCCACAGGCTAGAATGAGTGAACATTATAGAGACAAGTTTTAGTTTTTCATAAGGAAAAAATAAATCAATACATTATAGCAAAGAAGAATGGATAATTTAAGAATGTTTCATTTTCAGTAGTATTGTAGTTAAAGATAGGGTGACTTAATAGTACCCTAAAATGTTTCTGATATATTTTTTAAATTTTATATCATTCTGTGGTTGGTTTTTGCTTTTATTTCCCCATTACTTAGGAGAGTGTAAAACCCATGCACATAATTAATACTTGATATTTAACTATAAACTCTTCTCCTACTAGGAAAAATAAGTAAAAATTGTAAGTTATATGTGCTGATTTTTTAAGGCTTCAGCCAGTTGAAGGATTCCATTAAGACTGAAACAAAATTGGGAATTTTGTTGATAAACCCCACACTGTGCCAGAGTTGAGTGACATGGGAACTATTCTCAGTCAATTGGGGGTACACAGTATCATAGCGGATTTAAAAACACCTATCTTGCATTCATTATCATGACATTAGCAATCCTAACCTTTCTCTACCCCATTCCAATAATAAAGCTTTCTGAAAGACAAATTTAAAGAAAATCTGGTTTGGAGCTATGATTTCAAAAATATAAGGAGCTATTCTTATAAAAATAATAGTAAGATAGACTGCTACTGAAAATGCCCCAAAGAACCATTGAATCCAACTCTTTCTTTTACAGGTGAGAAAAAACAAAAGAAAACCTGAAAAGTCAGGGAGGATAAGTGATTTGTCATGGGTCACACAGGTAGTAAATGATAAAGCTAGAATTTGGACTCGATTATTTTGACTCTATATATTATGCTCTTTCTATCTTGTTCTGCTCTCTCTCAGTAGTAGACTGTCTTACTATTATTTTTTGAAGAAGAGGATGTAAAAGGATTGAAATCACTGTTTCTACACTTATTAAGTATCATGACAGAATGGAAGAGCTGCCAGTGAATCAAAAAGCATGTATTAGACTCTTCCTAGGTACCAGACAACATTCCAAGAGCTAGAGATACCAAAAAAGGTAAAACCATGAGATCAGCTACTTCTTTCAATGCATTCCCATTTAATGGGGAAGAAAATGCCAAAGCATATAAAAATACAGAGTAAGTAAAAAGGAGGTAATATCAGAAGGAAGGGCATTATTCGAGTCCTTAGGCATCAAAATCAATTCCTTCATTTCATAAAGGAGCAAGCCAAGACCCCCCCAAAATGTAAACTAAGTCACTGAGAAACTTTTTTAAAGAAATTAAGCAAAAGTAATATGGAGAAAAATGCAATCCAAATCTCATATACTATTAGAATTAAATGGGGCCTTAGAGACTACCTTGTCCAGTACCCTTGTCTTAAAAAGAGACAGAATTATACAGAGAAAAATCTAGAATTCCAAACTTCTGAATCTCTTTCTAACAATCTACCCAACCTAGAGGAATTTAACTTTCAAAGAGAGGGCTAGTATGTCATTTGAAGACATTGGTTCTTTCCAAGTCCAGGAAAATAAGAACCTGGGCAGGAGATGGTGAGGTATGGGAAACAGGTGCACAATCAACATGACCTACATCCATGCCCCACACTCAATTTCTTTATCCTTTCCCTCAGGAGCAGACAGGCTCAAACTATCAACTATGGACACCTGACTTTTGTTTCTTTACAATCACAATCCATAGCTTGGTTTCAGTCAGATCAAGACTCTACTCTCTTTCTTCTTGCTCCCAGTCTTTTCTCTTACCATCCTTCAAGTAGACTTTGCTGTAGTACAGCAACCATTGCTTCTAGCACCTTCTTTAATCAATCAACTGATTTAATCAATAAAAGCAACAAGTACTTATTTTATTAACATCTATCAACTGATTGGACAAGATGTTAAGATTCTAAATAGAAATAAAATATATCTTATCTAGAAGAAAACCTAAAATGTGAATTAATGGCCCCCATTTCTATTTGAATTTGACCTAATTACTCTATACCTAGCCCATTAGATCTAGGAAAAATTGATCTTGTCTTTTATTACACAGAACACCAAAGGGATACTGCCTCTGCTCAGAGAGCATCCTATAGAACTCAGCTCACCAGGGATCTATTAATTAGGCATCTGTTACTGTCAATTAATGAAACATTTCATTAGTAACAATGGTGCATGGGTAAAAGACAGACCGGGGAGTTTTAACCTCAAGGATTCACTCAACCAGTCAATCTATCAGGTACTTACTGATGTCTCCTGGGTATCTACTCCTGGGCAAAGAATCGTAGGAGATGCTAGTAAGCAAGTAAATAGTGCATTCTATGTTTGAAAAGAGTTTTAGACTACTTGTGGAAACTCAAGCAAAGCATCTGACACATTTAGAGACACAAAATATAGATCAAGTGTTAACTGTATGGCTCAATTCTTGCTTTCTCTTCTTATAGCTCTTTTTTTGGCATCTTTTTTGTAAGGCAATGGGGTTAAGCAACTTGCCCAAGGTCACATAGCTAAGTAATATAATATTAAGTATCTGAGTCCAGATTTGAAGTCAGGTCCTCCTGACTCCAGGACTGATCCTCTATCCACTGAGCCAACAGCTACCCCTCTTCTTATATCTCATTTAAAAAAAAATTATTTAAGGCAGTGGGGTTAAGTGATTTGCCCGAGATCACAAAGCTAGGTAATTATTAAGCATTTGAGGTTGGATTTGAACTCAGGTCCTCCTGACTCCAGGGCTGGTGCTCACTGTATCACCTAGGTGCCCACTTTAAAAATTTTTTTTATATTTCTTGATATAGAGATAGAAGGTGGGGAAGAGCCCTGGAATTGGAATAAGAGAAACTAGGTCTTAAACTGTGTTCTCCTATGTTCTCCTATCTATGTGACTTTGGATAAGAAAATGTACAGAGCATAGAATTAAAGATGGAAGGGATTTTGAAAGTCACAAAGATAATTTCATTATTTTACAGAAGAGGAAACTGAGGAAGATAGAGTTGGATAACTTGTTCATGGTCACAAAGCTAGTAAATATATAAGGTAGAATATGACTCATGTTTTCCTGAATTCAAGTTATACTAAACTGCCTATATCTGGCCTCCCATACTTACTGCCTCCACTGTCTTAGCTATCTAATCTTCTGGAAAACATGGTTGTGAGGACCCTTCCAGCTCTAAAATATATGTGCTATTATGACTCTAGGGTTAAAAAAAATTTGCTTAAATTTGAATGATTTGAGATATTGTTGATGACATGAAAAGTTTTTACATTGTAGATTTTGACCTGCTGCTTATCAGAATGATACTGAAGGTTATTTTTGTACTTTTCAACTTTAAATATTTGTTAAATGATTTAAAACTGCATTTCTGCTTGGACCAGAGACACTCCAAGATCATGGAGACTTAGAATATGCTGGAAGAGGAGGAGGAGGAGTATAAAAATAGAATTATAAATTTGGGGGTGGTAGGGACCATGGAACTCATCAAATCTAGCTCCTTCATTATACAAATGAAGAAATAAGGTAAAAAGAAGATATAGATACAAGGTAAAAAACTTAAAAAGACATTAAACATAAAACTTAACAAATATAGGTGGCTCTCAGATTTACACCACACTCTTTGTTTTCAGATTGAATGCAGACTCCCTAGAATGGTAGAGATAGAACTGGAGAAGAAGTGTGTTTCAGGGTTCAAATAATACTTAGATATTGAAGAATATATCATGATTTTGTTCTGATAGCATAAGTGGAATAAGGAGGGCTAAGGAGGAAATGTTGGGTATAGCCCACAAGAGAATGAAAGAAAATATAAGTCTGAGGACCAGAACCTAATCCAAGAGCTACAAGAACAATGCATAACTAGACCAAAAATCAAAGGGTCCCAAATCAGAGGGTCAGCCTGTCCTATAGATGGGACAGAAGAATGTCATTGGAGACAGTTCAGGAAGAATTATGTGATCATCATTTTGGGTACTCATAGAGTAAGTCCAAGGGAAAACAACATGATATGGTTGACATCTGTAAACAAGGCTTCTGGGCGGCTAGGTGGCACAGTGGATACAGCACTGGCCCTGGAGTCAGGAGTACCTGGGTTCAAATCCGGTCTCAGACACTTAATAATTACCTAGCTGCGTGGCCTTGGGCAAGCCACTTAACCCCATTGCCTTGCAAAAAAACTAAAAAAAAAAAAAACCAAAAACAAAAAAACAAAGCTTCTTGTATAAAGGGTTAGGTTGATGTTTCATTTTTCTTTTGTATAGACATGCTAGCCATATAACCTCAACACTTAGTTGGGAAAATAGTGTGATCTAAATATTTGTTGTCTGATTCTCAAGGTAGAAAAGAGCAGGTCTGGAGTCAGAGTCTTGGTGCAACTATCACTTCTCTTAGCTAATACTTGTGTTTTGGGTAAGTCACCTATCCTCTCTTAATTGCCTCAAGGAGATGATATTGCAGGTCCCTTCCAGCCCTAAATGTTTACATACTATGAATACAGTTAATGGCTCAGATGATAATAGTGTTTTGATAATGTTTAGGTTGAGTCCATATACACTAAAAGAAAAATGAGACCAAGCAAGATTTTAAGTATTCTTAACCTGAGAAGTCTCCTGGACACCAGATAAGTTAGTTAATAAGTAAAAGTTATTATTCATAAATGAATATTTTGACAATTCTCAAGAAATCATTTATTATTTAAAGCATTTCAAACATCTCCCTTTGCTTAATAGAGGTAAAATGTCAACATTATTATAAATTCTGAATGCATGAAGTTAGGATTAATGAGATTTGGTTACAATTACTTGTTTTGTTAAGGGCAGATGCCCAATAAATTTAGCAAATTTTCTGGATGTAAAATAAGCCCACAGAAATCCTCAGCATTTCTGTATATTACCAATAAAACTCATTTAAAATAATTGTGCTCAATATAAAATACTTGGGATTCTATCTGTCAAGACAAACCTAGGGATTATATGAACAAAATTACAAAATACTTCACTCAAATAAAGACAGACCTAAACCATTTCAATTGAAGAAATATTAATTGCTCGCCGGTTGCCTAAGTCAATATAATAAAAATTACAATCCTATCTAGGTTGATTTGTTTCTTCCGTGCACTTTCAATCAAACTACTAAATAATTACAAAACTAGAATAAATAATAAAAACATCATCTGAAAGAATAAAAGACAAAGAATATCGAGGAGATCAAAATGTGAAGGAAGGTAATCTAGCAGTAACTACTACATTTCAAACTTCATTATAAAAAGGTAATTATGACAATGACCAAGTTCTTAGAAATAGAGTGGGGGATTAATCAAATATATTAAGCACACATTATAGAGAAAAGCAATGTGTTGGGTATAGCCCACAATAGGATGAAAGAAAATATTAAATAAATAAATATAATATATATATATATATAATAAAAATAAAGAAAATACAAAATAAAAATAATAAAAAATATGAATCCAACTTAAGAGTTGAAAGAATAATGAACAACCAGATCAAAGACCATAGGACTTCAAATCAAAGGTTAAACAAACCTGCATATGAAATAGAAGAAAGTGATTGGAAAGAGGCCAAGAAGAAGAGGCCCATAATCAATCAGGATACTCATAAAGCAAGTCCAGGGAAAAATATTATGGGAGGTTTGACATAAAATGTATCACATATGAATATTCTTGCATAAAGAATTGTGTTGAGGTTTCATTTACCTTTTGTGTACGCATGCTTGGCCATTAGTTTGATAAACCCAAAGATACAAACTTTTGGGGTAAGAATGCATCATCAGATAAAAGTTGGCTAGAAAAAATTGAAATCATTTTGGAAGAAACTAGACTTAGATCATCATTTCACACTGTGCATACCAAAATATTGTCAAAATAGATAAATTATTTAGACATAAAAACGTGATGACATAAAAATATACCTGTGAGTTATATGGATAAAGAAGTTTATGAATAATCAGAGACAGAGAAGCTCATGGTAAGCAAAAAGAATAATTTTGAATACATGAAATTAAAAGTTTTTGCACAAAGAAAGTGAATGTAGCCAAAATTAGGAAGAAAATAGGATAGTGGGGGGAACTTGTAGCACATTACTCTTAAGAATTTTTTTAAAAGTTTCTCTTATAAATTACAAAAATATAATCCATTATCCAATTGTTAAATGATCAAGTGACATGACCAGTTTTCAAAAGAAGAATCAAAATTATCAATAAATACATGAAAAATATTCTAAATTTTTATTGCTTGGAGAAAATGTCAATTAAAACAACTCCGTGTTACCATCTCATACCTCTAAGATTGGCTAACATCACAGAAAAAGAAAATTACAAAGGCTGGAGGGGGTATGGAAAAATTGGAACAGTAATTCACTGTTAGTAGAATTATGAACTAATTCAATAATTTTAGAGAACAGTTTGGAAGTACATCCAAAAGGTTATAAAATTGTGAATATCCTTTGACCTAATAATACCACTACTAGCTTTATATTCCAGAATAGGGGAAAGGACCCACTTCTGCAAAAACATTTATAGCATCTCTTTTTTTTGTGGTGGCAAAGAATTGGAAATTGAGGAGGTGCCCATCAATTGGGAAATGGTTGAACAAATTGTGGAATATGATTATGATGGAATATGATTGTGCTAAAAGCAATGATAGGCAGGATGGTTTCAGAAAAATCAAGGAGACATGAACTTATGTGAAATGAAGTGAGCATTTTGTACGAGACTATTGTACACAATAACAGCAATATTTTAAGGATGCTCAACCGTGAATGACTTAGCTACTCTGATCAATTTATTGACTCAAGATACTTTCAAAGGACTTATAATAAAAAAAGTTATATTCAGAGAGAAAATTGTTAAAAATCTGAATAGAGATTCAAGTATACTTTTATAATTTTTTTAAAAAAAATATTTTCTTGTTTTTCTTTTTGCTTTCTTTTTCCAACATGGTTAAAATTGAAACATGTTTTGCATGGCTTCAAAAAACAGAACAGATAATCAAGATTGGATAAATCATGGATTCATCAGGTTCTTATATAGTGGCAGAACTGACTGAAGAATGTAATTTATCTATTAGAAAAATCCTACAATGTCAACAGAGAAGGCTAGCTTAAGCAGCAGCATCTGTTGTTACTGACTGGTATAACTTAGTCAGAAGAAAATAAGGGACATAGGGAGTCCAAAGGGATGATTATCACAAGATAGCAAGTAGGTGAGAGTAGAGTCATGACCTTCAATCCTCTCTTTATTTTCGAGATACAGAAAGGAGGGTCAAAAATGAGGGACCATAGAAACTCAAGGGTAAAATATGAAAACACAGTCTACAACTGTAAGGTTGGGCAAGATTTCAAGAAGCTATGTTTCCTAAAGTAACATGGCTTGAATACCTGACTTATCTCAGCTCTTCAGTATCAGCCTCTAAACTTGAATGAAAATGAAGCAGATGAAGTAAACAAATTAATATTCACATTTGGGTTCATGTGGTAGAATGCATTAACTGTATAAGATGGTTCAGTTAGGAAATGCACGGTAGCAAACAGGATGCCATATAAGTGGGATTAAGAATTCTGGTGGTTCTCTACCACCACCATTCCTCACTCCTGTTCACTTAAGTATATTTTCCAATTTCACTAAGTACAGTGATGAGAGTTAGAAAAATGTTGCAATTGATGCTTTGAAGTTCAGCCATGGACAATTCCATGTATCTGCTAGCATTTTCTACAGGGGAAAGTGCTGAGTTAATACAATGGCAGAGACAACTTTCACCTTGGGGAAAACTTTTTCTTTTTTTTTTTCAAAGAATCAAAAACACACATCAAATGATAGGAAGCATTTAATGGGGTGTTGACTAAAAGCCCATTATACTGATGCTGAGTCAAATGAGACCTATTTAAACCGCCAATAACAAAGAAATGCCATTTGGGAAGTTAACTTGCAAGTGGTCTGGAAAGCAAGTCTTAGATAATAACAAGACAATGCTTGCTCAAAGTCTTAGTTCTTGGGCACTTTTAGGATCCTTTGCCTTAATTGTTTTCTCTTCAGTTGGAGAGTGTATCTCTTAAGGTGAATTTTGCTATGCTTTTCAGTTTTCAGGATGAGAGGAGGTAAATGGAAGTTTAGCAATTTGCTATTGATGCTAAATTAACCATAAGAGAGTCAGAGTTTTGCAGTAGATAAAGGAGGAGACTCATAGGAAGATCTAGGTTCAAATTCTACCACTCACCCTTCTTACCTATGTGACCATGTGACAAGTAATAGTCAGCATGAACCATAATTTTCCTATTTGGAAACTACTAATAACAATACTTATCTCAAAGTATGTCTGTGGCAATCATATGGATCAATAGATATGGAATGGTATGCAAACCCTGAAGTACTGCATGTGTTAGTTTTACTAAGACAAAACCCAGTGTGAGTTGACCAGGCTGATATGCAATATGATATTCAAGGAGGCTGCTCAATAATTTCCCAGGTCTACCCTTCATAATCTACCACTTTCAATTACACAAGTTGGGATATTTCCTTCTTGAGTCTGAATATAGAATGTGATGCATGTGGTAGATTCAATGTTGAGTATATAGAGGGTTTTCAGGTGAAGGCATTGCCACCTGTCATTTCAAGATAAAATAGTCAAAAATCTCTCGAGAGCAGCATTCCCCAGCACCTCAGGATGAGTATCGCACCCTAATAGGAAAGATACCATTTTCATCATTAGGAGTATTACATACCAGTTGTTTTTAGAATGGTTCCACTATCTATGTGACTTGCAAAAGTTTCTTAACCTCTTAGAACTCCTCTTTCCTTATCTTTTAGTATCCAGTAATAGCATATTGCTTTATAATTTTCCAGGGCTTATCTTAGAAAAATAAAAGGTTGCATACACTTGAATTCTTACTATGTAAATGTACAAAGAATTTGTGATTTTAATGGGCTAGACAATTCCTAATACGGAAACATTCTTCATCAATACAGATCACAGACCATCTCGGGATTAATAAATACGTACTAGGGAGTTAGTGCAACCACAGAGGTTAAAAATTCATAATTTATATGTAGAGACATATAGAAGGGATCTTAGAAACTACCTTTTCCAAAGGACAAGATAAGGAAACGGAGACCAAACGCATAGTTATTTACCAAAGAACAAAATATCATGGAGGAATAATGGAGGAATTTGAAACCAGGTCTTCCTGATTCAATATCCAGCAGGAAATCTACTAAACTATGATGCCAGGGCAGCTAGATCACACAGTGGATAGAGCACTGGCCCTGGAGTCAGGAGAACCTGAGTTCAAATCCAGCCTCAGACACTTAATAATTGCTTAGTTGTGTGACCTTGGGCAAGTCACTTATTCCTATTGCCTTACATAAATAAAATTCAAAAAGAGAAAATGAAAATAATTGTGAAATGAAAAAGATATGATCCATGATTGATTGCTGTTTAAACTATGATGCCTCCTAAGTGATCAATTTCATGATATATTTTGGCTCCTTCATTTGACACGTATATTACTTTGTATTTTAGCTAACTTTTTTAAGTCTGTGTGTTTTTAGTTCTGTGACTATGCAATTTTCAACAAAGTAGAGCCAGTTTTTTATTTGTATTTGTATATTACACATCGTCTGTCCCAGAGATCACCATACGCTTGTATACTCAGGAAATGTTTAGTAATTGAAAGAATGATGACTAAGAAAATCAGAGTAATGGTTGGCACTTAAATAATTCTTTCTATTTATTTGCTTTATTTGAGTTTCATAATTCACCAAATTATTCATGTAAATTAGAATTACTCCCATTAAACTTGAAGAAGCTGATGCTCATAAAGGTTGGTACTTTTTTCCTTAGTCACTACAGATAATAAATGCAAGAGGTGAATTGAAAGTCAGGTCTACAAGGATTTGAAATCTAGCATTCATTCTATCTCTTAAGAAAAAAAGATTGAATACAATTAACAAACATTTTTCACACAAATAAAGTCAGGTGTAAACAACAGGAAAAATGTCAATTACTCATGATTACTCCATGATATCAATTACTCATGATTGGGCCAAGCAAGTCTAATAAAAACATATAAAAACAATTCTACCTAAAGCAATATCTAGATTCAGTACCATGACAATTAACAATTGAAAATTTTATTTTATGGATCCAAAAGAAAATAATAAAATCCATCAGGAAGGACAAAAGGTCAAGAGCATCAAGGAACATAGAGAAAAATGCAAAAGAAGTTAGAGTACCCAGACTAGGATCTAAAACAACACTAGAAAGTTCCAAACAGCAAAATTATTTGGTACTGACTAAAAAATAAAATGGTGGATCCATGGAATAGGTTAGACACATAAAACACCTATAGCAATCTGCTTCTTGATAAACCCAAAGACTCTAGCTTCTGGGTTAAGAATTCACTTATTAAACAAAAACCTGCTGGTAAAACAGGAAAATAGTGTGGCAGAAGCTAGGCAGAGACCAACATCTCACACCCTATACCAAGGTAAGACTGAAATAGATACATGATTTAGATACAAAGGATAATGCCATGAGCCAATAATGAGTCCAATGAATAGTTTATCTAACAGATTGATGCATAGAAGAATTTATGGCCAAATGAAACAGAAGACATTATGAAATGCAAAATACTGCATTATGGTAAAAAAGCTTTTGCACAATCAAAAACAATGCAAGATTAGGGGTAAAGTAGAACACTGGGAAAATTTCTTTACCACTAATGTTTCTGATAAAGTACTCATTTCCAAAATATATAATGACTAAGGGAAATTTTTAAGTATTCAAGTCATTCTCCAATTGAAAAATCATCAAAAGATATGAACAGGCAGTTTACAGGTGAAGAAATTAAAGCTATCTAAGACAATATGAAAAAATGCTCTAAACCACTACTGACTAGATAAATACAAATTAAAATAACTCTGAGGAACCACCTCACACTTACAAAATTGGTTAACATTCCAAAACAGGAAAATGTTAAATGTTGGAAGAAGATATGTAGGAAAACTGAGACTCTAAGACATTTTGGTGGAATTGTGTACTGATCCTACCCTTCTGGAAGGTAATTTATAACTATCTCCAAAGGGCTCTATTCCAAAGAGATCATACAAAGGGCAAAGGACCTACATGTGAAAAAAGAATTATAGTAATTCTTTTTGCAGTGGCAAAGATTTGGAAATTGAGAGAATGTCCAACAATTGATGAATAGCTGAACAAATTATGGTATATAGATGTAATGGAATACCATTGTTCTATAAGAAATGAAGAGCAGGTAGATTTCTGAAAAACCTGAAAAGACTTACATGAATTGTCGCCTAGTGAAGTGAACAAAATCAGTAATAGCAACATTTTGTGATGATCAACAATGACAGACTTATCTAGTCTCGGCAATGCAGGTGATCAAAGACAATTTTAAAAGACTTGCAAAGGAAAATGCCATCTACATCCCGAGAAAGACCTGTGGAGTCAGAATAGACTATAGCATACTATTTTCACTTTTTATTTGTTTTGCTTTTAATTTTTTTCTTTGTCATGTTTTCCCCCTTTGTTCCCATTATTCTTTCACAATATGATTAATATGGAAATATGGTGATCATGATGAACATGTACAATCTATATCAGATTACTTGCTGCCTTGAGGAGGGGGAGGGAAGGGAGTAAGGAGAAAATTTTCAAAAAAATGAATGTTGAAAACTATCACTACATGTAGTTGGATATTATTAAAAAATAAAATAGAATTGAAGGAATCTGGTTGAATGTTGTTCTAAACTAAAATGTATATATTAAGTTATACACAGCTCAGGAACTCAGTCTTATTAAACTCCTCCCTAATATGACCTTAGTCTCTGTACAATAACCTGCCTCTGATTTAAGCAGCCTTCAGAAGTCTAGATTGATAAATTGCTAAAGGTAAGAGGATTCTGAGACATAGTCTCATACATCCCCTTCATACAGATAAGAAAATGAAGCTCTAAAGAGGTCAAATATCTCTGGGTAAGACACACGATAAGATAATTTCAGACTGAAATTGGAACTCAGATCATCTAGCTCCTAGTCCAATGCCCTTTCTGCTATGACTACAATGCCAACAGAAGGTACAATCCTTATTGAGGAGGTTCAAAATCAGGTACAATTACTTTATTGTTCCAATCTCCAAATATAATACTATTTTAGAATAATAGAATGTGAGAAATTTTGATGATACCTCAGTTGACATCTAGTATAATTGATACGTGAAATGAATCTCTACTAAAACATACAAAACAAGCACACAGATACCTCTTGAGGACTCCAAGGAAGGGGAAACTTCCCCCTTCCTGAAGCAGCCTATTCTATTTTTTTGGATAGTTTTCAAGGTTGAGAAGTTTTTCCTTGACATAAAACTTAAATTTACCTCTTTGCAAATTGCACCCATTGCTACTGGTTCTCCCCTTTGGAGCCAAAAAGAATAAAATTAATCCTTCAATGGCTGAGATACTTGATCACACTAGTAATTTTCCTCTTGGGCCAACCCCTTGTCATCTCCTGTTTCCTCACCCAAGACCATAGCTCTATTTGCAATCTCAGTAGCTCACATCCACATTTAGATGAGTGGCACTAAAATAAAATGGATTGTAATTATTGTTATAGATCACAGTAATTATAGAGGTGGAAAAGGCCGATTAGATTATTATGTCCAACCCACTGCCAGGGATATATTTATACTGGGGGAATTTATGCACAGAGCACTTAACCTGCTGAGAGCTCTGGGTGTCAGTGGGGTGTGCTTAGGGGCCCAGCTAGCAAAGGCTTCCAATGAAGGTAGCTGGTATAGGAGAGAGAGAGAGAGAGAGAGAGAGAGAGAGAGAGAGAGAGAGAGAGGCAAAAAATAGTGAAGATTAAATTTAGCTCATTTTCAAAATCAACTGGGAGGTCAGGTTGCTAAAACACACATAGCATAATGGAAAGGGTATGATAATATATGTGATGTCAATGGCCCTGGGTTCAAATCCCGACTCCTCTAGGACCTGTGTCCTAAGACTGTGGATACCTCAACTCTCTGAGCTTCAGTATTATTATCTATAAAACAAAGGCTGTAACTTCTTACTTTCTTACTGCTTCCAAATCTATGAGCCTATGGATTCAGCTAAACTCTCATGAATATGGAATAAACTGAATGAGGAAAACTGAACTAAATAAATAGCAAACTTAGGACAACCCTTGTATTACAAACAAGGCACAATAATGTCAATACACATTTGTTATTAGGAACTACCAGTGTTTCATACCTCTGCTTGTACCTGGTCATTTTAAATATTGTATTAAATTATCTTCTTAAACATGAGTTTCTTGCTGTTCTACCTTCCTCTGTACAAGAACCTTCTATGGCTCACAAATATTTACATCCTAAATTCCAAATTGATGGCCTCTCATAATCTAAACCCAACTGCCAATCTGTAGTCACATCTTGCAGTTCTCTACTACATAACCTCTATGATATAATTTGACCAAGGTATTGATAGTGTTTCAATTTCTGGAAAAGATGAAATCTATGGTTGAAGAATGTGGGTTTGGAGTTAGTAGAATGATTGAATAAGAGTGGTGATTGTTGGAGTAACATCATTTTGGAGATGAATTTCTAGGCAAGGCAGATGGAGTCAATGAGAATTCATTGTGTCTATAAAAAGACCAGACCCAAGGATTTGCCCTTGATTCTATTTTATTCAATATTTTTATGCATGGTTTCCATATACATAGGGTTATTACAAATAAAACAGACACAAATGAAAGAATCAAAATCCAAAAATGATGTCAAAATACTAGAATCTAAGAAAATGATACTGAATAACAATAAATGCAAAGTTTTTTTATTTGACTTCAAAAATCAGCTGTGCAAATTTTTTTAGGGGGGAAGAATAGCTAGAAAAAGTTTCAATTGAGAAAAAAGCTATTCCCTTTGACATGACAGCCAAAACATGATCTTGAGCTATACTAAAAGTGACATAATATCAAAAATAAGATAGATAATAATTCTACTGATACCTATCTTGATCAAAATACATTTTTAAGTATTTTTACCATTTGTACCACCATTTAAGAAGGTAATGGATAAGAGAAGCTAAAAGATGTCAGAATGAACTAAGATAATAAGGAGATTTGGAGATCATGCCATAGGAAAGTTAAAGGAAGTGAATAGAAAGCTTATATAAGAAAATGCACAAAGAAGCTGGGTAGAATGTTTGCATTCCAAAATTGGAGTAAAATTTTTATTGCATTTGTTTCAGAGGACCATGTTCAGGGAGAAGCGAATTTATCTTTCAGTAAGGAAAGATATTAATACTAAGCTAAAATCTTTTTTCTCCTAACAATGAGTGATATCCCAAAATGTAATGGAGACAAAGAGACACAAGACACAAAGTAAAAGGGACCACAGATTTAGCCCTTAAGGGAATCTTTTATGCCATAAAATTCACCATCACCATTACTTACAAGATAAAATAAGAGACATGGTCTCTTTTTCATGGTAGTGAGTTGCAGAATATGAATCCAGGTTCACATAAAATGTTTTTTTTCATTGCTCCAAGGATGCCCCTCAATTCTCACAATTCCTGGATATATTCAAGAGAGGTTGAGTGACCAATGAAACTAATACAGGATGAGAAAAAGAAGGCATTCATGATCTCTATACTGTAAGGAGTAATTCCTTGAAATAATGATATAGATCCATCAAAGTAGGTGTGTGTGCAGCATCTCAAAGTATTTCACCATTTGCTCATGCATCTCCCATCTCATCAAATACACTTTAAGCTCCTTGAAGGCAAAAATCTTGTATTTACTTCCTGTCTACAGCCCAGCACCAGACTATACAAATCATAAGTATTGAATAATTAATTTATGACATTAGAAGAATCTCAGCTCCTAATTTCAAAATTTTCTATTTGTCTGTTAGAAGGATATTCCATGTGAGAAGGCATCCTTCTATTTGTGAAAGATGCTCAGATTTTGACTCAATGTAATAAAACCATTCTTTATTTAAAATGTATGAATGGGATACATAGAGTCCAGGATAATTGGTCTGCCCCAAAGGATATTTTCACATAAAGGGCTATAACAGCAGTTCTTAGGAATGATCTGTTCAGGGGAGAAGTAGTGCTTCTTTGGGGGGATCAGCTAGATCAGGTCCTGTTCAGATCTGAGAATTCATGTTTTCAAGGCTTTTCTAATTGTTCACAATTTTATATATGTGAGGCAATAATCCCAGAATGGCTCACAATCAGTTTGAGTGGGAGCAGCCTATACACAGAGAACAAATGGCTTTTGATATATTGGTTGTGGGAAAAATAAAAGGAAAAGATGGGTCCACTGAGTGTTGGGAGTGAGGGGGAACAAGATACAGACAGAGATCTCATTGAAAGGTGGAAGGAGAAATAAACATCTATTTCACTGTTGTCCTTTGATCTGAATAGATCAGATGTTGTCCAAAGGCTCCAAGAGAAACATTTGGTTTTTATTTCTGCTTTGAGGATGGTCACTTCCTGCTCTCTGAATTTCTCTCAGCCAAATAAAAAGTGTTATCCTCACCCCTGCTAGGCAAGAGGCTGGGATGGAGAGAGGAAGTTGTAGGTCTTACTTGAAAGTTGTGATGTGTTTGTGTGTGTGCATGTGTGTGTGTGTGTGTGTGTATACGTGAACCCTGTAAGTATATGTGTATGTGTGTATATATAGATAGATAGATATAGACATATATATGTATATATATATATATATATATATATATATATATATATATATATATATATATATATATATATATATCCCTGATGAGCACAGGGACTGTCTCTATATCATGATGCTGTTGTGTACAACTTTATATTGAGCAAGCTTTAGCTTTTAACCAGTGTGTCTGGATATAATAATTATAACAATTGTAGTAATAAACAATAAAAATTAGGTGTGAGTTGTTAGTAGTAGTAAATAGTAATGCCAGCAGCCAGCAGCGTCAGTCATACCAGGACTAATAGTAATAGTAGTGACGGTAGTGGTAGTAGTAGCAGTAGTAGTAGTAGTGGTAGTTGTAGTCCTAGTAGTAGTCCTAGTAGTAGTGGTAGTAGTAGTAGCAGTAGCAATTGTAGTGTAGTAGTAGTAATAGTGATAGTAGGAGTAGGAGTAGTAGTATTAGTACTAGTAGTAGTAGCAGCAGCAGCTGCAGCAGTAGCAGTAGTAGTAGTAGTAGTAATAGTAGTGATAGTAGGAGTAGTGGTGGTAGTAATAGTAGTAGTTGTTATAGTGGTAGTGATGGTAGCAGTAGTAGTAGTAGTAATAGTGGTAGTAGTAGTAGCAGTAGCAGTAGATCACACACAATCTGAAGCTTGACAATAGCTGTTAGCACACTTACTTTGTTTTGAATCAGCCAGGTGGTACAGTGGATAGAGTACCAAGCCTAGAGTCAGGTAGATCTAAGTTCAAATCAGGCCTCAGACATTTGACCCTAGTTGTGTGACCCTGGGTGAGTCACTTAACCCTGATTGCTTCACATCCAGGGCCACCTTCAGTCATCCTGATTCTTATCTGACCACTGGAGCCCCATGGCTCTGGAGGAGGAAGTGAGACTGGGGACATAGCACAGCCCTCCTCATTAAAATCTACTTCACTCGCTTGTCATGGCATCGCCTCCCTGACATCATGGCCGTCTCCAAGAACAAAAGCGAAACATCATCATTTAAATAATTGCAAGGTATACACTAAGAAGAAGGCACTATTCTAAATGGAAGGGACTTAGAAGATGACATGGCATAAGTGGAGAGAATTCAGATATGAAGCCAGAAAGTTTTCATTTTGTCTCAGACACTTATTAACTGCACGTCTCTAAGCAAGCGCTTCAAACTCCTGAACCCCGGTTTTGTCTTCTATAAAACGGTAATAATAAATAGATCTATGTAGCTCAGACTTGTAAGGATCAAGTAGGCTAATACATATAAAATGCTTGGCAAACCGTAAAGTGATATCAATCTTATTTATAATTATAATTATTATCATTAGATTTGATTTGGGAACCACCATGAAATTTCATTATTTTAGGAAACTTCCAGTAAAAACATCTCTTCTCCCCATGAAGTCTTCATCTATTCTGAGACCTTTAGTCTTAGAGAGCTGCTGAGGACACTCTTTCAGAGGTAGGGCTTAAATCTCAATCATTTTGACTTGAAGGTCAGATCCATCCACTAAGCCACAGCACTACCATAGTAACATGAACAAATAAAACTTCTCAGTGAGGTCTGAAGGCAGAGATTGTTTGTCATCCAGGATCATTTAGGTGCTGTAGTGGATTAGGGTTGGAATCGGGAAGACCTGAGTTCAAAACCACCCTTCCATACCTACTAGAATGGTGACTCTAGGCAAGTCTCTTCGCTTCTCTTTGCCTTAGGTTTTTTTTTTTTTAATCAAACAATGGGGACAATAATAGCAGCTTTCTCTCAAGGTGGTCCCGTGGATGGAGTACCATACCGTGAGTCAGGAGGACTCATCTTCATTAGTTCAAATATAGCCTCAGACACTTACTATGTGACTGGGCAAGTCATTTAGTCTCTTTAGTTCTGTTTCCTTATCTGTAAAATGAGCTGGAGAAGGAAATGAAAAAGTACTCCAATGTCTCAGCCAAGATATTCCCAAATGAGGTCAGATATGACCAAAAGTTACTGAACAAGAAGAACAACAAAGCTAGGATTGTTATGAGGATCAAATGAGATAGTACTTTTAAAGCACTTGGAATATCACCTGGCAACGTCCAAAGGGCAATCAAAATGTGCACAACCTTTGATTCAGAAATATCACTATGAGGTCTATAGCCCAAAGAGATCAAAGAAAAAAGGAAAAGGACCTATATTACAAAAATATTTAAGATAGTATTTTTGTAGTGGAAAACAATTGGAAATTGAGGCAATGTCCATCAGTTGGGGAATGGCAGAACAAATTGTGGTAGATGAATGTCAGAGTACTAGTGTTAAGTAAGAATTCATTAGTAGGTAGACTTCCAAAAAACCTTGAAAGAATTAACATGAACTGATGCTAAGTGAAGTAGCAGAATCAGGAGAAAGCTGCACATATTAACAGCAACATTGTATGATAATAATTTATGGAAGACATCTTCTTTCAGTTGTTCAGTGAGCAAAGGCAATCTAAAACACTTGTGATAAAAAAAATGTCAAGCACATCCAGAGGAAAAACTATGGAATGAATACAGACAAAAGCATAGTATTTTAATTTTTTTTAAAATTCATTCTACCATTTTTCTTTCTCTTGTTTTTTCCATTTTTCTGATCATTCTTTCATAACATGACTTATATAGAAATATGCTAAACATAATGATACATGGATGACTTTTATCAGATTACTCACTGTCAATGGGAAGGAAGGAAGAATGAGGAGCTCAAAATCTTCCAAAATGAATGTTGTAAACTATCTTTAGATGTAATTGGGAAAAAATTAAATTAAAATTAAAAAAAAAGCATAGCATCTGGAAAAAAGGAAGTAAGCTATTATCACGCATGAGAGAAATCTAACACAAATAAAGATAAAAGTGGGGAGTGGAGAGATCAGAAATCCAAGGCTCTGTTCTACTGTTCTGAGTTGTTATTAATTCCTTGGTAGGCAATTGTTGGAATCTTGATGGAATCTTTCTGACTTAGCAATATAATTCTGTCAAGGTTACAATATAGGATACTGAGACTATAAGAGCAAAAAGCAATTTTGATCCATTTCTCCTCTGACCCTTCATTGATCAGGATATTCTCTCCAAATTCATGTCTTACTCTATTCTTCCTCCTCTCCTGAGACATGACTCCATCTTTCCACAGGATAAGAACTTAAGAATGTTGACAATTTTTCTCCTATTAGCAGAAAACAATAGTTTTTTGCCTTTCTTTGCATTGCCAAGAGCTCCATTTTTCTGCAACTTATATTCTTAAAGAGTTATTTCCAGTAGTGAGAAGTTGAGAAATTTGGCCAATGTCACAGGGCCACTCTGTCAGAAGTGAAACTTAAATTGAGGTCTTTACTCTCTACATTTGTCCCTCTAGACATTACACTAAATTGCCTCTCAGTGTTGGAATACTAATAATAAATTTGGCAATATCTCATCTCATCACCATCAATTTGATAACTCATTAGCAGGAATGAAATTCATACACACACAGATACATACACACACACACACATACACACACATACACACACACACAGATTGTTGAACTATATAGATTTAGAACTGAAAAAGACTTTTGTTATATTTAAGTTCAACACCCTAATTTTATAAACAAGGAAACTGAGACCCATAGATGTCAAACAACTTGCCAAATGTCACACATCTAATAGGTGCCTGAGGCAGGATACAAACGCAGGGCTTTCTAAATCTAAATCTAGAGTTCTCTCCATCATTCTATGAATGTGATCATTTTTAGTCTGTCCTTATCTCACCTTCTTCTCCCTCTGCTGACTTTTTCATTCGAGAAAATCCAATACCTTTGAAGTGTCCAATCCAAATGAAAGCAAAGTGAACTTGATTTCATATTGTATCATTTTATACCCATATTTCAAAGGTCAGCCTTCTTTTAAATGAATGAGCCCATGACAAAAGAGCAACCTGTTATCTTATTGCATTTTTTTTTTTATTTTGAATTCTAGTCCCCACTGGCAGAGAGAGATTCTGGCAGGATCTGTTTCAGGTGATAGCATACTTCCAGCTCCCAATGGCATGTACTAGAGGGGCTGTGGCTCTCTCTTTAACTCTGAAATTTCCTAAAACACTTTCAAATTAGATCTCCAAACAGAAGTATTGGAGAACAAAGTCTGGTATATTAGTAAAGATTCCTGATCTATGGGCTAATGGATAGACTTGAAACTTATCTCTATCTGAAATTTATCACTAGCTTTCTATGTAACTTTGGAGACTATTTAACCATGGGATAACAGATTTAGAGTTGAAAGAAAACTTAGAAATCTGGTGTCAGTTTATTTATGTGTCAGTGAAGTGATAGGAAGCATTGTAATGTAAAAAGTAGAAAGGCACCCTCAGATTCAGGCCAACCTGGGTTCAAGTATCTCCTTTGGAAGAAAATAGCTGCTTGAGGAACTAAGCTGCCAAAGGGTGGCTAGTCTTCATTGCCAATGAGAATTTAAGACCTGGAGCTTGTGACAGTGATGCAATCACAGGTCTGGAATAAAAGTGCAAAACACTTAACTGGGCTATGGGAGTACAAAGGCACTAAGAACATCAACCATGCTCTTCCCAAATTTACATTCTAGGCTTTATGATGCCAGTCCTAGGATTATTATGGTCATTTCATAGTTGAGAAAAGAGAATTTCAGAGAAATGAAGAACCTTGTCCCTTGTATTAGAGTAAGTAAATATCACCTAGTGAAAATTAGAAAGACTCCTCTCCGTGAATTCAAATCTGGCTTTAGACACTTACTTTTTTGTGTGACCTTAAACAAATCACTTAAGCCTATTTGCCTCACTTTTCTGATCTATAAAATGAGGTGGAGAAGAAAATGACAAATTATGACAGTATCTTTGCCAAGAGAACTCCAAATAGGGTCACAAAGAGTCAGACTTGACTGAAACAACTGAACAACAAAAACAAAAAGCAAATATTAGAACTTGTATTGAAATTGGTCTGTCATTAAGTACAGTTTCCTTTCTGATTGACAATGTTTCCTCTGGTTCAGATCCTCATATGCTTGACCCTTAATTTTTACTTCTCACCCTGGTGTCCCTTGGGCAGTATCTGCTCTTTGCTTCACACTGCTTTCCTTCTCAATAATCTGTGTCTTATATGGAAATTCTGGCCTTTGGACTTACATGTAACATTGGATTTTTATTTTATTGTTTACTTCTGAATTGCCCTGGTTCCATTTCTCCTTTCTCTGGTCTCCTTTTCTCCAATGCTTACTATCAGTTAACCCACTATCACAAATTTAGAGTAGAAAAATCCTTGGGAAGTGTATAGTCCAACCCCCTCATTTTACAGAAGAGGAACCTCAGGTCAATCATTTTAACCAAAGTGATAGAAGTAGTCAATTGGAAAGCCAGTATTTAAATTAAATCTTTTTTCCCCAACCTCTTCCCAATATTTTCTTTCTTTCCGCCACTTGGGTTCAGTGTGGACAATCTTTCAGAAGGAACTAAGTACCTTCAATCTCCTCAACTTTGGGTCATCCAGGGGCAGAGCTATCAGCAGAGAAGAGTTGAATTTGTTTTAATGGTGCTATGAGTGTCAATAGGAAGGAAACTGTTAACCATCATTGCAAATAATGAATGGGGAGGGTAGAATCATGAAAAGTCTCCAAATGGAGTTGGGATTTGAGTCTTCAAAATCTCTATTTATAATCTAATTCTAAATATTTGAATGGAAACATAGGAGTTGTCTTTGGGGCCACAGATTTGCTGGGAGTAGTAATTCATAAAGACTCTGGGCTTGGCCCAACCCAGAGAGCTTTTGGGTATTTACCACAGTTAAGAATGACAAGCATCTAGAGAGGAAATACGATTATGATCAAGTACTGAAGAAATTTGGCGTGAGAGAAAGAGTCTTAGGCAGATGTCGGAGACATCGGAGACATCTGCCACTTCTGCCACTAACAGACTGGTTGACCTTTGAGTTCTCAAGAGCTCATTTTTTCCATCTTTTAAATGAAGCAATTGAATTTTATGACCTCTGAGATTGTATGAGATCTTTGACAAACTGAAGGATAGTCCAATTCAGTTCAACTGAGTCCATTTGATCCAGAAGAAACAACTTTGAATTTGATTTCATCATTTAATAATTATATAACTATTTATATATTATATTATATATAATATTATAATTATAATTATGATATAATATAAACTCTTGAAGTCTTTAGATCTTAGTTTCTCCATATTTAAAATAACAGTTAAAACTAGATGACCCCTAAGGTAATTTTCTAGTTTTAAGTCTACAATCCTACGGCTCAGCATCTAATGTTGACAAGTCACTATTACTCTATTCAAATATGGTGATACAGTAGATAGAGTGTTAGAATTAGAATCAGGAAGACCTCAGTTCAAATCCTAATTCACAGGAATGTGAACCAGCTATTTGAACCAAGGCAAGTCATTTTACTTCTCAGTTTATTTCTTTAAAAATGCAAAATGAAATATAATAACAGTAATTACTTCTCAGTGTTATTGTAGGGAACAAATGAGATATTACACATAAAAATGATATCATTAAAATGCTATATAAATACGAGATATTCTCTATTGTTGTCATAAGTGAAATTGCTGTTTAATAACTCAAGACATATTGCTATTTTGGAGGGGGAGGGTGATGTGTTCATGGCTCCTTAAAATTTACCTATTAGCCAAGCAGTCATAAAGCATCAGCACTGAACCAAAGATTATGGGAAATACATTGAGAGAGAAAAGAAAATGAAGGAACCTAGTCTCGGGCCTTTAGGTAAAAGGAGGGAACCCTTGAAATCCACAGACATTTCAAGAATCTAACCAGGTTTTGATTTTGCAAAGGCAGAAAGCAAAGTGTCAATGTGACTTGAGGTAATCCAAGAAGACTTCAGCTGAATCTTGAAAAACAAGGATAGTTTTCAATTATTAGAGATAGAACAAATCTGAGACATGATCAATGCCAAGCCCTTCATTTTACAGATGAGGACACTGTGGCTTTGAGAGTTTTAGCAACTGGCCCATTATCACCCAGAAAAGAAGAAAAAGTCCTGAAGTTTTATCTAGTGTCTACAATTGGAAACAGAATGAGAATGAAGGTGACATCAAGATTGAGTAGGTCTGGGGCAGCTAGGTGACACAGGGGATAGAGCACTGGTCCTGGAGTCAGGAGGACCTGAGTTCAAAGCCAGTCTGAGACATTTGATAATTGCCTAGCCTTGGGAAAGTCACTTAACCCCATTGCCTTAAACAAACCAAAAAAAAAAAAAAAACCAAAAAGAATGAGTAGGTCTAATGGGCATGGAGAGGTTCGGTATAGAAAGTTAGGGGGAAGAAATAAGGTTGAATGAATAAATAGGAGATCCTTGAGTACCTGGAAAAGAATCTTAGGATTGATCCCATCAGTGATAAAAAAAAAACGGGGGAGAAATAAAGATTACTTAATCTGTTCCTGACACAAATCCAAATTCCAGACCCTCTTCTTCCTGCCTTATACTAATAGCAAATCACCTTCATGTGGGTAGGGGATTGGGTGGATTCTAGAACAGTAACTCAAACAATGACTAAAACTATCTTCCTGTGAGGCAGCTCATGCAATAGACAGCAGTAATCATGACTTGAGAGATGCCCCCACACTTCTGGGAACATCAGGAAAGACATGAGCTGTCATTTCTGATGCTGATAACAAAAGAGTGTTGTCTCTGATTCTCACTGATGTCATCAGGCTTGCAGCATCAAATAAATTTTACATTGATATTTCCAAGGGGTGAGGGAGCCCTGGTAAGGTGCTTTCCAATATTCTTTAAGATTACTTTTCCTCCTCACTGTACATTATAATAAGCCCTCATAAACTGGAAAGCAAAATCTCTTTCCTTGATGGAAATGATTGGCTTTCTACCGAGACTCCAAAGGTTATTACTCTCAAATTCCACAACAGAAAGCTCATATGACAGTGTGAGAGTAGGGGAGGATGGCCCTGTAGATCCATCAGTTTCTCTCCCTTCATTCAAGATGCTGATTATGACAAGGTACAGATTATTACTCTATCCAGTTCAAGTCTACTGGCTGTCTTTTGGAACCTGTGAAAAGGATTTGGGAAAGGATTATTCACTACAAGATTTTGCCCCATTTTGATTAGATTTCTAAACTGGGAATATTTCTTCTTGGATAGTGAATATAGTTTACCTCTACCTAGTACATCAGTGATCTCATTCAAAGCCTGTTTGAAGAGCTGATTTGCTACCCCCCCCCATTTCTATGGTTCTTTCGATCATCCTTTCCCTGCCTCTGGTGAGACTGTAGAAGAAGCCAAAAGCAATACCATGGAAATAGGTGGTTGTTCTCCCTTTCCTCCACCCCAGTTTTCAACATAACTTCAGTAACCACCAAGAAATAGAACACTGACAGAGATGTTAGGTAGGGCTTGCTCCTTGAAAGATACCAGTAGAAATTTTAAACACCTTTAGCAGAAAAAAATGAGTAAGTAGTTTTCTTTTTACATTAAAAAACATGGTATTAATATGGATTAACATGAACTGATAAATCCAAGTGCATACTTTAGGGTTATCCAAACAGGAACCTGATATTTGATATAAAAAAAGCAGAAATATAGCCATTTTGAAAAATACTTCCTGCCGGACACCCAAAATGATTAGATTCCCGGAGATACTACCTAAAAGAAGTCCTTGTTCTAACATCACAATTTCATAATTGTGAGCTTGAAGGGACCTTAGAAACTATTCAGTTGAAGCTAATTATTTCACCAATGTGAAAACTTATCTGTGAGACCCAGAGAGGTTTATGATTTTTCTGAGCTTTCACTGGGAGGAATTTTACTCATGAGATGAAAACTGTCCCTAGAATCCTAGAATTTGATTTAGAATCAAACTCAATAACAGTCTAGTGTAATCCAAAGGAATCCTCATTCGGACATAACTAACAAATGATAAGTCAGTTTCCATTTGGAAACCTCCATGGAGTTCCACCATCTCAACCAGTCAATTCAATCCACTCTAGGAAAGCTTTAATTATTGGAACTTATCCTTCCCTTAACAATAAACCTAAGTGATCTGTTTGTAACTTCTACTCATTGCAATCAGTTTTTGCCATCTGTGACCAAGTAGAACAAATCTAACTACTCTATCATATCAACCCTAAACATATTTAAAGTGACTAATATACACCCTTTTATTCCTAGTCTAAATATTCCAGTGCTGTCACCAATCCCCAACTGATTTTGACTCAAAATCCTTCATCCTAGACTTCTCTTGCCTTCTTATCTCATAATCTTTCTACTATTCCTACTCAAACTCCACTTTTAGCTCCAATATGAGGGTCATATGTTGGCTGCTGATACTGGACATGGTGGAAACAAGTCTCTGACTCTAAATTGCATGGAAGGTTTTGCCTTATCTTGGTAAAAGCGATTTCTATCCCTGAATTGTAGGGAGCATATTTCCCTCTATTAGTGAAATTCCAGGTACAGCATCTTTTCCTATGAAGTAGGTTAACTCTCATTAGAACATTAAAAAATTATATCACTTTAGAACCAAACAAAAAGTTGCAGAATGATTGACATTTTAAAAGGGACATTTGTTCCTAGAGGCTAAGAATCCTACCAAGTACATCATTTGGAATGAGAACCCAAAGAATCAAGGAAGCATAGACTAAGAGAAAGAACACAAAATGTGTGATCTATATTCAATTTTCATCTCTTATATTATGCAGTTGGTTAAAGGCAAGTCATTTTTACATCTATATATTCATCTGCAAAAGAATCTATAACACATAGTACTGATCTAACAGAATTATCAGAGAAATCAAATGAAATAATATAATCATACAAAAAGAGCTGAACAGTACCCAAGAGGTCATCAAATCCATTTCTCTCATTCTAAAAATGAGCAAACTGAGTCCCAGAGAGACAGCTCCAATGCCACACATGTAATATTAGATTTGAATCTAGATCATCATACTGCAATGACAAGGTTCTTTGCATTGAAACATGTTGCTGTGAAGAGCTTCAGCGAGAGAAACTCATGAAGGCATGATGATTGAGTTCAATATAAATTTATGCTATATAATCTTAACTGAGCCCTCACTGTAGCAAGGTAATCTTTTTATGTCTCAATAATTGACCTTCCCTCCCACTTGCCACAGCAGCTCTTCAAATCCTGTTCATCTCTCCTGCAATGAGGAATAGTTATTTTAGGGACTAGACAGTTTAAATTGAACACCTCCTCCACCTGACAGGTTTTCAGATACCTATTATGTCAGAGAGACCATAGGACTAGTTGAACTTATTTGATTTTATACATGAAGAAACTAAGAAGATCTGAGGTCAGGTAAGCAGTGATGGAATACTTTATGACTAAAATCTTCCATGTTCCATTTAGCATGAATAAGATTATGAGAAAGTCGATTATTTCTTATGGGGCTTTATTTTTTTCAATAGAGATCAATGGTGAGGGGTAGAGCCAAGATGGCAGCATGAAGGCAGGAATTTCCAGATAGTCTCTTCCAAAATACTCCAAAAATCTTGCTATTTTGACTCAACCTAAATTTTAGAGAGACAGAACCCACAGAAAGACTCAGTAAATCAGTTTTTCAGCCCAAAGATAACTTGGAAGATTTGTGCAAAGGCTCTGTTCCACTGGGATATAACGGGTCAGCAGTACAACTAAGATCACACGGCACCAAAGCCAACAAGTTTCAGCCTTCCAGGTACAGTCCACAGGTTCCTAGGATCCACTTGGGATCCTGGGGGTATCTGGGCTCAAGGTAGTGGAAGTGGTTTCCAGACTTGCCAACCCTGGTATCACCAAGCATAACTTAGAAGATCAGTGGGAATCCTCTGCCAAAATGATCATGGAACACAGCCAGCTGGGCCTTCAGCACAAATCCTGTCCATGAAATGGAAGCAGACCTATGGAGTCACCCAGCAGAGAGCTGCTTGCCAAATGCTTCAAGAGTATTCAACCCACAGAAGGTAAGGAGTCAGGGGTGGGGGTGGGGTGGGGAAGACTGTCAAGGTCTCTGTAATCCTTGGGTCTGAAATTTGGTGCTCTATCCATTCCCTGATTGCTATCTGGCACCCCCCCCCCCCCCCCCCCGCCACCATTGTCTTAGAGCAGGGACCCTTCTCACAGCTCCAGGGCATTGGGGAGTGCTTGTGGTTATTCACAGACCAGATCACAGAGCAGGGGAGCAGTCAGAGTCTCTCATGAAACCTTGAAGGAACTGAGATCCCTGAGGGGGGAGGGGAGGTGTATCAATAATATTCAAAAGCTTGGGAAGCACCTCTAAACCAGGGCATAGACTGGGGAAATAAGTAAACAGGAAAAAATAACTTAACCCTAGAAAATTACTTTTGTCCCATGGAGGATCTAAATACACACTCAGAAGATGCCAAAGTTCAAGTTTTTTATCCAAAGCCTCCAAGAAAAATAGGAATTGGTTTCAGGCTATGGATGAGCTCAGAAAAGATTGAAAAATCACATAAGGGAGGTAGAGAAAAAATTGGGAAGAGAAATAAAAGTGATGCAGGAAAATCACAAAATCCAAGTTAGTGGTTTGGTCAAGGAGATACAAAAAAAATCAAAGAAAATAACATGTTAAAAACAGTTTAGATCAAATGGAAAAAAAATAGTCCAAAAGATAAACAAAGAGAAGAATACCTTAAAAATTAGAATTGACCAGATGGAAAAGGAGATAAGCAAGCTCTCTGAAGAAAAGAATTCCTTCAAATTTAGAATGGAGCTAAGGGAAGCTGATGACTTTGCGAGAAATCAAGAAACAATAAAACCAATCCTAAAGAATGAAAAATTAGAAGAAAGTATTAAATATCTCATTGGAAAAACAACTGAACTGGAAAACAGATACCAAAGAGACAATTTAAAATTATTGAGCTACCTGAAAGTCATGACCAGGAAAAGAGCTTTGACTTCATTTTTAAAGAATTTCTACAGGAAAATTGCCCTGATAGCTTAGAAGTAGAGGGTAAAATAGAAATTGAGGAAATCCATCAATCACCTTTTAAAAGAGATCAACCTCCCCCCAAAAGAACTTCCAGGAATATTATAGCCAAATTCCAGAACTCCCAAGTCAAAAATAAAATATTATAATAACCACAAAAGAAAAAAATTCAAATATCATGGTGCTAACAGTTAGGATTACAGAGGACTTAGCAGTGTCTACATGAGGGGCTTGTAGTGCTTGGGATATGATATTCTGCAAAGTAAAAGAGCTTGAATTACAACCCAGAATCAACTATCCAGCAAAACTGAAGATCCTGTTCCAGAGGAAAAGATGGACATTCAGTGAAATAGGGGAATTTCAAACTTTCCTGCTGAAATGACTGGAGCTGAACAGAAAGTTTGATCCCCAAGTACAAGATTCAGGTGAAGCACAGAGAGTGTGGACAGGAAGGGAAAATTACAAGGTGTTTAATGATGCTGAACTACATGTATTCCTACATAGGAAGATGATACTGATAATATTCATGTGAACCTTCTCATTTATTAGAGCAGTTAGACAAGGCATAGAAGGGAGTGAATTTGATGGTAAAAATATTATAAAGAGGGAGTCAATGGGTGAAAAAGGAATGTACTTGGAGAAAATGAAATGAGAGATAGAATGAGCTAAGATGTTTCATGTAAAAGAGTAAAGAAAAAAATTTTTTCAATGGAGTGGAAGGGAAGAAGGTGAGGGGAAATGTGTGAGTCTTCATTCTCATCAGAGTTGGCACAGAGAGGAAACAACATACAAACTTAATGTGGTACAGGAATCTATCTAACCTTATAGGGGAAAAGGAGAGAAAGGGGATGGGAGAAAGGGGTCAGGGGGAAGGGAGAGGAGGGTATAGGTGATAGAAAAGAGGGAAGATATTGAAAGGGGGTAGTCATATACAACAGACTTTTTGGGTTTTTTGGAGCTAAGGGAAGCTGATGACTTTGCGAGAAATCAAGAAACAATAAAACAAAACCTAAAGAATGAAAAATTAAAAGAAAGTATTAAATATCTCATTGGAAAAACAACTGAACTGGAAAACTAGTAGAGTTGGGTGGCCTGCCTAGGTCCATGCATATGGGTGGTTATTGGGGAAAGGGGCAGGATTTAGACTTGGGTCTAAGCTCCAGGGCTAGTGCACAGTCTGCTGTGCCACAACACACTTTTAAGGAAGGATGAAGTGAAAAGAGAGAGAAAATAGAATAAATAGAAATGGGAAGGAATGGATGGAGGGAAATACAATTAGCAAAAACAACTGTTGGGAAAAATAGTGAAACAATTTCTCTGATGAACTTATGGTAAAGAATTCAGTCCATACCAGACAGAGCTTATAGTATCTGAACACAGATTGAAGTACAATTTTCTTTTTCTTTTTCTCTCACTTTATTTTTTTGTGAGGTTTTTCTATATTTGTTAGGGGAGGGGGTTATGTTTACTCTTACCACAAGACTTTTAATAGTGTGTAAATAAGTAAATAATTAACATTTTTAAAAATAGACATCAAAAGTTAACATGGTTAAACTAACTGGTCATTTCTTGTTTTGAAATTATATACCTATTCGAGGCTGTGCATATAAAAACCTTAATTTTTTTTAGGTTTTTGCAAGGCAATGGGGTTAAGTGGCTTGCCCAAGGCCACACAGCTAGGTAATTATTAAGTGTCTGAGACCGGATTTGAAACCATGTATTCCTGACTCCAGGGCCGGTGCTTTATCCACTGTGCCACCTAGCTGCCCCAAAACTTAATATGTTTTGCCAAAGCTGACTCTTTTTGGTAAATACAAAAATAATCCAAATTTTCTATTTTCAGTGCATTCTTCATGCCCACTAAACTAGTGATTTCTAATTTTTTTTAATTATACATGTATTGGAGCAGCTAGGTGGTACAGTGCATAGACACCAGCCCTGGAGTCAGGAAGATCTGAGTTCAAATCTGACTTCAGACAATCATTACCTAGATGTGGGACCTTGGGCAAGTCACTTAACCCCATTGCCTTGCAAAAAAACAAGAAACAATAAACAAAAAATTATGTATGTATCCTTAAAAGCAAACATACAAACAAGTAAATTCAACATATATCACAAAATGTATACAGCAACTTATTCAAAAATTATATAATGCACCTCTTTAAAATGGTATACTTGGCAATATAATACAAAGAGACAGCTGATGATAATGATGATTGTCTTTCATTCTCCAAGAAAATCTTGACATCAGGGAGATGATGGCACGACAAATACATGAGTTGGATTTGAGTGCGAGGGTCTTTGCTAAATCACCAGCTCATAAATAGTGGTACAGTGAATAGAGTACTGATGTAGAAATCAAGAGGACTTGAGTTCAAATGCAACCTAAGGCATTAAGTATCCGTCCTTGAGCAAGTCACTTAATCTGTGAATAACTGTTTCCTCATTTACAAAATGGGAATCATAGCACCTATCTCCCATGGATGGTGTGAGGATCAAATAACAAATTATTTGTAAAAAGATTTAGAATAGGGGCAGCTAGGTGGCACAGTGATAGAGCACTGGTCCTGGAGTCAGGAGGACCTGAGTCCAAATCCAGCCTCAGACACTTAATAATGGCCTAGCTGTGTGACCTTAGGCAAGTCACTTAAAACCATTACCTTTAATAAGATGAAATAAAAAAAAGTTTAGCATAGTGCCTGGACCTACGAGGTGATTAATAAATGCTTGGTCTTTTCTTCCTTACAGACACAATAATAGAACTTTTTTACAAAGTATGAGATAAAGCGTGAATAGCATGTGATAGTAGAGTCCATAAGAAGCCATGAAACACTTCTGAGTAAGCAGGTAACATGGTGAAGAGCTGCATTTTAGGAAAATCACCTTGACAGTTCTGTGAAAAATTGGAGTGGGGAGAGACTTCAACAGTGGACAACAATTTAAATGCTTTTATAATAGTCCAGGGAAAAGGTGATAAAGGTCTGAACTAGAGAAATTATTATAAAGAGAAAAGGTGATAAATGTCAGATATATGGAAGAAGAGATAAGATTAGGCAATTGATATGATGTGTTAGCTGACTGAAAGTGAAAAATCAAGGATGACCCTGAGGTTGTGAATCTGGTTGTCTAGAAAGACGGTGGAGCCCTGCACAGTGATAAGGAAGTTTGGATTCTGGGAGAAAGTTAAGGTAATATGATCTATCATATAGATATCAATCTCTTCATGCTGAAAGAAAAAAAAAACCAAAAGCTTAGAAGCAAAAGGTAGAATTCTTTCTCACAAGTTAATGATCAAAAGGCTGTTTGTTCCACAAGGGATACCCAAAGCAGTCACAAGGTGAACTTCATAGAAAGGTGAGCTAGAAATGCTCAAGTAGGGGAAGGAAGAATTTCTCATTTTTTAAAAAAGTAAACACATATTTATTTTTCTCTTTCTAAAGTAACAAGATAGAAGGAAAGAAGGTGAAGTGGGGAGGGGAGAGAATAGGAGACAGAGAGACAGAAAAAAACAACAGAAAGACACAGAGAAAGGAGAAGGAGGAGGAAAAAGAGGAGGAGGAAATGAGGAGAGATAAAGGGAAAACCATTGTGACAAATATGTAGTCTAGCAAAACAAATTCTTAATTTTGAAGGGATGGTTTTCCCAGTGTTACTTGGATTATGGCTGCTGTGTTTGCCTGCATCTAGATTAGCTATAAGTGTTTTGAATGAATAATGCCCAGCTCAGAGAGTGTAGGTGGGAGTTTCCTAAACTGGGAAGGCAGAAGGGTTGCTGTCTAAGGGTAGATATGGCCATATTGGAGATAAGTCCCAAAATTGGTTATTATTGGAAAGCTAGATGGGGACCCTTTTTTCTGCCTACCTACTGGGTGATAACATTCCACTTATGAGTAGGTAAAGGACTCCTGAAACCTCCATCTACCACCTAAATATAATTATATAATATCAAACAAGTTAGGTCATTATCAACTAGACAATGTGGCAAGTCAGCACAGATGAGCACAGAGTCCTTTAGTCTCATCATGTCTCACACATACACACACACACACACACACACACACACACACACACACACTCATTGAACTCTACATTAAAGAAATTCCTAAGGACAACAATTCTATCACTCAGAAGGGAAATTTTAGCCTTGTCTGTCTTCTCCAAAAAAAATGGTCCATATAATAGTCATAAGAGAACCTAAAACTTTGCTCCCCTCCCCTTAATGAAAGTCTTGAGTCATATCATTTGTTTCTATCTTCAATGGTAGAAATTGCTTTTGCAAAAAGGGTTATGAAATTGATTTTGGAAAATAGCCCTCCCCCCAAGAATGTTAATTAAAGAACTAGTTCGTTCCTATCCCTTTATTCCGATATATTTACTTTATATAGTTGCCTATGTTGAATTAAGCTTCCTGAAAGTGTTCATATCTAGACACTCTGATCCCAATACTCAGAAACATACATACAGAGAATTCCTCCATCCATCCTTCTTCCCCCTTTACATGCACAAACCCATACACACACACAGACACACACAGACACACACACACACAAATTCCTTCCTCCCCTTCTCCCTTTCCCCTTTCTTTTCTTTTTCCTCCTCCTCCTCCTCCTCCTTCTTCTCTCTCTCTCTTTGTGTTTGTCTGTCTTTCTCTTTCTCTATCTCTCTGATTCTTCTTCCTCTATCTCTTTTCCCCCTCTACACACACACACACACACACACACACACACACACACACATAACATGCCTAGACCCAGAAAGACTAGAAATTCACTTGACTACATGTTGCCACCATGGAAGAGGCTTCAGATATGCCATCTGGGGCTAAAAACCTTAACACTTAGTCAATGTCCTATCACCAAGCACTACTGTTGTATTTCATCTAAGTATGGTACTGAAGCTTCCTAAAGATATATGATATGAGGGTCTTTGGAGCAGACTAATATAGTTCCACTTTCAGCTAGCTGATTTCTTGCTAGTTCAGATAGTTTTGAAAGCTCCTGGCCTAAGGAGCATGGGATAAGCTGTGTTTCTATAACAAAGCTTGGCTGAGATTTCACATGAGAGTGTTAGCAGTGCATTTTAAAGAGAGGGGGGAAAGCTGGAAACTTCTCCTGTGGCAATCACTGAATACTGAACAGTTATCACTTCGTTAAAAATGAACTGTGCTCAGCAAATTTCCTGGCATGGAACACTGAGGGGGCTTATTTATTGTTCTTGACAAAGTAAGTTTTTATTAAAAATAAAACTTGACAGATGAGGGATGGAAGACAATCCTTGGATATACAGAAGAGGCCCGGAGCATCCCTTTACTCCCAAAGTATTGGAAAGAGGGGTATGGAAAGTAGCAAAACACGTCTTTGAAATTGGACCCGAGCAAAGGCTAGAGATCATGGACTTAGAGAATTTGGAGAGAATTGGAAAAGACTTTAAGATCATCCAGTAGAATTCTCAAAAATATATTGTTGAGGAAACTAAGATATGGAGAAATGAAATGAATTATCAAAACTCATAAAAATCATGAGAGTTACAGGTCAATTCAAATCCACATTTTCCAACAACAAATGAAATTTCATATCCACTATATCACTAAAAGTGCTGGTGAATGCAGAGTTATAACACATGTGTAGTACAGCAACTCACAGATCTGGAGAAAAGAGACCAGAGAAGTAATGATGTCTGAACTTCTAATTCAACAGATAAAAACCTGAGGCTTAGAAAAGTGAAATGAATTGCCCAAGATCACACAGGTAGCAAGCGTTAGAAGTAGATTTTTCCTCTGATTCCTAGAGCCCCTGTTCTTTTTGCTCAATGGATCCTGGAGAAAAACCTAAATATAGGAGAAAGGGAACTCTCTGGTACATTCCAAAATGGTCTTCTCTTCATGACCATTCTATAGACTAATTCTTTGATTTTCCTTACGGTACAACCACTCTGCAGGCCCCACTTTTTTTTTAAAAATAAGTAAGAGGAGGGAATTGGATTAAACTATATTTAGGACTATTCCAGTACAAACATGAACTTATTTTAGCCCCCCCCCCCACTAAATCTATTGCAATGAAAAGTAAGATAGCACATTTTGGAATAGTAGAAAGAATGCTGTCCAAGGTAGCAGACAAAACTGGGTGGAAGTCTCAGACCCACCATGTATTCTCTGGGTCACCTTAGCTGAGCAAGTCAAATTTCTTCTGTTGGCCTGAGTTTCCTGATCTATGAAATGGGGTTATTGGATTCCTGAAGTAACTTCCAGTTCTGCTACTCCTGATTACTCCCTCCACCTGAATGTTTGTGGGTCAGCAGCATTGATACTAGCTTTAAATGTACATAAAGCTTTCTACTTAATTTGGAATGACCTCTTCAAAATCTTCTTTTCCTCACTATCACAAACTCAGTCTCTCTCTCTCTCTCTCTCTCTCTCTCTCTCTCTCTCTCTCTCTCTCTCTCTCTCTCTCTCATCTCTTTGTCCTGCTGTTTTTTTGATTCTGTTTCTGTCTCTGTATATGTCTCTCTTTGTGTCTCTTTCTCTCCTTTCCTCTCTTTTCCTCTCCTCTCTTTTCTTCTCCTCTTCTCTACTCTCCCATTCTTTTGTGAACTGAACTGAGAAGAATCTAACCATCTTACCTTGGTTCAGAAAGTGGTATTGAGTTGAGTATACTCTTAGATAATAATATTTTAGTAGAAAATAGGTCAATTGCAGTTTGGAGAGAGATTTGTTCAAAAGAAATGATCATTGACACATACAGAAATAAAAGAAACTACTCCTTACAGTAATAGTCTTTAATAAAGAGTAATTCAGATAATAAATAAACAAACAAAAAACTACAAGTTTAACAGGTTGGAAAGGGTTAGAGTCAGCATAAAATACAAGTGAAAACAGTCCCAGAAACAAACAGCAACTCCCACAAGAATAATCTGGGACAAAGGAGACCAAGAGGTTTGGGATGGATAGTAACCATATTATACAGTCATTTGAAAGAACCAGGATGTTTCACTTGGAGAAATTTTATGAGGGGTATAAAATATCAAATTTTATATAAAAAATGTTTCTGCAAGTATCTCAGGGATAGACTAGAAATGAGGTTTCATTGATATTACCAGAGTAACAAACTCCCTCCCCCAAGTAGGTTGGCATCTTATCAGCAGCTTCAAATCTTAGAGATTTGCCCAGAGCATTGAAAGGTTAAGGAGCTATATATAATCATAAGAAAAAATTCTCCAAATCAATATTGATTAGAGAAATGCAAATTAAAACAATGAGATATCACCTCACACTTATCAGATTGACTCAGATGACAAAAAAGGAAAATGATCATTGTGGGAAAAGTTGTGGAGGATTAAGACATAGATACATTGTTGATGGAGTTGTGACGTGGTCCAACTTTTCTGGAGAGCAATATGGAACTATGCCCAAAAAGCAATAAAACTGTTCATTCCATTTGGCTCAGCCATTCCAATTCTAGGTCTATAGCCATAAGAAATTATAAAAAATGGGAAAAGTCCCACATTTCCAAAATATTCATGGCAATTCTTTTTGTAGTGGCAAAATATTGGAAACTGAAGAGATGCCCATCAACTGGAGAATGGTTAAACAAGTTATGATACATTAATATTATGGAGTACTATTGTTCTATAATAAACTATAAATGGTCAGACTCCAGAGAATCATGGAAGAAATTACAGGATCTGATGCTGAGCAAAGGGAGCAGAACCAAGAGAACAATGTACACATTAACAGCAACATTGTGGACTGATCAACCCTGAAGGATGCAGCTCCTCTCAGTAGTTCAGAGTTAGGACAACCATATTAGGACAATTCTATGCACATCCAGAGGAAGAAAAATAAAATAAAGCAAAAAAAAAAAAACAACCAAAAACCCCCTTCAGAATCTGAACACTTCATAAAAATATCTCTTATGCATTACTTTCTCTTAATTCTAATTCCTCATATCAAAAATGACTATCTGTAAACATGTTTAGCACAAATTTACATATACAATATTAACCTGACTGTTTGCTGCTGAGGGGAGGGGGATGGGAAGGGAGGGAGGAAGGAAATTTTGCAACTTAGAAATATACATATGAATATGAATGAATGTTGAAAATCTTTCAGAACATTTCTTTAAAAAACAAAAAAGAAAAGAAGGGTTAAGGAACTTTGTTAACTCATATAACAAATGTGAGTCATATGAGGGACTGGAATTCAACTTTTCTTGGCCTTAATGTCAACTCCCTATTCACTACATAAAAAAGTCAATTTTAGAAATTCTGATGTAAACAGAAATTCTCCTTTTAATCTTCCTTCAGTGTTCTCCCCTAACAAAAATCAACTAATTGTTCAAATTTCTCTTGGGCTGTTTCAGATAGAGGAGAGTAAAGAAAAGGGGATAATATTTTAAAAAGGAAAGAGGAGAGGAGAGGAAAAGAAAAAAGGAAGAAAAGGAGAAGAAAAGGGAGGAGAAAGGGAAAAGAAGAGGAAAGGGGCAGAAAGGGAAAGCAAATCTTCTAGCACAGAAAACCAGGAATTTTACAAAAATATTCCCAAAGGGCTGGAAAAAGCCTCAAAGGAGCAGTACTAGATCAAGTTCAGCTAAAACCACCATAGGTGGTGTGTCAGACACATCATCTCTAGGCACAGTGACATTTTATGACTTTTCCCCTCCAAGAATTCAGAAAGTTTCAAGTGGCAAAGTTAGTGGTAGTGAAAAATAAAAGTCATGGCTTCTAATTTTCAGTGTAGGATTCTCTGCTCAAGTCAGCGTTCCTGGGATAAGATCATCTGATGTCCAATGTCCATCCTCCTCCCCAGCCTCCCTTCACTGAACTCTCCCTTTCTGGGGAGTTAGTGCTGATTTTTTCAGTTGCTTGATGCTACTTAATCTTAAATATCTAGGGTGAGCCATTCTTCCAGCCGCTTTCCTTTGGTGTCATTATTTTTAATCCATTCTTTTGTTTCCTGATTTTAAATTAATCTCACTGGTTTAAATATTATAGAAGCTAATGTGCAAGAGTTATCTCTCATTATTAATTATTCTTTCACTGCAAGGTCTTCTCACTTATCAACAAATAATATTTCTGATTCTTATCCAGTTTACAAGACTGTTGTAGTTTTCATTTACTTTCATTCATCTGTTGTTTGTAGTCTTTTTCATTTGTAATTTATACTGTTAATGGAAGTGATCACTTCCATTCCCCTTTCTATCCTCTAAAGACATAATGTCTTTTCTCTATCTGCTCTATCCTTCTGTTTTCTCTCTTCTCCAAGTGGCAATCAATTTGAATACTGTTTCCCATTTCTGATTTGTCTTCCCTCTCCTCTATTATCTCTCCCTCTTCCTACTGTTATAGTATGAGACACTTAACTGAAATAAGCCTAGCTCATCTCAAACATAAATCCTCATTCAGTGTCTCCAGTTTCTTCATTTACCCTCACAACTTGTGAGAAATATAATCATCTCTCCTTGATTCATTCTGAAATTACACAGATTCTTTTTCTGCTAGTTTTTTTAATATACCTTTTCTTAAGTGATAAACATGTGATACCATAGTCTATGCTGTTCAGTTCATTTCTGATAACTTCTCAGTGTTGATAAGCTTGCTAAGCTACCATATAATGAATAGACCATGCGATTGTGAAAGGAGGATTTTTGAAAATGACAAAAAAAAAATACAACTTAGAATAAAATCCACTCTGAAATCAGCTTCTCCTCCAACTCAATTACATTCAGATATCCTGCTCTGGGAAGAGAGAGAGAGAGACACACATTCTAACTCCCATTGGTTTCAGGGTCTTTGATGAGTGTTTCCTTGGTAACGGTGGAAAGCCCAGACACTTGAAACAGGAAGTGGAGAGCAAATGTTGCTAGGCCTCTCTTGGGTTCCCAGAGTGGCAACCAGCATCTTTGGGAGACTGGCTTGAGTGCTCACTGTTTAGGACAGCCAGTTTTAAATGGAAGCCCAACTATTTAGCCCAGGTTCATCCACCTGATTAGAGGAGGCAATTGCCAGTGACCATTCCCCATCCCTTTATTGGCCTCCTTCCTAACGGCTACCTCTGAGAATCTCAAACTTCCATGAATATTTAGCTCAAGTGTCATCTCCTGCAGGAGGTTTCTCTCTACCTCTCCAGTGTTAGTGATTTCCCCTGTTAGGTTTTCTCTTATCTATTCTGTATTTATCTTGAATGTACAATGGTCTGTATATGTTGCCTTCTATATTAGAATATAGGCTCCTAATGGCAGCTTTTATTTTTAGTTTTATTTGGGGGGGGGTTCCTCCTTTCTATTTCTAGCACTTAATATAGATCTTGAGAAGGAAGTCCTTAATAAATATTTGTCTATTGATTATAACATATGGACTCTACTGCATGGAGCTGATATCATGATTTTTTCTATGTTCAAACTCATTCTCCCTTTTCACATGCTTGGATGAGATTGCTTTCGTGGCATCAATTTTCTTTTCTGTAAAAGGAGGGATTGGAACCACATGACTGCTAAAATCCTTTTTAGCGGTATAGCAAATTTTTATAATTTTCTTTTTTCCTTTACCTTCTTAGCTTCCTTTCATCTTTTCTCTTCTTTCCCTCTTTCTCTTCCTTTTTTTCCTTCTGTTCTCTGTCAATCTCTATCTTTCTCTCTGTGTCTTCCTGTGCATCTTTCTACATCTCTGTCTGTTATCTCTGTCTACTATCTCTCTCGCTCTCCCTGTCTCTGCCTTTGTCTCTCTCTGTCTTTCTGTCTCTGTTTCTGCCTCTGTCTGTCTCTGTCTCTCTGTCTTTCTCTGTATCTCTCTCTCTCTCTCTCTCTCTCTCTCTCTCTCTCTCTCTCTCTCTCTCTCTCTCTCTCTCTCTCTCTGTCTCTGTCTCTCTCTGTCTCTCTCTCTGTCTCTCTGTCTCTCTCTCTCTCTCCACTCTAAACTCCATCCCTCAGTGGAGCTCTAGACTAATCAATTCATTCTTCAGAAGTCAGCTGAGCTCCATGAGGATTAATTTTCTTGTTCAAATGGATCTTAAAACACAAGTATAGAATGACAGAGAGGGTTTGAGCCCAGGTCCTCTGACGTAATTCAATGATTCTATAGTTCAGTGCTTTAGAGCCAATCCCATACTGGTTTTCACATCAATCAGAATTAGGGGGAAGATTCACAATGGACTCCAGAGATCTGAGGTGCCATGGTCACCCTGCAGTCACATTTGAGGAATTGTTCTCATGTCATCATCAGTCATATTAAGAACTTCTCTTTTCTATAAACCACTTCTCATGAGGAAATGACAACACAGATGAATTTCTGATCTCCCTTGATAACACCACCAATCTCTTACATCATAATTCAGTCCACTAATTCCTGATAATCCTATGATAACATAATTCATTAAAATAAGAGCTAGTAATCATTACCCTGAGTTTTTATGGTTGCTGAATATTTACTAGATCATTTCTACTAATTTTCCTGAGATCAGATGGTTGCCCCAGAAGTTCTGTTATTAAACTCATTCCTTCCTATAACTGTGACCATCATCCACTATTCCTAAAATTCTCATAATTCAAAACTCCCTTCCTTGGGTACTACTCCCTTCTATGTGGTGTCTAACCATATATAACCTATTTGAAAGCAGGGACTGTCTTCCATTTTGTTTTTATATCCTTAGCATATAACTCATGGTAGATACTTAGTGAACATTTAATCATTCATTTATTCATTCATTCATTCATTCATTCATTCATCTATCTATTCTACGTTGATGATTCTACCTTTCTTTCCCAGTTAAAAACAAAATGTCCAATGCAGCTAATTTAGCAAAATTCTGAAAAATCTACTGATATGTGTTATGAAGCCTTCAATTTCACACCACAAAATCAGCTTGGAACATTTTTCATATCACCATAAACATAATCAACAAACTGTATTAATCGGCACTTCATAAGTATTTTCAGCCTTTCTACCTGCTTTCTGCCACCTGCCATCTAATTGTTCCTGTTCTGCAAAATAATTTACATATAAATCTTAGCTCTTTAATCACCCAGTCTTCCCCTTCTTGTCTATCACATTCTCTGAATTCTAGTCCAAACATAGATTGAAAAGGAATAAGAGATTTGGTGAACCTGTACACAGCTATGTGCACAAATATGGATATATTACTGGCACTGTACTAGAAAAACTTTATTTTGAGCTACAATCTGGTGCCAATCTGGTCTGAAGATAATATTTTAATGCTGGTAATTGAAACCCACTCTCTACAAGTCACAATATTTCTAGAATATAGTGCTGGGTTTATACTGGTGTCTATTCAATATTCCTTGGTCTCAAGGGAAGTTTCTCAGGCAGCCCACCTCAACTCAGTCAAAATATGAGAAAATAAAGTGAGCCCATTTGCTTATTGGAATCAAGTTTCCATAATGTAAGAAGGAAATATATCAAGGAATATCAAAACTGGATAGGCAGAGCTTGGATAAAAATCTAAGGGTCTTGAGGTGAGAAGCCATGAAGTTTTGTTTGTTTTTTTAAGATCTAAGATGTAGCCCTACCTCTGACACATAATTAACCTTTTCTATTAGACTATATTATCCATTAAGTCAGATTTTTTTGCTGTCACTTCTAAGTATCTCCTTTCTTCTCTTTCTTCCTCTCCTTTTAAATGCCTTCTTGCTAGTGGAAGAGGCAACTGGATGGAGATGACAGAGATCTAAGTTTTAAATACAGGAAGATATTGGGTCCCCAAACTGTCTTTTTCAAGTATCAGATAAGCAACCTTGAGTCAGTTACTTAAACTGCCAGTACTATAGGCAATTCTCTAAGTCGATGAGAGTTTACCAATCCATTCTAGGAGGAGTTTCCTCACCTGACAGAGCCTGGAACCATTGAAATCATCATCCAGTCTGATCTCTATCTTGCATGCTGCTTCTCTCCACCCCAACACCAACCACTTGAAAGACTTAATACTCCTTTTAAACACCCTTCTTTTGAAACACAAGGTTGGAACTCTAGGTATAGATAGAAATGTTTTCTTTGATATTCAAGGAAAGAGGACACTCTCAAGAGCTGTATACCAACATGAAGACACCAACTTTTGAAACCCCTTTCCTTATACAGACAGATGTGTGCCTGCCAGGGTGAATATATTTGGGCAGGTAAAATGCAAATGTAAGAAGGTGTCTTTGTAGGATCCATTATATATATATGCCCCTATGCCCATGTATTTATCTATGTATATACATGTGGAGAAGAGTATGAATGTAAGTATAAGAAGCTTGTGTAACTTGATGTGGCCATTTATTTTTTAAATTGTTTACTGATTAGAACAAGTTTCTTCAACTAAATCAGTTATAAGTCTCTAGAAAAGAAACAGCTAGACTCTGTCCCAAACTCTATTTGATGCATGCAGAGAAAATGCATTACAAAATACTTTTTGCTTGCTTACTGTCCCTAGGCATTGCAGTTGCCATCTAACATAAAGTATGAATGCTTCATTATGAGAGAAATAGTAAGACACTCTTTCCACACTAATTAAACCTTGCACAGCAGGCAGGAAAATACCCCACAAAACTCTGATCTCTGTTTCCATCTTTCTATTGCATTCTCTCTGTCTAGAATATTATTCTTCAAGTGGTGAATAATGGATATTTTAGTGGACCTACCTTGCGCATGTCTTTGCCAAAGGTCTCGCTGTAAGTAGTGCCAAGAATTTCAAACTGGACATAGGGATTGGAGCTGTCTTCTCGGAACTCCATCACCCCTGTGAGGCCAGTGATGTGGCCCTGCCAAAGAGAGTAGAAAACATCATTTCTATAGGACCAGAAGGAAAAGGAAATGGGCAAGAATGTTTCTCGTCTAAGGTATATTAAGAACCTTATAGACAGAAGAAAGGAAAATAGCTTGAAGAGACTTGAATAATAGTGAAGGATCTTCAATAAGTAATACCATATTTTGTAACTTAGGACTTTTCCAACTGAGTTGCAGCTGAAACCTTCCATGCATCGTGCTATCTCCTGCATTAGAATCTGAACTCCTCAAGAACAAGGTCAGTCTTGCTTTTCTGTTTGTATCTTCAGTATCATATATATATATAATTGGAAATAATCTCTTCATTCATTCATTCATTTATTTATCTTACTGATTTAGTGAAGTCCAGGGTTAAGCTCAGAGACCTTCACAAAGGGCCCAATTTTATTTAGGGCAATAACTTCAATGAAGTCATCTGGATTTCTGAACTTAGAAACTATAAGTAATGCTAACTCATTGGTCTAGCACTTTTCTCAGATTGTGACATTGGTAAGAAATCTATGGTTAAATTGAAGAAAAGACAAATCATAGCTCTGATCCCCCAACCCTGAGTATTCTGATTGTCTTTTCATTTCATAAGACATTTCCCAGATATCCAAGAAGCTATAAGAAAGGTATTTCCCAACCTCAAAGCAAAGCATAAAAGGACAGGGAAATCACACTCCAGTACTCCCAATCCTATCACTTTCTCCCCTTGAATAAATTTCCTCCAGTAAGGATTCCCAGCTCTTCATCAATATGCCAGTTGATTCAAACTGACACCAGTACATTTTCACTGTTATTGAAACCCTGAGAAATTTATTGAAGATAAAAATCCAAACACTGTAGATTTCCCTAAATACTCTTTCACAATTTCTAAAAGCCAAATCACTTTAACAAGTCTTCTGTGGATTCTCCAATTCACTTCTAATCTAACTTACTGGGTTTGCTTCCATCAGAAATTCATAAGATATCTCAGCATATAGAGCAGTCTGAGTTGCCCTACCCTAGATACACATTTCCATTTTATTAACACACCACATTGCCAAGTTCCAAGAATTAGTTTTCATGATGGCATCAACTTTTATCCAGATTAAAATCAAAATTGAGTTAGAGGGTAATAGGAAACTAGAGAATTTCCTACATGACACTCAACCACTAAAAAGTAGTCATCTATTCCAGGACCTTCCTCCATCCAGAAGGATTAATCTTAGAATAGAAGGGAAAATATATTTTCTCATCCCCACACCCTCAAGAAATGGTGCCCAGTCATTTCTATGAAATAGGCATTTCCCAATCAGTACCTTCTTGATTGTATCCAACATGGATCGGCCCCCATTCCAAGGTTTGGTGGATTTCCGCATACAATTCAGGCTTGCCATGCTATGCCACTTCCTATCTTCTAGTTTTCGATGGAAGGCATTTGCCAGCATCAATACACTGTCATACAGGTAGAGGTTAGATACCTGCAAAATTTTTTTAAAAATAATAGAATCATTTCAATGATACACTTCTAGAGAGAATGTGAGAAAGATGATCAAAGACATATACCTCATCCTCATTTATTGGTCAACTTATTCTAACACTTTAATTTATAAATTGAAAGCTGAAAAGGGAACCCTAAAAGTTATTAGAATACATCTGGAGTGGGAGGGGACTGATCAAACCTTCAATTTTGGAGATGAAAACTGAGACTCAAAGAGGTTAGGTGATTTGCTTAAGATTACATTGGCATGGGGAGGCTAGGTGGCACAGTGGATAGAGCACTGGTGTTGGAGTCAGGAGTACCTGAGTTCAAATCCAGCATCAGACACTTAATAATTATTTAGCTGTATGGCCTCGGGCAAGCCACTTAACCTCATTGCCTTGAAAAATCTAAAAAAAAAAAAAAAAGATTACATTGGCAGCAAAGATCAGACCCCAAATTTGAACCCAGGACCTCTGACTCCAAATATAATTGATTATTCTATAATAGCACATATGGAAAACTAGAATCCAACACACTTTCATGTATAGATCAGGCTTCAGTGATGGTAGTTGAGTCACCACCAACCAGAGCTCCATAAGCCTAAGGAAATGGCACATAGGCTTGGCTGCCTCTCACCCTCACTGCCAACCCTGCAGACACTAATTGGCAACAGCCTCACTGGCTGTCTGCAGAGCAGCCTGAAAGTGAAAAGAAACACATTACTTGTCACCAAGCTTCCTAGAGGGAAAACAGTTTATGAATACAAAATGGTAATAAAAAAACAGCGATCAGTTGAGTGCTTAGAATGAAGGCAGCCTATTCCATCCCCGAACAGATATAGTCCTGGCATGCCCACTCCCAAAACCAATTCAAGCAATCTTAGTGAGTAGGAGGGATATCCAGTTCTGCCTACCAGTGCCAGTCAAATTCCAGGAAGTACCAATAAAGAAATCCGACAGATAAGACCTGGTGATTCTTTCAGTGTTGTTATCCAAAGATGTGGGACAATGAAAAGGAAGGAAGGAAGGAAGGAAGGAAGGAAGGAAGGAAGGAAGGAAGGAAGGAAGGAAGGAAGGAAGGAAGGAAGGAAGGAAGGAAGGAAGGAAGGAATGTAGGGGAGAGAAAGAAGAGTAGAAGAAAGGAAAGAAGCAACAAAGAAAGAAGGAAAGAAGGAAGAAGATAAAAAAGAAAGGAAAGAAGAAAAGACAGAGGGAAGAAACAAGGAATTAAGAAATGAAGGAAAAAAGTAAGGTACAAAATTATGTTTCCTGTCATCATCCCCTGACAACTTCCACCTGTTTTTCTAGTTCTCTCTTCTTAAGTTAAACTGAAAGTTTAATCCTTCTTCCGATTCACAGTCTTTCAACTACTTGAAGGCAGCTACATGCCATCCCACTCAATTTCCTCTTCATCACACAAACATCCCCAGTTCCTTTCATGATTCTCATATGAAGTCCCTCTGCTCTCCTGATGGTCTCCTTCTTGAGGCTATGGAATCTACTTAAAACATACTTTCAAACTGTGAAACTTCGAAATGAGCACAATGTTCTAAATGAAGCTTGACATGAGAATGAGCAAAGGAAATGTTATAGCCATGCTTTGGAAACTGATGGAAATGTGAAGAGGAGGAGAAAGAGGAGGAAGAAAAGGAGGAGTTTTGCACTTATTTTTGCTATTTTTCTATTGTTGCTGCTGCCCAGATGTTCAACCTTCCAGGACCTCCAGATCTTTCTGTCTTAGGAAACCTATGGCTTTCTATTTACCTTGAAACTGAATCTTATATGTGTTTTTTCCCCTTTTAATTAGAATGAGTTCCTTGGAAGGAGGGATTGTACAGATTTTCTATTTTTGTCACCAATGCTTAACATCATGCTTGTACAGAGGAAACACTTAATAAATGATTTTTTCTCATTTATTCTATGATGATGATAAGTATTGCTTCACTTAATTAACTTGAGGATGTGACTCTTCTTTCTGGAAGGTTTATGATTACCAGATATACACACCTACCATAAAACCATACAAATCAGCAACAACTGTATTCATCTTCCACAGGTTGGTGGTTATGGTGGATAGAATGACAGGCAGAGTTAGGAAGACTCATTTTCCTGTATTCATTTGTGACCTCAGAAAATAACGATCTCTATAACCAAGTGCAAATCACTTCGTGTCAGGCATGATTAAATAGCAAGAATATGGAAGCAAGAAAATAACCAACTGAAAATATCTTAGGAAATAAAGTCAACTAAAATTAAGAAGATCATTCTTGGTTACTCATGGACATAAGCAAAATTGCCCACAAGTGGCCATTAAATATACATATTTTCAAAGCTTCATAGGCCAAAAATAATTTTGCGATGGTAAAGAAATGATAGTGAAATGCAGGAAGGAATGTTCCTCTTCATCACTTTTACATTTTCCCTCAGAGGGAGGATATACTATTATCTTGCCAGTCCAATGAAGCATCTTTCAGGTCTCTATTCAGCTGCTATTCAGTGGACCTCAGGTGCTGACAGAGAATACAGTTGTTGCAACTCTCTGACTTACTATGCAAAGGAGTAGATGAAAAATGGGCTAAGGGTAAGAGCAAAAAGTTATTCTGTGCCTTCTGCCAGTGCCCAGGAAGAACTGATTCTCCTCTCCTGTGAATCTTTCAAATTTTGGCATCTCTGGTACCTAAATAATTCACCATAATTATACCTCTCCAAAAAAGATTAAACTCCATAATATTGGTAGTCCTTGAGTTCTGTCAAAATTAAAACTACTTAAGGTTTGTTCTGTTTAAAAATATATATGAATTAAAAAAAAACCACTATCAAGAATAAATCGAAAATGGTTTTTCTCTCCAGTAACTTCACAAAATTCTTCTGTTTATCTGAATTATTCATTCAACCAACAGTCGATGTAGTCATTGATTCACATGGTAATCACATTTGATGATCTACTTGATCTCCTGTACACACTAAGTAACCTGTACCAAATGTAATTTCAAGGAGTCGTACTTATAGAAATCTCTTCTATAATGGATTAAGGGGACTGAGTCATAATTAGTGATTTAAAAATACATGAGTACGTAGAGGTCTGCAATTAAAAGTATAAAACAGGACTTGAGTCACAACAAGCCATAGGAAACTCTTCACCCTCCCACAAGTCTGCCTGTGTGGATGAGATACCACATTTAATTTCAGTAAAAACATGTCTTCTAGAATGTTCTTTATGCATTTTCTCCTATAAGAATTTGACAAAGTGCTAATCTTAGCTAGTAGTTGGCCTTATTTGAGCCATTTGCTTGCTCAAGAAGCTCCAGGGACTCCATTTTTTTGTGGTTACTGTTGCTGCTATTGCTGTTGTTATTCAGTCATTTCAGTCCTGCCTGATTCTCATGATCCTATTTGGGGATTTTCTTGGCAAAAATACGGGTGTGGTTTGCCATTTTCTTTTCTTTGGTTTTTTTTTTTTTGTTGTTGTTGTTTTTACCAGTCATTTTTGGCAAGATTTGGAATTTTACATTTTTCTCCCTCCCCCTCTCTCCCTCTCCCTGTCAGAAAGCAATCTAATATAGGCTCTACATTTATAACCATGCTAAACATAGAGCTGTATTGATCATGATGTGAGAGAAAAATCAAATTCAAATGGAAGAAAGAAAACAGAGAGAAAATAAGAGACATAAAAATAAGAAATCTTTTAAAAACTGAAGATAATAAGCTCTGGTCTTCATTTAAACTCCACAGTTCCTTCTCTGGATATGGATGGTAATTTCCATCACAAGTGTTTTAAAATTGTCTTTGATTATTGTATTGCTGCAGTGAACAAGTCCATCATAGTTTATCACCACCCCATGTTGTTAGCGTGTATAATATTCTGCTTCTGCTCAATTCACTCTGCATTAATTCATCAAGTCTTTCCAGGTTTTCTGATATCTCATCCCTCATGATTTCTTGTAGAACAATAGTGTATCTATCATATATGTGTGTGTACGCATACATATATATATACATATATATATATATATATATATATATATATGACAATTTGATCAGTCATTCCCCAATAGATGGACATACCCTCAATTTCTAATTCTTTGCCAATACCAAAAAGAGTTACTCTCAATGTTCTTGTACAGTTAGGATTTTCACCCTTTTTATGATTTCTTCAGGATATAGACAAAGTAGTGGTATTGCTTAAGCAAAGGATACACACAGCTCTTTGTACTCAATTCCAAATTGCTCTCCAGAAAGTTTGGATCAGTTTACAACTCCACCAACACTGTACTACAGTCCCAGTTTTACCATATCCCCATCAACATTGATTATTTTCCTTTCTAGTAATATTGGCCAGTCTGAAAGATATGAGGTGGTACCTCAGAGATTTTTCATATGATTATAGATACCTTTGATTTCTTCTACTGAGAATTGTCTTTCCCTATCTTTTGATCATTTATCAGTTAAGGATTGACCTTTTTTTGGAAAATTTGACTCACTTTTCCATATAATTTAGAAATGAGACCTTTGTCAGAAACATTAGTTGTAAAAATGTTTTTCCAATTTACTACATTCCTTTTAATCTAAGTTGAAGTGGTTTTGTTTCTGCAAAAATATTTTTAATTTATTGAAATCAAAATTATCCAGCTTTTTAAAATAATGTTCTCAATCCTTGTTTTGGTCATAAACTACTCCCCTTTCTGTAGAACCCATTGATCAACTATTCTTTATTCTCCTAATTGGATTATAATAATGATAACAATTATCATCATCATCATCATCATCATCATCATCATCATCATCATCATCATTCATGTCTAAATCCTGCACTGGTTTAAATCCTATTTTTGTATAGGGTATGAGATGTTGATCTATGCCTAGTTTCTTCCATACTATCTTCCAGTTTTCACAGCAGTTTTTTATCAGCATGAGTTTCTATCTCAGAAGTTGAAAACTTTGGTTTTATCAAATTGTAGATTACTATAGTAATTTACTGCTATTTCTTTTGTACCTAATCTCTTCCACTGATCCGTCACTCTATTTCTTAGGCAGTACCAAACAGTTTTGATCACTAATACTTTATAATATAATTTTAAATCTGGTATGACTAAACCACCTTTCTTTGATTTTTTTCCATTGCACTCTTAAGCTTGATCTTTTAATCTACTATATGAATTTAGTTACTATTTTCCCTTGCTCACTAAAGAATTTTTTTTGAAGTTTGATTGGTATACCAATGAATAAGTAATTACCTTTAGATAGAATTGTCATTTGTATTATATAAACTTGGCCTTCCCATGAGCAATTGACATTTGCCCAGTTATTTAGACATAATTTAATCATGTGAAAAGTGTTTTATGGTTGCTTTTGTATAGTTTTTGAGTCTGCCTTGACAGGTAGACTCCAGTTATTTTGTTGTATATAGTTATTTTAAATGGGATTTCTCTTTAAATCTCTTGCTGTAATATCTTGCTAGTAATTTATAGAAATGTTGAGAATTTATGTGGCTTTATTTTATATCTTGTGGTTTTGCTAAAGTTGGTATTTTTTCTAGTAGTTTTTTAGATGATTTTTCTAGTGTTCTCTAGGTATACCATCATATCATCTGCAAAGAGTAAAAGATTTTTTCTCATTACTGATTCTGATTCCTTCAATTTATTTTTCTTTTACTATTGCAAAAGCTAATGTATCTAATACAATATCGAATAAAAGTTGTGATCATGGGCATCCTTGTTTCCCCCCTGGATCTTATGGGGAATTCTTCTATTTTATCCCTATTACATATAATGTTTGTTGTTAGTTTTAATGTTTAGGAAGCCGAAATGGCACTGTGAAGGCATTCCCAGATTCTCCCCTCCAGAACCTCTAAATACCTTAAAATTATGACTCTTAACAAAATTCTAGAATGACAGAACCCACAGAAAGATGGAGTGAAACAATTTTCTGGTCCAAGAAAACTGCTGGAAGGTTCTATTCCACTGGGGTTGGAAGGGGCCATAGTGTGGCCAGAACTCTTTCAGGAACAGCCCATAGGGTGCCTGGGTCCCTGGGGGCAGTGTCTGGGTTCCTGGAAGTGAGAACACTTTATAGACCGCTTAACCCAAGGGATCACCAAGGACAACTAGGAAAGTCAGCAGAAAAACTGCTGCACCAGAGTGAGCACAGACACCAAGCCAGTGCAATGCTCAGCACAGCCCCCAGTGCAGCCCCAGTCAGGAACTGGAAACAGGCCTGTGAAGCTACCCAGTATCTGCTTCAGACCACAGACAGTAAGGGAGTATGGGAAGGACTATGGAGGTCTCTCCACTATTCCTGGAACAGGACACTGCTGCTTTGTCCAGTTTGCATTCTGGGACCCCCTACTGCAATAGTGGAGTAAGGACTATCCTTACAGCTCCAGGGAAGAGGGGAGTATTTGCAGCAGTCCATAAACTAGAGCACAGATCAGGAGTGCAGTCAGAGCCTCTCACAAGACCCTGATGGAAATGAGACCCCAGAGGGATCCAAAACCACTCAAAAGCTTGAGAAGTGCATTAAAACCAGGTCATAGGCTGAGAAAATGAATAAACAACAAAAGAAAAAGAATCTGACCCTAGATAATTACTTTGTTCACACACTCAGAAGATGAAAAGTCAAAGATGCTATATCCAAAGCCTCCAAGGGAAAATAGAAATTGGTCTCAGGTTATGAAAGAGTTCAAAAAAGATTTTGAAATAAGGTAAGGGAGATAGAGGAAAATTTGGGAAGAGAAATTAGAGCAATGCAGGAGAATCACAAAAGCTAAGTCAGAATTTTGGTGAAAGAGATACAAAAATTACCTAAGAAAACATGTTAACCAATTTAGGTCAAATGGAAAAAGCAGCCCAGAAGGGCAACAAGGAGAAGAATGTCTTAAAAGCAGAATTAGCCAGATGGAAAAGGAAATAAGAAAACACTCTCTAAGGAATACAATTCTTTCAAATGTAGAATGGCATTAAGGGAAGTTGATGACTTTGTGAGAAAACAAAAGAATGAAAAACTAGAAGAAAATGGGAAATATCTCAATTGAAAAACAGCTGACCTGAAAAACAAATCCAGAAGAGATAATTTTAAAATTATTCAGCTACTTGAAAGTCATAACCAGGAAAAGAGCCTAGATTACATTCCAAAAATATTTTGGTGGGGGAGTGGCTAGGTGGCACAGTGGATAGAGCACCGGCCCTTGGAGTCAGGAGTACCTGAGTTCAAATCCAGCCTCAGATGTTTAATAATTACCTAGCTGTATGACCTTGGACAAGCCACTTAACCTCATTGCCTTGCAAAAAAAAAAAAACTAAAAAAAATATTTTTCCAGGAAAATTGCCTTAATATCCTTGGAGCAGAGGATAAAATAGAAATTGAGGGAATCCGTCATTCACCTCCTAAAAAATCTTTCCTCCCCCACAAAAATATAGTTAAATTCTCAAATTCCCAAGTCAAAGAAAAATATTACTAACTGCCAGAAAATATTGTGATGCTACAGTCAGGATTACACAGCAGTTAGCAGTATCTACGTTAGGGGCTTGTAAGTCTTGGAATATAATATTCTAGAAGGCAAAAGAGCTTGGAATGCATCTGAGAATCAACTACCCAGCAAAACTGAACATCCCCTTTCAAGGGGAAAGAAGATGGAAATTAAATGAAATAAGGGAATTTCAAACTTTCCTATTGAAATGGCCAGAGCTGAACAGAAAGTTTGATCTCTAAATATGGGACTCAGGTGAAGCAAAGAAGGGTAGACTGGAAGGGCAAATTATGAGTGATTTATGTGTGTATTCCTGCATGGGAACATGATATTGATAACTCTATATGAATGCTATCATTTATTAAGGCAATTAGAAGGAGCATATATAGACAAGGCACAGGAGAGAGCTGTATATCATAAAGATGGAGTCAGTGAGTGATAAGGAATATACTAGAAGAATGGGAAAGGAGAGGAAGAATGGGCTAAGATATTTGATGTAAAAGAGTCAAGAAAAAAATTTCCTCAGTGAATTGGAGGAGGGGGAAGGTGAGGGGGAATGAATGAGCCTTCATTCTCATTGGAACTGACTGAGAGAAGAAATAACATACACATTTAATAGGGCATAGAAATCTATCGAACCCTAGAGGAAAAAGGAGAAAAAAGGTCTGGAAGAAAGGGACAGGGGGAAGAGAGGTAAGGTATAGGTAATGGAGGAGGGGAAAGATCATGGGAGATGATGCTCACATGCAACACACTTTTTCTTTGCAAATCAGTGGGGTTGTGGCTTGCCTGGGGTCATGTGGCTCAGTGTTTATTGGATATCTGGGGCCAGATATGGGCTTATGATCTTCTGGATCCATGGCCAGTGCTCTATCCATCGTGCCACCTAGCTGCCCCACAACATATGTTTGAGGAATGACAAAGTTAAAGGAGAGAAAGACAATAGATAAATGTGAGTGGGGAGAAATAATTGGAGGGAAATACAGTTAGTAATACCAACTATGGGAAAAGATATTGAAGTACCTTCTCTGATGGACTTATGATAATGAATGCGATCTAGCCTAAAGACAGAGCTGACAGTATATGAACACAGACTGAAGTATAATTATTTTTTTTATTTTACTCTTACTTTATTTTCATGGGGTTTTTCTGTCTTTGTGGGGTTGATGGGGATTGTGTTTGCTTTTAAAGAATAACTGTTGTTGTAATGTGCAAATAAATATTTTTTAAGAAATTAAAAAATGATGGACAATACAAGTCAATGACAAAAACGCTGAACCATGAGATTTAGACTGACTCGTTTCATGACAGAAAAAGAAATTACTACTTTAATTTGGTATACAATAGTAATAAACAAGAAATATTGAGAGAGATATTAAAAGATTGAAATTATAACTAGTTTAATTAGAATTTGAATAAATTCTTGGATTATGGATTCATAATGGGAAAAAAGGAACATGCCATTTAGAACTAAGCTTTCTAGGGTTTTCAATGGGAATGTGTGCTGTATTTTGTCAAAAATGTTTTCAACATCTATTGAAATAATCATGTGATTTGTGTCATATTTATTATTGATAGGCAATTATGCTGATAATTTTTCTAATATTGAAACAACCAGATTCCTGATATAAATCCTGTTCATTCCTAGTGTATTATACTAGTGACAGCTTGATATAATGGCTTTGCTTTTATTTTCTTTAAAATTTTTGCATCCACATTCATTGTGGAAACTAGTTTATGGAGGTATTTTCTCCATTTAGCTTTTGTACCTTCTTTTCCATTTGATAAATTCTATGTTTAAAGGAGTTGTTATCTTTTTCCATTTGACCAATTGTGTTTTTGAGGAAATTATTTTCTTTTGCCATTTATCCAATTATATTTTTAAAAAATTTTTATGCAAGGCAATGGGATTAAGTGGCTTGCCCAACACTACACAGCTAGGTAATTATTAAGTGTCTGAGGCCGAATTTGAACTCAGGTACTCCAGACTCCAGAGCAGGTGCTCTATCCACTCCGCCACCTAGCTGCCTCTATGCAATCATATTTTTAAGGGATTTGTTTTCTTCTGTCATATTTTTGTTGCAAGATGTTAATTTTCTTTAGTATTTCTTTTCTCAATTTTCCCATTTGATTTTAAAATCCCTTTCTGATCTCTTCTAAAAAGTCTCTCATTACATTCAACTTAGATCAATCCATACTATGGGAATGGTGTAAAGACTCACAAACTGCCTTCTGTGGGGGTGGGAGGGGAGGTAAGCAAGATGGGGGGGATTTAAAAAAATAATGTTAAAAACAAACAAACAAACAAATAAATAAAGTCTTTCTGGGCTGGAGAGTAATTCATATTCTCTTCTGTCCTCCTTTTCTGAGTTGCTATCCTTATCTCTGAGGTAACATTCAAAAGACCCTGCTCTTTGATGATCTTTCTTCACTTGGGGATTTTTTATCTTTCCCTAGGTTCTTGTGTTTGGGAAGGGGCTTATTTACAGACCTTTGATATTGAGAAACTTGAGGCCTTGTGTACTGGAGTTAGGATCTCCAGGGATTTATTCAGTGCACAAATCAGTAAGGAACACCAAACACACTCTCTGGATTTTCTGTGTTCGGTATGTCAGCCACCCACCCTCTATGCCTGGGTTTGGAGCTAGACTATCCCCACATAACCAGTCACTTCACTAGGCCATCAGGCCTAGAAACACTAGCATAATTAGTGCTGGAGAAGTCCACTGCCCATACCCTGGATAGTCAGTGCTAGAGAAGTTCACTGCCCATACCCAGGCATTTAGGAAAGGTGTGAATATTTGGGACTGTTTCTGTGCTGTTTGTACTGGGGAATTAAAGATCCTCCCCCCAGGAACACTTGGGACTCCTCCAAGAACATTGGAAACTCATGATTCAGGCTACCCAGACCATCCATAAGGCTGGCTGAATGGGTGTCCTCTGTAGTTGTGTGGGAGCATTCCTGGTCCAAGAGTTGGAGTTCTCCCAGTCCACCTACCATGCATAACACTAAGGCTTCTGCTCCCTGAACAAAGGTTCTCAGTTTAATTCCCACCTCACCCTGCCTCACTTGCTGGGTCTCTACACTCTGCCCTAGGTACACCCACATTCTCACCATGACAAACCTTTCTGGAAGATGTTCCACTCTGTTCTTTTGTGGTTTCTTTAGTTTCAAAATCTGTCAAGAGGTTTGATTCATAATATTTCTAAGGGAAATCCAAGAGAACCTAAAACAGTTCATGGCTTCTCTCCAACATTTTGACTGAAAGTCACCATTTACTTCAGATTATTTTTGCAAATTGAGACGAATAGACTTAGGATCACAAAACTAGTAAGTGTCTGAGGCCAGATTTAAATTCAGAAGATGAGTCTTCGTGACTTTAGATCTGGCATTATATCCACTATGCCATCTAGATGAACCACTACATTTTGATTGAAGAATGAAATACTAAATCCTGCTCTGACATTTAAATCTCTTCATACAGACAATATAAAATACTTGGGAGCGTACCTGTTAGGACAGAGCTAGGGATTATATGAATACAATTACAAAGCACTTTTCACACAAAGACATTTACACAATTGTAGAAATATATATTGCTCATGGGTAGGATGACTCAACATGCTAAAAATGGCAATTCCATCTAAGTTAATTTATTGATTCAGTACCATACCAATAAAACCACTAATCAATTATTTTAAAGAGCTAGAAAAAATAGTCACAAAGTTCATCTGGAAGAACAAAGATGGAGAATATCAAGGGCATCAATTAAAGAAATTGAAAGAAGGCAATTTAGCAATTAAAACTAGATTATATAATCATCAAAACAATCTGGGAAAATGTGGGGACAGACAAGATCTAAGAAATAGAGAATTGAATCAGTGGAACAGATTAGGTACACAATATACAATAGTAAATGACAATAATAATCTAGAGTTTGATAAACCCAAAGGTCCAACTTTTGGGAGTTAGATCTCATCATTTGGAAAACAAACCCTGTGAAAACAGAAGTGGCTTGATAGAAACTAGGAATAGATAGATGTCTCACACCAATCAAAAGAGATAAATGATTAAGACATGGTACCTGTCAGATTTATGCCTATGTAAAGAGTCTATTTCTAAACAAGAGATAAAGGGGGGAAATATTATTATTATTATTATTAATATATTTTTACTTTTGTTGCTGTTATATTTTACACAAATAACATCAATGGAGCCAAAATTAGAAGGAAAACTGGGGTGAGGGAATAGTAGTAAGTTTCTCTGATAAGGCCTCCTTTCTCAGACATACAGCTAAATGAGTCAAATTTTAAGATAAAATAGAAACATTATCTAATGATAAATGATCAAAGGATAAGAACGGTTTTTAGAAATAATAAAAGCCATTAATAATTGCACGACAAATCTTTAAATCATTATGATTAGAGAAACACAAAATAAAACAACTCTAAAATACCACCTCCTATCTAATAGATTGTGACAAAAGCCAGAAGTGATATGGAAAAATTGGGTCAACAATGCACTGTTTGAATTATGATATATTTCAAAAATTCTGGAGAACAGTTTGGAACTATGACCAAAAGGTTATAATACTATGCATACTATTTGAACCAGTCATACCACTTATAGGTCTATATTCTAAAGGAGATCAACAAAAAAAGAGAAAGGACCTATTTGTACAAAATTATTTATAGCAACTTATTTTGTGTGTGGTGATAGCAAATAATTTGAAACTGAGAAGATTCCCATCAACTGGAAAATGGTTGAACGAATAGTTTTATATGATTGTATTGGAATGCTATTGTGCTATAAGAAATGATGAGCAGGATGATTTCAGGAAAACCTGAGAAGACTTAAATGAACTGATGGAAAGTGAAATGAGCAGAAATAGGAGAACATTGTATACAGAAACACCAAACTGAAATAATTATCAACTGTGAAAGACTCAAGTTGAGGAAGAAACTGATCCAAGAAAATTCCCAGATCCCACAATGAAAATTGTTATCCATCTCTCTGAGAGAGAGAGAGAGAGAGAGAGAGAGACTTAATGACTTCTGAATGCACACTTAAAGCAATAAAAATCAAGAAAGTGAAAAAAAAGTATGCTTATTTTTTGTTTTCTTTGCCTCATATTTAATATGGAAATGTTTGCAGTACTTTATATATATATATATATATATATGTATACATATATATATATATACATAGTTGATATCAAATTGCTTGCCTTCTGAAGAAGAGGGAAGTAGAAAAAAGGGGAAAGAAGAATTTAGAACTCAAAATTTTTTAAAATAATTGATAAAATAATTTATATGTATTTAAGAAATATTTAATGAAATGAGTAAAACCAATTTAAAGATAAAGATTACATATAGAAAAAATCTTCATAAGCTGGATATAATTATACTGAATAGTTAGAAGAGATCTGGGTAAACATTTATTATATACCATATACAAAGGAGGATCTACTATAACAAACCTGACCATTAATCATGCAGCTTCTCCCTTAAAGACCTCTAGGGAAGGGAATCCATTCCACATTTGGACAGTTCAATTTGTCTCTTGGTACCTTTATATAATTCCCATTGTACCTTCTCAGGCCAAAGAAAACAGTCCAATCTTCCTTCTACATGTCATTCCTTCAAAGTATTGAACACAAACTTTATGCCCCAGTTTTCGTTTTTTCTCGGATCTGTAACACTTCTGACCTCCAACATACTAACAAGTGCCAGTCCCCCACCCTCTCTATGACAACCCTACTTCTCTCTTGAAATGTCACTTCTTCCTTTAAGAACACTTTATTCTTTCTAATAGCATGGATCATGGAGATGTTTTCTTAAAGTTCTTTCACTTTTTTTCCTTTCACATGAAAGAGTGCTCTCAACTTGGAATAGAGACAACAGCAATTCAAATGTGTCAGAAACACAAATATTACATACAATATAAAAAGTCCCTGCACAATTTCCCTGCTCTCCATAATTTAGATTTTTTTTTACGTTTTTGCAAGGCAGATGTGGTTAAGTGGCTTGCCCAAGGCCACACAGCTAGGTAATTATTAAGTGTCTGAGACCGGATTTGAACCCAGGTCCTCCTGACTCCAGGGCCGGTGCTATTTCCACTGTGCCACCTAGCCACCCCCTCATAATTTAGATTTTAACACTAGTTTTTTTATCTACTTGTTGGTGTTTATACTTCAAACATATCTCATTAATAGTATTCAGCCTTTCTAAATATTATTTATCCATTTATAAAAATTACGAGATCAACTGATTTTCTTAAAAACATAGAATTTTAATCTTTAAAGGTTAGATTTGAACTTGGTCCACTGACATTAATGTGTCAGGCTCTTTTTCCTGCACTATATACTATATCAAGAGATGAAAGAATGTGAGAGGAAAAGACTTAGAATGAAGGAAAGCATGTTAATAATATAGAAGGCTTTCAACAGTAAGGCAGCAAGCATTTATTGGAATCAAAAGGGGAAAGCAAAGAGGGTAGCAATTAGAGAAGGCTACAGCTGAATTTACAATTTAAAAAGTAAGAAGGCTTCCATAAATTGCATAAGTGACTCCCATAAATTATAAAGAATATCTTCTATGGGACTTAATGAAAAAAAATGGAAAATATTTATACTCTATCACTATTTTCCAAAGTTTAGAGGAATCATGAAGATAAAACTCAGCTATTCATTTCATGTGTGACTAGGCATTAAAAAGAAAAATACTCTCAATAACCTTGGAATGATTATTGTCCAGAACCTTGACACTGCCAACCCCACCATGATAGATAGATAGATGATGGATGGATGGATGGATAGATAGATAGATAGATAGATAGATAGATAGATAGATAGATATCTTTGATCTCTTTCTCTGGTCCTCAAAGGATTCACAGACAAAAAAAACCCAGAGTGAGCACATCTAACATTATAGAAATGATCACTGTAGTTTGGCAGCAAAATTCATGGCCATAGACATCAAGGAATTTTTGAAGATCCTGAGTTTGAACAATATCTTACTACTTTATTGTTTTCCTAGACCTGAAAGCTTTAAGTATAATTCTCATGATATTGAGGTTAGGGTGGTCGAATAGATTCCCAAATGAGCAGGGATCCCTTTAGAAAATTTTTAATATTCCTATCTGTATTAGCTTTGGGGTGATATCTATACTGCCAAATATGGAACAGGAAAAAAATGGCAAAATCAAAAACCATTAGTAGCAGCTACCCCCACTACGTCAGTATTTAGGTAAATAATTATGCAAGAAAATGCAACAAATGTTAAATCAGGCATGTGTATAATAGGCATTATAAGAATTCAAATAATGGCTCAATTACTGGGATTAAAGAGATAGAATTTGATTTTTATAATGAATCCATTGAATGACCTGGAAGTGTTTAGTCTATCAAAGAGAAAGTCTTAGGAAGGGCATAGTCATTGCTTTCTAAGACGCTATTGGAAGAAGGATTCAACTTTGACTCAACCCCAGAAAACAGAGCTACTATCAGAGTAACAGATTTTGAAAAATTTCTTGATAAATAGAATTTTCCAAAATGATAATGGACTGTAACACCAAGAAATAGTAGGCTCCTCAGTCTTATAGATTTTCAATCAAAAGCTGTAAGAGGTCCTGGCATAGATTTTAAATATGCTAGATACTCTTTGATCATGTTTCAGCTCTAAAAACCTTTTGAAATTCTTGTTTCCGAAACATTTGCATCAAAGACTATAAAGGAATCATAGATTTAGAGCCAACAGTGAATCTATGACCTCATTAAGTCTAAAAAACTCATCTTATATATAAGAAAAAAGTCTATTTAAATAACTTTCCAAAGGTTATATGCATTTAGTGTCGGAAACAAGATTTTAACCTAGGACTTTCTGTATCTAAGGTGAGTGATGTAACTATTTTCCATGTTAATACAGTGGAAGGCAGGAGCCAAGTCAAATAATACCAAATTCTTATCTTTAAGAGGTTTACCCTGTATTAGGGAGATAGAAGGTAGATAGAGAGAGACAGATAGAGCAATAGATAGTAGATACTTTAGAGTTAGAGATACCTATAAATATAGTTATATTGATATACTATATTTCCCCATGTATAAGACACATCTTAATTTCTTGGGCCCAAGATTTTAAAAAAATATATTCCATAAAGTTATTGAATTCAAGTTTTATTCAACGTGAAATTCAAGGACCACCTACTCATAACTTTCAGGCTTCTTTTGAGCATATCTGGTGTGTGGACACATGCTTAGTCCATTCCATTTCATGAATCTGAAGCACCCATTGTGTCCTCCTTTGAAATCACTCCTTTTTCATCAGCAATTCTTCTGGCCGCCTGCTGAACCATCTTTGTGGACACAGAAATACCCTGGCTCTTTGCTCTTGTATCCATCTCTTCATTTTCCTCTCTAACTCATATCATTTGGCTGCCTTGCTTCTCATGACCATCTTCTTCCTGGGCATTTTCAGTAGCTAGTCTTGGATTGTTTTCTTCATTGGAGGAGGACCAGACTGACATTCAGCAACATGATTTCCATTCACTTTGCCAAACTGCTTCACTTTGAACTTGAATTCAGCACTGTACAAAAATCTTTTCTGAACCATTTCTGGGCAGAACGTTGCAAAATGTCACCTAATATGCTGGTAACAAATGTGAAACAATGAGCCCAAAGACAATGTGTGCAAAAATTCCAGAAATGCAAGTAAAAGAAATCTACAACCACTGTAAAGATAGTTTTAGACCCTACATTTTTTTTAAAAAGGATGTGTTTTATACATGGGGAAATAAGGTAGTTATCTATACCAATGTAGATATCTATATCAAAACAGATTTATATATAAATATCTATATACATGTATGTAAATTATATATGTACAAATATATGATGATGATGGTGATTATGATATTTGTCCTTCAAACTCAAGGAAGGCCATGATATCAGAGACAATCTGCCATGACAAGCACATGAATTGAATTTGAATAAGGAGGTTGGTTAAGTCACTGGCCTCAGTTTCTCCTCTGGAGTCATCTGGGTCTAATGGCAAGATATGAATTTGGATGACTGGAGGTGATTCTGGATGTGAGACAGTCAGGATAAAGTGATGCACAAGCTAGAGTACCAATCCTGGAATCAGGAGTTCAAATCTGGCCTCAGACACTTGACATAGACACACACACATATGCATGTATGTTAATATAGAAAGCTTAAAACTTCCCAAGGCATTTTGACCTCTTGTGTGTGCATACAAAGACAGTAGCACCTACTCAAAAATTTCTCTGTTGGAGTGGCTAGGTGATGCAGTGGATAGAGAACTAGCCCTGGAGTCAGGAGGACCTGAGTTCAAATCCAGCCTCAGACACTTAATAATTACCTAGCTGTGTGGCCTTGGGCAAGCCACTTAACCCCATTGATTTGCAAAAACTAAAAAAAGAAAAAAAAATTTCTCTGTGGTTCCCTACCCTACTACTAAGTACATAAACCCCCTTTTGATAAAGTACATTAGTAGTTAAAACTTTAGTGCTTGGAACTTGTGTCCTTATACTAGAATTCCAGGGAACAACAGAAAATTATAGCTGGCAGAATGTCAAAGGCCAAGGACCATAACTTAGACAACACAATCACATGATAGCATAGGGCCACGAGATAGAATTTAACTTAAAACCCAAAACTATTTGCAGTAGCATAGTGGATCATATGCTCTATATTCAGAGGCAAGAGGAACATCAGGATTAATCTTTGGACTTGGAAACTGAAACCTTAGGAAAGGAAATGACTTGGCTATAGCTTCAGAGAAAGGATTTGAAAATACATGCTCTTTACACTCTTGCATAGACTTAGAAGCTAGATACCAATTCACTCCTCGAAATATATTAATTCTGTATCTGTAGAGAAATCAATTAAAGTCCTATAGTTTTAACTTTTTTATTGTTAACTATGGGTAATAATATGTGAGACAGTTACTCTGTGAGGTTGTAATACAGACATCAAGAATGGAATTACTGTTATCTGACCCTGGTAATTCTATTCCCTGGAAGGCAGCTTAACCTCTAACCATCTCCAAAAGAATCTTCTGTTTCTAATTTCCTGTAAACTTGATAATTATCTTTCTGTTTTCAACATTAGGACTATTCCTTCTCATTGAAAAAAATACGGACAATGGTGATTGATTGATTCTACATTCGTTTTAAGCAGCAGTCATTTTCCTTGTTCATCCTGCTCCTTCAGAGCTAAAAGGGTGAGGGCCCCATCATCTGGGAAGGAGCAATAGGCAAAAACCTTTGTGTCACTCTTCTTAATGGAACATGCCTTTCTTTCTTATTTTTCCCAGATATGTGCTTTTACCTTTGTATTTTGGATGAATTCAAAATCTGAGCTCATTAGAAATCTCTCTATGAAGCCGCATCAGAGATACCCCATTTTTTCTTCCTCATCATCATTTGTAATGAATTCATTTTATTCTTGAGAATTTTCCATTCCTCTTAAGATAATTTCTATTTGTTTTGCAAGAACCTAAGCTGCTAAATATTCTTCCTCTGAATATCTTCCAATTTCCTCTTTTAAACTCTTGGGCCCATATTCAGCCATGGACAAAGGATTCCAGAAGAAGAAATGTTTCTATTTTCCAAGATTCTCCTCCACCAACCAGCTCTGGCAGGACCAGGTCTACCATGTTCTACCTTCAGCATGTTTTATATTCCTTCCTGAAAATCATTCTCTTTGGCTCTGCTACTCTTTGGGCTGTTATAACAGTTCAGAAAAAAAAGCCTAGCAGAATAGTGATGTCACATAAATCTCCATGTATTCATGTGAACTCTTCTTTCTTTGCATCACGAGGATGGCTGATTTTTAAAGTATTTAATCAAGCAAATCATTAAATTTGATGCTAGTAGAGTACTAAATTAAATAATAGTAGGTTCCTGGCCTCAAGAAGGTTACTCTGAAATAGAGAGATAAAGGGTGAATATATAAATAGATGGAAAGAAAGAAAGATAGATTGCATTTATGTATGCATGCATGCATGCATACATGCATGAAAATATACATGCATGTACCATTATATACAGATTCACATGTATGTGTACATAATCAAAGATTATAATTAAGACACCTTGCATGCATCCATACAGAACTCATATATGTGTATGTACTTATGTTTCTATGTATATATGCATGTGCATATTCCAGATATATATTTATATAGTATTATTTGCAGGAATACTATATTGAATAACAAATAAAGAGATAAAATTAACATTGAAGAGACTAAGTTTAATGCATCAAGTGTTTAGATAAACTACTCTGAAAGTCCATTGGTTTTGGACACAGACAGTTTGGAAATTAGCTTTTCTTGATGATGCATATTGTTAAATGTATTTTCCACTTTTTTGGTGACAGGGGGAGACTGGAGGAACAGATAAATAAATTCCTCTTATTTTTAAAAATAAAATTAAACTCTAAAAATTTTTCTGAAGACATTGATAGCATCCCACTGGACCACGATGGGTGATTTCCTGGAGGATGTGGCATTTGAGTTGAACCTGGAAGAATAGGAAGGATTTTCACAAAATGATGTGTGCAGTGTATCTTTTGGAGGATCATTATGCAAGCAGAAAGTATAGAAAAAAATAAGGTGTAAAGATGAGAAAATAAGAATTATAAGTCATGAAGAATTTCACCTTTACACATTTAAACAAATGAAAATCTTTCTGTTATCTAAAAATAATCTTTTCATGTGTCCAATTATGAACCAAAGATTAGGGGCATAATATTTTCCAATATTTATTTGTTTTCTTAAACCACATCCTCTTCACTTAGCACCTTTCACATTTCCAGGCTCTCCAACCTAGCTGTTGTTGGTGGTTCTTTCTCATGTTTGCAATGCTTGATGTGATCTCCATCATCTTGAAAGGCCAAGAGATAGATTCTTATGTCACCATCTCAACTTTAATCAGAATAGAGTTCCCTCTGAATACTCTTGGCCTAGTATCTTCATGAAAAAGAAGTTAACCGCACAGCAGTAAGAGGCCCTTTCTTTATCATATAACATACATGCTGCCGACCTAGTACACTTTCCTCTTGTTGCTTCACATGGGCTGCCTTTAGCAAAGCCCCATATTAAGTTCATTCTGACTCATAAACTGGCAACTTCTCATCACTCTGCTCTGTACAGCAATGACATTCAGGCAATGGTTTTCCAAACCAAGTCAATGGTGGACCCCTAGGGTCCAGCCTCTTCTTTCATGTAATGGAATGTCCTGATTAATATTACAGAAGCTGAGATGTCATGCGGCCTGCTCTTTGAGAGTGAAGATCATTACTGGGACATAGCGATATTTTAAAGAAAGAGGCCAAGGCACCCCTGGGTGGGGACTTCTTCATCATCTGACTCACATGCCCGAAATAAAGGCCACTGTTCTTTAGTGGCAACAAAGGGGTGATATTTAAGCTTCAGGGCCTGGCCTAGACAAGGGAGCCTTTTAGCATGGCTTTTTCCAAATAACTTCCTGAAAGGGGTGTAGAGAATGGGTCACATGGAGAACAGTAGTCGACTTTTGCTCAGTTATCTGTCAGAGAAAAGGGATTGACCAACTGGAAAACAAAAGTCAACCTTCCTCCTATCCTAAAGTCATATAGCCTTAACCTGAGGAAGGTGAGAGAGAGAGAGAGAGAGAGAGAGAGAGAGAGAGAGAGAGAGAGAGAGAGAGAGAGAGAGAGGAGGGGGGGCAGAGTCTTCATGCATAATCTCTATAGAGAGACACTATAAAATATCATATGACTTCCATAAATATCAATAGTTCAAGAGGTCAATGCATTTTATGAAAAAAAGGACAGGAAATTAGGAAAAGGGGAGGGGGTTAGGGGAAGAGGAACTACAGATTCTTACAGAGAACACATTAACTTTATATATATTGATGCTGGAAGCACAGCATCAAGAGAGTTTCCTAGCATCCCCAACCCAAAGAGGTATTCCATAGTAGATAATTCTTCCTTTAATATTTAGCCCCTACCCACCAAATATGTATTTGCTTTTTCATACATAATTTATCTTCATGCAAAATTGTATTCAAGTATTCTTAGAGAAAAGAGATGGTTTTCAATGATGCCTTTCATACTCTTTAGAGCTGACTAGACTTTGAAAAACATGAACTCTTGCTTATTTGTTGCTAATTATCTGAGTGACTTCCTCTAATTATTTTTTTGCAATTAATCAGATTTTAGAGGTGTATTTATTTTTCATTCCTCTCCTTCAATAGATTTAATTTATTTCAAGTTCAATCTTTTATAGTCTTGATTCACTGAAAGAATATTTTTGGATCTTCTCCAAGAATTCTCTATCATTATAATGCTATCATGATGTTCGCTCCATTGATTATCACTCCCCTTGTAGTTACATGACATCAAACCTAAATTGTATACTCATTTTGTGTAGATTTAAAACAAAATTTAGTTTATACTATTTGGTTATAAACTATCAGGCATTATTGTGTCAGTGATAAGGAGGTAACTTTACCAACATGAGTTACAATGTAGTGAGATTGTATTTTGGGTTTTGATTGTATCAGCTTTTGGATATGTCACTGATAACGTTATTTATGGATTAATTGTGTAACTCAAATCCTAGCATTAAGAAAGGGAGGTATAATATTGTTATCCTTTTTCTCATTTTAGAGAGATTCAGAAAGTAACAGAACTAATTTCAGATCTGAGTCTTGTGACACTAAGAAGAGAAAAAGAGAAGTGAAATTCTTCATATGCAAACATGTTTAATACATCGATATCTGTCTTGACCAAGAGATACCAGAGGATCGAAGATGTGGTTGTACATATTTTCAACCATGAAGTTTGGGAGGAGAGCTTTTAGCAACTTAACTCGTGGAGATATTTATGCAAAAGGGCCAACATCATGACCAACAAATTCCTGGGAATAGAAAAGTTCAGGGAATGGAACTTGCAGATAGGGAAGGACAGGGATTCCCTGGTGTATCTTGAGTCTCTGGAAAATTCCAAATCCCATACACTTGCATAGAACAAAAAGTAGAAAAGAGAGCACTGTTCACATTAACAATAATATTGTGAGATGATCAATTATGATGGATGTAACTCCTCTAAGCAATTCAGAGATCAAGATCAATCCTGAGACCTACTATGGACAATGCCATTCCTATCCAAAGGGAAAAAAAAACTGGAGTTTGAAAGCAGAGCAAAACATATGTTCACTTTTTAAAAATTTATTTTGTGTTTTTCCTTTCTCATAATTCTAATTCTTCTTCTTTGTTAACATGATTAATATGGAAATATATACTAATATGGAAATTGTACATATACAACTTTTTTCCAGATTATTTACTGCAATGGGGAGGTGGAGAGGGAAGGGAGGGTGGTAGAAAAATGTGGATCTCATATATTTGCAAATGGATGAATGTTAAAAACTACTTTTGCATGTAATTGGAAAAATAAAATAAAATTTCAATTGAAAAAAAGAAGGTGGAATAGAAAGAAATAGGGTAGTACAATAGGGGAGGAAGAAAGTCTATGATGTTTAGTGTTAAAGTATCAGTAAATCCTTCCTTTTTCCATTGTTACCTGTGTGATTTTAGTCAAGTCATTTTATATCTTCAAGCCTTGGGTTCCTCATTCGGAAAATTAGAAGGTTCAAAAAAATGGTTTCAATTTTAATCTCAAAATCTATGACTTTTTAAATTGTCATTATACTTCAAAATTCAAAGATGTATTCCCCTAGAGAAAGATGGGGTTTTAATCAGTCTCAGAGCTACCTTGTGATTAGCTCCAAGTTCAAAAACCTCAGGATCTAGACTTCTTGAAAGTGAATGGCAAATGTATAGTTACAGTCTACACAGACACACACAGACACACACACAGACACACACAGGCACACACACACACACACACACACACACACACACACTTAAGCTAGGAAGGAAACAAGAAACAGACACATGATGGTAAGAAAAAAGGACCTAGATTTTGGATTTTGTGTTGTGTGTCAGGGTATGTATTGTATGTCATGGTGACTATATGAGGCCTCTTGGGAGAAAAGTAAGACTCCCTTATGAATACCTTTATTGATTTTTATAGGATATTTTAAGATCTTTGTCATATTTTCTGTGAGGTTAAAATACTTGATATGTATTTTACCTTCCATGTTTGCAAAGGAAGTGGGGATGCTTTTGGTCACATCTAGGGAGAATGAGACACAAATAGATATATTCTAAGATGTATCCTGAGAATATGCAGATGAAAATCTAGTTGGGAAAAAATTAGAAAATTGTGCCATTTACTAAGATGAGGTCAAAATGCATATATGACCTTGACAGGCCTCAATTTCTTTTTTGATAAAAAGAGTTTGGATTATATCATCATTAACATTCTATCACAAATCTTAAGTATATCTGGACAAAGCAACATCTAGAATTGAAAAATTAAAATAGATTTTAGAGACCATAGAATCCAACCCATTTATTTTACAGATGAGGAAACTGAGGTCATGAAAAGTAAATTTATTTTGAAAATTACACAGAAAATGAATGAGTAAAGAAGGACCGGAACTCAGACATTCTAACACAGTGAAGTACTCTTTTCGCTTTTTAAAAATTTTCTTTATTTACACATTACTAAAATATTCTTGCTTAAGAGTAGATATAATATCCCCTTCCCCACAAAAAGATAAAACCTCATGAGAAATAAAGTAAAAGAGAAAAAAATGTGTTTTAGTCTGTGTTCTGATACCATCAGCTCTGTCTCCAGTGGATCACATTCTTTGACATAAGTCCATCCTAGAAGCTACTTTCATATTATTCCATAGTTTCTGTTGCTGATTGTAATCCCCCCCCATCCATTCCTCCCTGCTACCATCTATTATATTTTCTCTCTCCTTTCACTCTGTTGTTCTTCAAAAATATGTTGTAGGGTAGCTGAGTGGCACAAAGGACAGAGTACCGATCATGGGGCCAGGAGACCCCAAACCCACATCCCACCCCAGAGACCCAGAAACCACCCAGCCCCATGACCCAGACAGACCACCCAATCCCACCACCTTGAAAAAAAAGTAAAAAAGAAAATATGTTATATCTGACTATCCTCTCCTATGATCTACCCTCTCCTCTGTCACTTACATCCCCCTTACCCACCCTCTGTCCCATTTCTCTCCTTTTTCTCCAAGATGTCTATACCCAATTGAGTGAGTATGCTGTTTCCTCTCTGAGCCATTTCCAATGAGAATGAAGGTTCCCTCATTCACCTTCTACTTTCCCACTTCCACATAATTACAAAAGCTACATGAAATAACTTTTATATGAAATATTTTAGCCTATTCTACATCTCCTTTCTCTTACTCCCAGTACATTTCCCTTTCAACAATTGACTCCATTTTTACCATATATTATATCTTCAAATTCAGGTCTCACCTGTGTCTCATCTATAAAAGCTCCTTCTACCTGCTCTATTAAATGAGGTTTATATGACTATTAGCAGTATCATCTTTCCCTGCAGGAATACACGCAATTCATCATCATTAAGTCCCTCATAATTTACCCTTCTCCTCCACTCTCTATGCTTCACCTGAGTCCTGTATTTGAAGGTTAAACTTTCTGTTCAGCTCTGGTTGTTTCAACAGGAACATTTGACATTCCCCTGTTTCATTGAAAGTCCATCTTTTCCCCTGGAAGAGGATGTTCAGTTTTGCTGGGTAGTTGATTCTCGTTTGCATTCAAAGCTCTTTTGCCTTCTGGAATATTATATTTCAAGCCCTACAAGTCCTTAATGTAGTTGCTTCTAAGTCCTGTGTGATCCTGCCTGCAGTTCCATGATATTTGAATTGTGTCCTCCGGGATGCTTGTAATATTTTCTCTTTTATTTAGGAGTTCTGGAACTTAGCTATAAATTCCTGGGGGGGGTATTTTTTTGGATCTCTTTCTGGGAGAGATTGATGGACTCCCTCAATTTCTATTTTGCCCTCTGCTTATAGGATATCAGGGCAATTTTCCTGTGCAAATTCTTTAAAAATGAGGTCAAGACTCTTTTCCTGTTCGTGATTTTCAGGTAGCCCAATAATTTTTAAATGATCTTTTCTAGATCTGTTTTCCAGCTCAGTTGTTTTTTCAATGAGATATTTCACATTTTATTCTAGTTTTTCATTCCTTTGGAGTTGAATTATAGTGTCTTGATTTCTCCCAAACCTGTAGTTCCATTCTACATCTGAAGGATTTGTTTTCTAAGGAGTTTTCTTATCTCCTTCTCCATCTGGCCAATTCTGCTTTTTAAAAAAATCTTCTCCTCAATAACTTTTTGAACTCTTTTATCCATTTGACCTAAGCTGGTTTTTAGCATGTTATTTTCTTCAAAATGTTTTTTGCATCTCCTTGACTAGGCTGCTGACTTCATTTTCATACTTTTCCTGCATCTCTCTTATTTCTTTTCGCAATTTTTCTTCTACCACCCTTACTTGATTTTCAAGATCTTTTTTGAGCTTTGTCATACCCTGAGCCTTACTTCTATATTTCTTGGAGTCTTTAGATGCAGAAGCTTGGACTTTCTCATCTTCAGATTGAGCATTTTGATCCTCCATGGGACCAAAGTAATTGTCTGTGGTCAGTCTCTGTTTTTTCCTGTTTACTCATTTCCCTAGCCTGTGACTAGTTTGTGGGGGGGGGGGGGTGCTTCCTGAGCTTTTGAGTGTTATTAGGACACCCAGGCAAGGACTTCAGTATGTGAGGCTCTGACTGCTCTCCTGGTATGTGAATGACCAAAAATTCACCCCTCTGCCCCAGGGCTCTGGGGGGGGGGGGTTAGTCCCTGCTCTCTGCGGGTCCCAGAATGTGACCAGGGTCTGAATGTGGTCAGAGCTCCAGAGTCCTGTCCCAAGGACAGAAGACATACCTTGGTAGTCTCCTGCCATTCTCTTACCTTCCATGGGCTGAGCACTCAGGGCTACAGGGTGGCTCCTGCTGGGTAGTTCCACAGACCTGCTTCCATTTCCTGGGATGTGGGCTGCACTGAGGGCTGCCAAGGGCCAAGCTGGCCTGGGATTCACACTCACTCTGGCAGAGGTCTTCCTGCTGATCTTCGAATTTGTGCTTGGTGCTCCCTGGGGTGTAGGACAGGAAACTGCTTCTGCGGCTAGGAGCCCCAGGAGCCCCAGGGCTGTTTCCAGAAGGCTGAATGAAGCTCCTTAGCTCAGACCCTGAGCTGCCCCTTCAGTCCTGTGGAACAAAGCTTCCCACTATTTTCCAGGTTACCTTGGGCTGGAGAATTGCCTCACTGTATCTTTCGTTGGGTTATGTCTCTGAAATTTTAATTAGAATCATAATTTTAAGGTTTTTGAAAGATTTTGGAGAGAGTGGCTCTGCCTCCTGTTTCTTATAATTCTTTTACTTTTTAGAGGTATCTAAAATTATCACATTCTTATCCAATCCAATTAGATCTCTACCCCATTGAAAGTAACATTGTTAAAGAAGAAAGTACACCGATTATGAAACAAGAGCATCTGGTCCATTTCTTACCTCTGATTAACAATAACTCTGTGAACATTGCCTTAAATAAATAACTTATCTTCCTTAGTCCGTAGTTTCCACAATTATTAAATGTGACTTTTGGACTAGCTTGGTTTTAAGATTCCTTTTGACTCAAAGTTTGTAATATTATGATTCTGTAATTTTTGAAGAAAAAATCAACTGAAATAAAATAATAGTCAATAGTTCTGAAGATTCATTCTAGTTAAGAATAACATCATTTGTGATATGCCTATACACCTATTATAGAGGAAAGGTGATGCTCAGGATAGGGAGGTCTTAAGATCTAGATTCAATTTTTGTTGTTCAGTCATTTTTCAGTAATGTCTACCTCACTTGGAGTTTCTTAGGCAGAGACAATTCAGTGGTTTGCCAGTCTGAGGCTATATTTGAACTCAGAGATAAACTTTCCTGATCCGAGGCCCAGAATTCTATCCATACTGCATCACCTAGCTACATTCTGGAATTAATAAGAGATTCTAAAACAAAGTAAACAAAAACTTATTTTTACATGATAGTTATAATTGAACTATATGTAACTGCTAAAATCACGCAGAATGTAAACCACAAGAAGTTAACCACAGACCAAAGTTTTGGACGTATTTTGAAATACAATCAAAGCTAGGCAAGAGGTGAATGAATGGAATATCTTGGAAGACAAGTTAATGCTCAGATGTAAATGATGAAGAATGAGTTCCCAAACTGGATATCTATGTTAAGACAAAGCCACATGTATTCTCAAAGAGCCTCTAATATTCAGTGCCAAGAATGGAGCAGATGGAAGTTGAGGGTGAAATATAATGGAAGTAACCCTGATAGCTTGCCCCATCTGGTGAAGATGAATGTGGTAATCTGTCCATAAATATCACTATTCGAAACTCAAGAAAACTGGCAATGTCAATCCTATTATCACCATTTTTAAGACTAGAAAATGGGGTTTCATTCTTGAATCTTGGGTCATCTAAAAGGGAATATATATCCTCATTTCGATCTTAATGTTTGAAGATGAAGGAAGCATGCTATAATTTCTAAATTCCATAGCTTGGATTTGGCTACAGTAGTTCAGGTTCTTTAGAAAAGACAATACCATTAGATATATGGAGACCAAAGGAGCTAATGGAACTAGCAGTCAATAAACATATTGAATATGAAGAAAAGAAAGAAATGCTCAAAAATGGAGAGGAAATATGTTTTGTTTCAGCACTATAGGGAAGTGAAAAGAAATGGTCTCAATTGAACCATTCACAATTTTAAGATAGGCAGAAATAGCCATTACAAATCAGAGTGATCATTTTAAGATAATGATTCAATGAATCCAACAAACTCTTTCAAAGGGCAGTTTTGGTATTGACCAGATAACATGATTATGTCATAGATCATAAGATGAACATATTGGTAAGCATTGGAAAAACTCATTTAACCCACCATTTGTCTATAGGCTTTTAGCATCATCTGAAAAAACAGGCGAATATGTGTGATATATCTATAATTTCAAATATAATTGAAGTAGAACCAATAAAAGCTACCTGGATACCAATAAGTCTGCTGAGTACTGGAAGTTTGAAGTGGGATAAAGAGACGTTGCAACTATTTGTTCTTATAGATTAGGTGAAACAAGCTCAAATTCAACTATGCCAATAAAAGGCCATTTACAAAACAAGGAGAACCATCTTCATTGCATGAAAGCAAATGTCATGCCTCACTGGCAAAATAAACAAAATCTTTGGGCATTATTCTTTTAAGAAAAATTTATGTACTTCAAAAAGGAGTCTAATGGCTTTAATATGATAATGCTTAGTTGACTTAAAAAACATGAAAGGTCTGACCAAAGCTCTAGTGGAATAAGATAGAGTATTCACAGCAGGCTCAGCAGAGGACAGAGAATATTATTGTAAACACAAACACATATACACACAAGCATGTCAGCAGGCATGCGCATCTCATTATTTGTGGTACTCCCTGAATCTTCTAAATTAGAATGGTCACCCTGGCAGAGGATGATGGGACCGTATTTTTGGAGATGGGATTAGAAATACACAAATGAACTTCATCTCCAAAAGGATTTTCATTAATTCCATCAAGGTAAAGTTAACAATCCATGACCTACATGTCTTTTCTTGATCAGGGTACTCTAAACACATTATGGTCTTCTAAATAAATTTTGCAGCTAGAGGCTAACTGAAATTAATTTGCCTTTTATACAAAGGAGAAAAAGAATGTAACATCACAATGGCTGCTGAGGAAACTTGAAGGGGAATGGCATTTTAAATTGGATTAATCCATAAACTGCCCAAATATATACTGGTCCAAAGGATAGAGGGGCAGTGCAGAAGAGTAGGAGAATAGGAAGATTTAAGACCATGGTGAAAGAGTAAAGAAGTGAGGTACAAAAAGAGTCACAAGATTCTTGTAAGACATCTAGATGGAGTATTGTAACAAATTGCTAGCAATTACTGCTCTCACCTAGGCAAATCAGGACCAGATAACAGATATAATAGTTGGAAAATTGAAGTGATAAATGAAGTAAGCTTTGAAAAAACTATTCTGGGAATTCATTGGCCAATTATGGCATCTGCAAACAATTTGTAATGGACTTGTCACAGAAGCCACAAATAATTAAAGATTTAAAATAGAGAAGAAATGGAAATCAAGAGAAATGTTTGAAAGTATTGCCGGAATTGTACTTTGTGTGTTATTCTGTTTCATAAAAGCAATTACCATTTCTGGAGGTTAAGTGCAAATACCTGCCCCTCCCTGAGAAGGCAAAACACTATTATACAGATGATGAAGCATTTTGAGAGAGGAATAAAGAAAAGAAATAATAGACATCATGATTTATTAAACATGATGGACAATAGTAGCAACACAACGGATCTAGTGATACCATCTGATGGAACTGGGGTAGAATTCTTAAGATTTAATAGGTACTAGTAGGAACTAAAAATATTTCATAGAAATGCCATATTTTTATGGTTATTTCCAAACTGAGATTGAAGACTAGGGCTGCAAAAAAAAAACAAAAAAGAGATTAAGAACAGCCACAAACTGTCTCCCATAACACATTGTCATTTAAATTTTTTGAATAATACAATCACCTATTTCAATAAAGTATTAATATATTTACTAAAGAAATCTCGTCAATGTTCTTCCATTACTTTTTATGGTTTGATATGACTTTTAATTAAAAAAAAAAAATCTTGTGTTCCTTTGAGAAATCTAAGACTTTAAGTTATCTCTCTGCATTCTATTGTCAAGGTCAATCATTCTGACTTACATAGATTTCATATATTCTTGTAATATTCTTTTTCTCCTTCTTCTGCAATATTTTCCTTCACTTAAAATTTTTTTCTTCCACATTATTTATTTTCCTTCACACATCTTTTGTTTCTTTGGAAAAGATTCTTTACCAGGTATTCAATTTTTCTTTCTTTTCTAACTAGACTTGTTACTCTGTATTTAAAGCTCTGATATTCTGGTCTAAATCAATTACTTTTAAAATATTTTGGCATTTAGCTCTCTACTGAATTATTCTGGAATAATAAATTCGGTAAAGTGAACTAAAATTAAATAATAATTATCTTTCTTTGAAATGATCATATTTAACATATTTTGGTTTCTCCATCAGGTTTTATGTATTCTTCATTCTTTTTTTAGGTAATTCTCTGTTTGTATCATTTCCCTGTATCCTAAGCTATTTATCCTAAAGTTATAAGCATAGTAGTAGTATTAGTAGTGGTGGTATTATTATTATTATTATTATTATTAGTAGTAGTAGTAGTAGTAGTAGAAGTAGTAATAGTAGCAGTAGAAGTAGTAGTAGTAGTAGCAGTAGTAGTAGTAATAGCAGCAGTAGTAGTAGTAGCAGTAGCAGTAGTAGTAGTAGTAGTAGTAGTAGTAGTAGTAGTAGTAATAGTAGTAACAGGTGTTAATGATGTTATAGTAGAATAGAAATAGTTTTCCATCTTGTTACCCTGAATTACATTTGATGACTTCTATCAAATCACTTACTCACTGGTCCATTTCCCACTATTATTGCATAGATCCCATGTGACAAGGCTGAATTTTTAGGTGATGATAATCTAAAACTGGAAAATATGTAAGCCACCAATACTTTGGCATACCCCTAACCTTTTAAAGGACTTTGAAATGGCACAATGTATAAATAATGAGTCGAGTCAGATTCTTCTTCCTGAGTTCAAATCCAGACATTTCTTATCTGTGTAATACTAGGGAAGTCCTTTTACCCTGTTTGTCTCAGTTTTCTCATCTGTAAGGGGAGTTGAAGGAAAAAAATGCAATGGGAATTATCACCATTCCAGTATTTTCACCAAGAAATCATCTAAAGGGGTCAGGAAGAGTAGACCTGATTTAAGATGAGTCATTTACAAATCGCAATAAATTGTAGACTGAACAGATTTTGTATTCTCCTATCTTCTAAATAGTATATATTTACATACATACAAATATGTGTATGTATTCATGCGTAAATTCCATGGACAACAATGGGAGATGTACAGTGATTTATATTCTTAATTGAATTGAATGAGAAAATCAGAATAGATTACAATTTGCAATTCGAGTGATATTTTCAGCAGTCTTATGTTCCCTGACAAGAATATCCAGATTTTCTGACATCAACAGTTTCCAGATGATACAACATAGCCACAAATAATAGTAGCTGATGCATATTTATCAATTTAGTTTAGAAATCATAGGCAGCACTGGCATCATCATTTAATAAATAACTGAAGTCCAAAGACTTTAAGTGACTTTGGTAGTTGGAGAGGTGGTTAAAACCTATTTTTTAAGCCCTGAGATTGTATATACAGTACAAGCAATATTATTTTAAGAACAAATTTTAGCAACATTTTACTTCAAATGGACTTATGAAAGAATATGCTATCTGCATCTAGAGAAAGAACTGATTCAATACCAATCAAACTACCAAATAATTATTTTACCAAGCTAGAAAAAATAGCAACAACATTCATTTGGAGTCAAAAATAGCAAGGTAACTGGTGAAAAAATCTAAAAGAAAATGGCCTAGATCTATCAGATCTAAAACTATAGTATAAAGGGCAATCATCAAAACTGCCTGATAGTGGTTAAGAAACAGAGTAATGGACCAGTGAATTAGGATAGGTTCAAAAGAAACTATTCACTATTTGACAAAAAAAATGTTGGGAAAACTGGAAAATAGTATGGCAAAACTAGGCATAGACCCACATCTCATACCCCATGCCAAAATAAATTAAAAAATGGGTACAGGATTTAGATATAAAGGATGACACCATAGATAAATTGATAGACCAAGAAAAAACTCTTATCAGATCTATGGAAAGGGGACAAATTTATGATCAAACAAGAAAAAGAGTACATTATAAACTGCAAAATGAATTATTTTGACTATATTAAATTAAGAATTTCCCAATAATTAAAATTTTACACTAATTAAGATCAATGTGGTTAAAATTAGAAGGAAAGCAGAAAGCTGGGAAATACTTTTCACTGGGAGTTCTGATAAAGGTCTCATTTCTAAAATATATAGAGAACTGCATCAAATTTATAAGGTTATAAGTGATTGCTCAATTGATAAATGGTCAAAGGATATGAATACATAATTTTCAAATGAAGAAATTAAAGTTATATATAATAATAGGAATAAATGTTCCAAAATCATTATTGATTAGAGAAATGCAAATTAAAACAACTCTAAGGTATCACCTCACACCTGTCAGAATACCTAAGATAAGAAAAAGGGAAATGATCAGTGTTGGAGAGGTTGTAAGAGCACTGGGACATTGATGCATTGGTGGTGAAGTTGTGAATGGATCCAACCTTTCTGGAGAGCAATATGCCCAAAGAACAACAAAAGTGTTCATGCCATTTGACTCAACAATTCTAGCCCTAAATTTAAAAAAATGGGGAAAACTCCACTTATTCCAAAATATTCATAGCAGTTCTTTTTGCAGTGGCAAAGAATTGGAAATTGAGGGGATGCCCATCAATTGGGGAATGGCTAAACAAGTTATGATACATGAATATTATGGAATATTATTATTCTATAAGAAACCATAAATAGTTGGACTCTAGAGAAGCATGGAATGAATTACAAGATCTAATGCTGAGCAAAGGGAGTAGAACCAAGAGAACAATGCCCATATTAACAACACTGTGAGATTATTAAGCCTGTTGGAAGCAGTGTCTCTCAGCAGTTCAGAGAGCTAGGACGACTGTATTAGACTGGCTGTGGACAATGCTATCCCCATCCAGAGGAAAAAAAAAAACCAAAAAGAAATTCTTCAGAATTTGATGAATATAACATTCACTTTTAAAAAAAAACCATATCTTTTATGTATTTCTTTTCCTTAATCTTAATTCCTTATACTGATAAAGACTAATATGTAAACAGGATTATCAAAACTATTCATAAACAATGTTAACCTGACTTTTCACTGCTGATACACTAAGCTTAAAATGAGGAAATAAGCAGGCAATTTAAATTGAAGGGGTCAGACTAGATGATCTATAAAGTTCACTTCAGCTCTAATAAAGGATGAAGATATATAGGAACTAAAGAACTGAGAAAACTAGGAATCGTGGATTCAAAATCTTACTTTTTCCTGATTACAGAGGATATAGCAAGGAAGTCTGGGAATTTGCCAAAAGCTCTTTACAGTTGGTATATTTCTATGACTAGACAATAAGGTTGAGGCCACTTGTATGTATATTCCATACAACTCTCAACCAGAGTCTGATCTTTCAATAAGAAACATTAACCTGAAAGTCAATGAATTCTGTTATTCAGACAGTATAGTTTCCACACTTATAACACTGATTGGCAAAATACAAAATAGAACCAAGAAGGTCAAACACGTTCAAATGAATACAATTTAAAAGTCTATAAGAGAATTTGTAGTGTTGAATATAGCTTCGAAAAACAATAAACAAGGATGACATTTTTAAATTTTTCTCCCCTCATGCATTGGTCTACTCTCAAATACATTAAGACAACCTTCTTTGCTGTCTGAGAAAATCATAGTATCCTAAGGGGAGCTCAGGGGCCATCTGGTCTGATCCTTGCCTGAAGCATAAATCTCCTCAACAACATTCTTAAAAAGTATTCATCCAGACTTCCCTTGAATATCAACAGAGAATCTATTACCAGCTTAGATAGCTCAGACCATTTCTGGACAGCGCTCATTGTTGCAAAGTTGTTTTTCCCTTTAGGTGGAAGTAAAATCTGGATCCTTCTAACTTCCACCCACAGGTCATGGTTCTACCTCCTAGGGCAAAACTAAACTAGTCTAATATATGTAATCAGTTATAACTAAGACATCAATCATGCTTCTTCCTGTTTTTTTTTTTTTTTTAGGTAAAACATCTCTACATCCTTCATTTGATCCTTTGATGGCATGATTTCAAGTTTCTTATCAATTCGGGTCTTTCTCTTCTGACACACACTTACCAATACTTTTTTCCTAAAATCCGAACTGAAGAATTAGATAAAGTGTTCCAGGATTACTCTGTCTAAGCCCCCATTAGGACACACTCCTTCAACTGTGTGCTTAACCTAATAGCAGTCCTGAGAACTGATTCCAACTGAAACTTTAGATTAACTTATATCTAGAATCAATCTACAATATGAATCAATTGGTTAAATGAACACTTTTTCGTGTCCATTATTTTTATTGCCAAAGGGTGGCTCTGTCACTTTACAAAGAGATATAACTTCTGTCTTTCAGATGACATCCTTTATTGCAATTGCTGATTCTCTTCTTTCACCACATGTAAAGGGAAGTGAATGAACATGGAGACAGGAAAATCTCCATTAAAATTCCATTTCAGCAAAGACACTACCATGGTTTAGTGAAAACAGAGCCAGTCTCTGAATGAAGAAGACTTGGTTTAAAGTGTCACCCTTGAAATAAACTGGCTATTGGTCATTAGGCAAATCATTTAGCCGCTCAAGGCTATAGTAGGTAATCCTCTAAAAGTAGTACAAAATATGTATTGGTTAAGGGACCTTCCGCACTGGTAGTTGTCTAAACCAAAATGATTCCAGGTTCAGCTCCCTTAGAAAAATTTCCAGACTTTTTAGCTGTGTAATTTGGGACAAGTAACCTAACCTTTCTGAGTACTAAGCTGCTTCACTGAATAAAAGGGAACAATGATATTTGTAGCCCCAATCTCATAGGGCTGCCTTAAAGCTCAAATTCAATATTGCAAATAAAGAACCTTGGGAAACTTAAAAGTACTATATAAATGGTAGCTATCTTCCTATCTTTGTTGGATCATTTTGACAAAGTTGGTTTTTTAAAGGACAAATTTGGTATATTAGAATTTATCAGACTGTGGGGATAGTGTTCAGAAATGCAATTAGAGGAATTCTCTAATGGTGATTGCTCATGGTTTTCAATTTTACAAGTACAACAAGAGAAAATGAGCACTTTGCTGTTAATTTCATTCTGAATGGATAAATTAATTTGGATGAAAAGGTTGACATCATAGATCCTGCCTTATGGCCATTTGTAATATCAGGGTTTAGCGTGTCCCTGAGGGAGGTCATGTCCTCAAGAGGGTCACTTGGGGACTGAATTAGAAATGCTCTGGAATCAGAGGCTAGAATACCCTTGGAGGCTACCAGTTTAAAACCTTATAAAAAAAGAAGGTTATAACAGTGAGAGCTGGAAGAAATCCTTAGAGATTTCTGGATGCAATTCTCTACTTTATTGGTAGAAAAATTGCATCACCAAGGGATCAACTTGTCTCTGGTCACACAGACAGTAACTAGCAGGGCTAATGTTTCGACTTTAGTCCTCTGGTTCTAAGTCCAATGTCCTATCTACTCACTGACCCGTAAGAAAATGAAGTTGTTTTTTTTTAATAAGGAAGTCAGTATTTAGTATAATTCCTAACATCTTACCATACAGTATTGACCATTTTTAAATTTTTCCTTTGAGTAGATCTGTCCATAAAATGTATCTAGGAAGGAAGGAAGGAAGGAAGGAAGGAAGGAAGGAAGGAAGGAAGGAAGGAAGGAAGGAAGGAAGGAAGGAAGGAAGGAAAAGAAAAACACACAACTACAGCAAAGGTTAATGTTGTTTTAGGATGTCCTCAACTCCTGCAATATAATTAGTAAGATGACATAAATTATGATTTGGATCATTCCTATACCAATCTAAGTTAATCACAATAACTAATATCTTTTATCTATGTCCCTGAATCTCATTGTTAATGGGTGACATCATTTGATCATAGAGAACTGGAAAGTACCTAAGAGTTTCAATAGCATGTTTGATAGATAAAGAAAGATCTAATCTGGTTGGATTTTTGCTACTCTTCCTAACCATGTAATCATCTCCCACCCACCCTCTTTTCAATAAGATCCCATTTCTCTGACTATCATTTCTACAATCTTCCTTTGCACAAGTTACTTTTAATGAACCTGACCCAGGCAACTATCCTTCTTCATTTCATTCTCCTCTCCCAACTTTCCTCTCTTAGAATTATGAACCATGTTCACAGCTACTTTGACATTGCTCCTGAAATGGAGTATATCAATCTACTTGGCTTTATTAATCATTCATCCTATTTTCTAAATCAAGTGATATGCCAGGTCTAGCAATCTCCTATGTGTACTGTTTCCCCCCAATAGAATGTAAGAACAGGGATTGTCTTTTTTATTTTATATTTGCATCCTCAGAACTTAAGATAGTAGATGATACAAAAATGCTTTTTGTCATTCATTCATTAAATGCTCTTGTGTATTTATTCATTCACTCCATTCATTCATTCCTTTAATCAAGATTTCAAAGGTGAAAAGCATTGGATATTGGATTGAATCCAAGTTTTCAGTCTTTATGTTGTTTTCCAATTGTTAAAACAGGTAGAAGGCCATCGAATACCCCAATTCACCCCTGAGGAAAACACATTTGGTTGGTTTGTTTTAGGAATTGTCCTTCATTATTGAAGATCAAAATGACATCACTATGTTAGAGATGAGTTACAGTCGATCTGACTGTGGCTGATCAGACCAATATGAGCTCAGAATGCTCTATCATAGGTTGGAAACAAATTATCCATATGAACACCTGGGATGCTTACTCTAAACTTACATATCTCATGTTTTCTTTGAGCTGCTTCAATTCTGCCTTCCTCCTAGAATCCAACACCTCTCAGATAAAGGCAGACCATGCTGCGTGATCTTGAGCAAGTGTCTGCCATTCTGAACAAACAATTCCAAAGTTATTAAGGGAGGCCTTCAAGGCTTGCTCTGTATATGATCTCCATAAAATAGTCATTTGGGCAAGTGTACTTCTGACATTCTGACAACATATCCGGTCCATCATAGTTAAGCTCTCTGCTGTAATATTTGAATACTAGGCAGTTTAGCTTGAGAAAGGACCTTAGTGTCTATATCTTCTCTTGTCAAATGAGCTTTCAAATCTTCCTAAGATAGTTTAAATGGAAACAATTCAGTTTGCTGGTATGGCACTGGTAGACTGTCCAGATTTCACAAGCATACAGCAATGACTGTGTAGACCTCCAGTTGGTAGTCAATCTAATACCTCTTCTCTCCCAAAAATACTGAGCTAGCTCTGGCAATGTGTGTGTCAGCTTCATTATCAAGAAGCACCTCCTTGGAAAGTGCACTGTCAAGGTTAAGTGAATTTGTCCACAGTCCTCAAAAATTCTCCATTTGCTGTAATTAATGGTTCCACACATGGATGGAGTAGTGTTGGCTGATGAAGCACCTTTGTATTTTTTTAGCACAAGCAGCAGAGAAATAATCCATATTTTGTTGTATCTCAGCTTCAGAGTCTGCATTGAGGCACAGTCATCTGCAAACAGATGAAACTGCACCAACACTCCCTCCATTTGACTTGGAGTCCTTTCATGTTTAAGAATTTTCTGGCAGTTTGGTGGTTAGTCTTGATGCCATAAGGCGCTTGATAACATAGCTCAAAACATCATGCTAAAAACATGGGAGCAAGGATATAACCTTGCTTCACTCTATTGGTGACTGGGAAATCACCAGAGCATTGTCCACTATCCAGGACCTGGGCATGCACACCATCATGAAGCTGAGGTACAATATTGATAAACTTCTTTGGACAAACCAATTTTGACATAATTTTCCATCAGCCCTCATGACTGGGAGTTAACGTACATACACACTTATACACACACACACACACACACACACACACACACACACACACACACATACCAATAACAACAAACCCAACAACAACTTAGTTCCCAATAATATATAAAGGGTCACAGTGGAATAAGGGGCCAACTTTCTGTCATAGAAAAAAGCATTAAGGAGGTGACTTTATACTACTTAACTGGAAGTAAATTATGATCTTGCCTACATCTATCTATCTGTGTTTCTGTCTTTGTTTCTCTGCATCTCTCTGTATCTGTTTCTTTGTTTATTTTCTTTGTATCTCTTTGTTTCCCTCTGTCTTTCTCTTCACCTGACAAATGAATTAAATCTGTCACTGGCATCCTAATTGGACATAACTCTTAATTGTATGGCCCACTAGTGTTTGAATGGTCCCTAGTGCTCAAGTCATTCAGACAGCAAGGCTAGTTTCATGACAGCCACTTGGATCAGATTCAAAGTATTGACCTTGCCTTGGAAGCCTATATTCTCAAGTATATTCATTTACCTTAGCTTTCCCTCGCCTCTATAGTATGTGACCTCTCCAGTCTTAGTAAATAATCTTTGTGAGCTTCTCCCCCACTTTCAAAAAACAATCTCCTAAAGGCTATCATTTAAGCCTAACAAGTCTGCCTCTCAATTGACAGATGCATAACCCATCTCTTATGTCAAACTTAACACAATTTCCCCTTGGGAGGATCTGCCAGAATGCATCTACAACTGTAATGGCTTTTGAGATCCCAAATTACCTCTATACTGTGTCAATATGTTAAATGAGAACCTGATTGGAGAAAAGCATATTACATTTAAATAGATAGTGGTGGGCTTCTGTTCTCAGATCTTATAATGATTGGAAGAATTACCTGGTAATAATTTCAATGTAGGCAATATCATATCTGGGAATTCATAAATACATCCATATCGCTACTACGACTGCAACTGGGAAGCTCACAATAATCTGCTCCCTTGTGATTCTGACAATCCACTTACTAATACTGTAGAAGTCAAAACACCCTTTTCTGGCTATCACTTCCCTATTAAAATGTAAGTTCCTTGGGGTTAGAAATTATCTTTGCTTTTTTTCTTCATATTTCCAGTACTTACTGCCACATGCTTGGCTAATAATAATTGCTGAATAAATGCCTTTCCATCAAAACTATTCACAGTTTTAATCAGTGAAATATTTCAAATAAACATGTACAGTAAACAATGATAAATTGAGAAATTGTGATGTGATGTGATGGAAGTTTCTCTGTGCCAAGTGTCTGTGATGTCACATTCATGGGGAATTCCATGGATCCATAGAATACAACCAGTCTTTAATGTCATGGAATAAATTCCTGGAGAAAGGCCTGAAGCAAATAGAGCAGGTTGGAAACTTTTTCTTTATAAAAGAGATATTTGGAGATATATATATATATATATATATATATATATATATATATATATATATATATATATATACATACATACATATATATATATCAGCTTTTATGGGCTATATTTGGTAAAATGTTTAATTCATCCCTAAAATTGTTATGTTTGTTGTCTTTTGAGTCTCTATTGAGGTTACCTTGGTAATGCCCTATTGATATGTCCCTGATGCAGAGGGTAAGGTACTTGTCCTGGCTCATAGGCTAGGAAAGATCAGAGGAGAGACACAAACCCAGGTCTTCTTCCCTGATTTTCCCATTTCTAAGTCTGGTATTCTATCCATTGTGCTATGATGTCATTGGGGTTGAAATATAGCATGTGCTGTCTTTAGGATATTCATATCAGCCTGTCCTTGCCCTTGAGTTTTCCCTGCATTTGCCAAGGGTTACTGTATGAATTTCCAGGGGATAAATCCAAGACTGAGAGCTAGTCACTGACCTGCAACATTTGAAGATAGCCTTCCTGTGGATCACAGAGCAATGAGGAGATGCGATGGTTATTCCTCGTGCACTTCTGGTTATCCTTTGCTGATGGAAAGATCTGTCGGACCACAGTCATTCTTCCCAGCGCACTGTGCACCAACTCTAGTATTTCTGGATCACTGATTTCCTGGGAAAGAAAAATAAAAGTCATCTCAACAGTTTTTTTGATTTGTTCTTAAAAAAGTCAACTTGACCAATGGGGAACCACTGGGTTGTAGGACTTAACTCAAAACTTGCTTTGTAAATCATTTTCCCTCTTCCAACACTATGTCATTTCATTGGACAGAGCTTCTCAGGGGAGGAAATTTGGATAAGCTATCATTTCAATGATATAAGAAATTGAATTAAATTTACAAAAATAAAAAAGTCATTCCCTAATTGGTAAAAGCATAACAATATGAATAGACAGTCTCAAGGGAAAAAACTCAGACCTTCTTTAGTCACATTAAAAATATTACAAATCATCAATAATTAGATAAATGCAAATTAGAGCAACTCTGAAGTTCCACTATCATACCAATTAAATTGGCAAAAAAATTCAGTGGCAAATATCAAAGGATCTGTGGTTAAAACAAGTACATAGATGCCTTTGTGATGGAGCTATGGTTGTAACACAAATACACACACACGCACACACACACATACACATACACAGAAGCACATACACACATATCCTGGTGAACAACTTAGAATTATTCACAAATTATTACTAAGAGATTTATTCCTTTTGATCAAGCTATACCATTTCTAGGTCTTTTCCCAAAAGAGATTTTTAAAAAGGATAAAAAGGATAAAAAGGATCCTATGTGTACAAAAATCTTTATAGCAGCTCTTTTTTTACAAAGTACCCAAATCTATCATGGAATGGTGTAACAAAAAATGAAATGTGAATGGAATTGAATATTAGTGTGTTCCATTATGTTATAAATGAGGAAATGGATGATTTCTAAAACTGGAAAGACTTGTCTGAACTGAGGCAGAGTACAGTGAGAAGCATCAGAATAATATTTTATACTATTAAATTGCTGTTATAAAATGCCTATGAAATGAGCAGGAGGAGAACAATTTATACAGTAACAATACTATAAAGACAAACATCTGTGAAGTGATAAGAACTGAGATCAGCACAATGACTATCCATGATACCAGAAACTCAATGGTGAAGCATGTCATCCCCTTCACAATGGAGAGATGGTGAACTCAGGGTGTGCAGAAGGAGATCTTTTTTCAGATTGGGTAAATGAGGGAATATTTTTTTGCTTTTTAACTATGTCTATTTGTCATAAGGAATTTATTTTTTTCTCCCTCTTCAAGGAGTGGGATGTGAGAGAGAAAGAAAATAAATTTATGTTAATTAAATTTGATTTTCAGAATTTCCTCCATTTACTGGTCACAGTACTGAGAGGGTTCAGAGTGGATTTGAGAATAAAGATGAAAATGCCCTCTGAGATTGTCAGCCAGATTGCAAAATTTCAATTATTGTTTAAGTACCTTTGCCTTGCACAAACATAGACACATACTATATACACTCCAAAGATTGGTGTTAAAAGTAGCTAGGTGGTGAAATATATATATATAGTATCTGGAGTTAAGAAGACCTGGGTTCAAATCTAGCTTCATGCACTTACTAGCTATGTGACCATGGACAGGGTGCTTTCAATTTTCTTCCTTGTAAAATGAGGATACAAATAGCAACCTAACCAGGTTGTTGTGAGGATCAAATGAGATAAAATGTATACAGTACTTAGCACATGGCCTTATATAGTAAACACTTTATAGATGTTGCTGTTATTTTTACTTTTTTTTCCTACACATGATTTTGGAAACTTGTTTCATTGATGACGATTTCTCTAAACTTCTCTCTACTTTCTTGTTTAGAAATTTGGCTGGGATCCCAGAGCAGTGAGGAGACTTTCCCAGAGCCACATAGATCTAGGTGTCTTGAGCAAAATTTAATGATATGCATTCTTCACTTCAATTGCATCTATAATATTTCACCTTGCATGACTTGGGTCTTAAACCATCCCACCTAGCTTCCACCCTTGGACTAGACACTCTGGACTGGTGAGAGCTTACTAATTTTGAGTCCTCAGGCATACCATCATGTAATTCACCCATTTTCATTCCCCACCACCTCGTCTTACCCTCACTCAAAGTTCACAACTCAATTGCCCTCACCACCATGATTTTTACTTCTTGTTCCAAGAATAATAATCAAATCAATAATGTCAAATTATTAATGGCACATTTTGGAATGGTCTTATCAAGCAAGTTTCATAACTCCAGTCACCATCCTTCTTGGTTTCTAGGCAAAAATATTCCCAGTGTATGCCACCTGCTGATATGATTTGTCTTCTCTTATTATAATGTAAGCTTCTTAAGGGCAGAGAGTGATTTGCCTCTTTTATTTACATCTCTATATTCAGTATTTAGTATGGTGCCTGGCAAAAAGTAAATCATTAATTTTTTTATCAATTTACTCAATAATTAATGAATTGATTCTTTTTTTATTTCCAGGACCAGTGCCTTAACAAATGAACCAGTCTTCCTTAAGTCTTTCTGGAGTTATTTTTTTAGGTTTTTGCAAGGCAAATGAGGTTAATTGGCTTGCCCAAGGCCACACAGTTAGGTAAATATTAGGTGTCTGAGGCCAGATTTGAACTCAAGTACTCGTGACTCCAGGGCCAGTGCTCTATCCACTGTGCCACCTAGCCGCCCCTTTTCTGGAGTTTTGAATATCAAATTTAACTTAGAGAATCTCAAGGTGCATGCCATTTCAGAAAATATAGTAAATATAGTTTGGGCAACTGGATGGCTTAGAGTATAGACCTGAAGTCAGGAAGACCTGAGTTCAAGTATGCTTTGAGATACTCACTATCTGTGTTGTTCTGGCCAGGTCTCTTAACCTCTCTTTGTCTAATCCATTGGAGAAGGAAATGGCAAACCACACCACTATTTTTGCCAAGAAAGGGTCAAGTAGAGTCAACCATTACTGAACAACTGAACAACAACAGCAATAAAATTGTCACAAAATTAGGTAGAAAAAGGATTTCTCTGTTCCAGATAGTTCTCTCAGGGAAGAGTAGCTATGATTCAATAATGTTGATATTCACCTAATAGATATGAATAGTTAGGATAGTATTGAAGGGGGCATTTGACTTGTAATGATTTATTCAGACCAAACAATGGGTAAGTAAATGTTCTACATTTTAGAGGTTAGCATAAAGGCCTGCTTTCATTGGTCCAATATTCTTTGCATAGAAATAGGTCGTCTGTGTTTTTGTGTGTGTGTGTGTGTGTGTGTGTGTGTGTGTGTGTGTGTGTGTGTGTGTGAGAGAGAGAGAGAGAGAGAGAGAGAGAGAGAGAGAGAGAGAGAGAGAATGAGAGAGAGAGAGCTGGGCTAAGCTATTTCCAGAAACAAACAAACTAAGAAAACTTGTTTCTGCTCACTTCTACTTTGAAATGTTAAGCAGAGAAGAACTCTGGGAATATAGAAATTCAACTTAATGTACAATTCTTATTTTTACCCAGAATATAAACACATCATTTATTGATTGGAATTTTCAGAATATAAGGCCTAGTTTCAGTTATCTAGTTTTGCCCAGTATCTTAGAGGATTACTTGAATAAAACATTTCCACAAGATAACAGACTCTCAGAGGCTCATATTTCAGAGGCCATATAATCCAACCTCTATCAAAAAAATTATTTGATCTTAAAAATCATCTCTACATCCCGTCCTACAAGTGATCATATAGCCTTCTTCTGAAGAGTTGCAGCAATGAAGAACCCATTACACACCAAGATAAAAATTTCCAGTGTAATGCAGCTCAAATTCCTAGGAAGATTGTGAGTGATGATTCTGAAAATGATTATAATGCTGACAATGTGCATATGTATGCATGGAGACGTGTGAGTATGTTTCATTGGATTTTTCATTTAAGTGGTATAGGATACTCTGCCAATCAGGAACTTTATCTTTACAATGCAGACTAGCATTTGCTCTGAAGCCTAAAGCATAATTACCTAGTTGCATTAGAAGTTAAATCACTTCCAAAGTTCACAAAGTCATTATAGGTCAGGAATTGAAACTGAACCCAGATCTTCCTAAGATCAAGTCTGACTCTCCATTCTATGCCATTCTATTATAAACAGAGTGGGGCAGCTAGGTGGTGACAGGGATAGAGAACTGGCCCTGGAGTCTGGAGGACCTGAATTCAAATCCTACCTCAGACACTTAATAATTACACAGTTGTGTGACCTTGGGCAAGTCACTTAACCCCACTGCCTTGAAAAAACCAAAACAACACAACAACAACAATAAAATAAACAAGAAGAGTGAATGTGTGACCCAGGTTTCATTTCTCTTTAAAAGCATATAAACACTGTGTGGCCTTGGGCAAGCCACTTTTAACCCTGTTTGCCTTGCAAAAAAAAAAACCTAAATAAAAGGTGTAAATACAAACATACATGTATGTCAAAGATATGAACACATATACACATTTTCATCTAAGTAACTTTCAAAAATATATCATGTTAACCAGCTAATATTATTAAGCAACTCATTAAGATCATCAGTTCTAAAAGAAACATGTTGATCTTAAATGCTAGACTGAGGTTCTTACAAGAGATTCATGAATCAAGGAAATGACAAACCTAGATGAAAAGAAATGAGCACCACATCATGATCATTGTTCTGGTTATGGTTATAGATATTATCCAATCATTAACAAAAATCTTGCTAACCATTTGCTGTTTCAAACTGGAACAGTACAGTTCTTCAAGAGAAGGCTGGTTAGGGGCGGCTAGGTGGCACAATGGATAGAGCACTGGCCTTGGAGTCAGGAGTACCTGGGTTCAAATCTGACCTCAGACACTTAATAATTACCTAGCCATGTGGCCTTGGGCAAGCCACTTAACCCCACTGCCTTGGAAAATCTAAAAAAAAAAAAGAGAGAGAGAGAGAGAAGGCTGGATGATCATTTATTATGAGGGCAATTGAGGGGATTCTTTTATTTTTTTGTTATTGTACACTATACTAAATGCATTCTGAGGTCCCTCAATAGCTGAGACACTATGATTATATTGAAATGTCTACTTTGATAGGAATATGTAAAATATTTCCTATACCAAAGAAGTTATTGGTCCAATCCTCCTTCCTTCCTCTCCCAATAAATAGCCAGTTGACGTTGACAACATTATGAAGGGTAATTAGGTGGCACCACAGTTCACAGAATTCTTAGCCTAAAGTTATGAAGACTCAACTTCCTGAGTTCAAATCTAATTTTAGACACTTCGCAGCTGTGTGGCCCTTGCCAAGTCACTTCATCCCATTTGCCTCAGTTCTTCATAAAGAAAATGAAATGGAGAAGAAAAATGAAAAACCAATACAGAATCTTTTCCAGGAAAACCTGAAATGGGACCATGGAGAACAGGACACAACTGAACTACTAAATAACAAAAAGGGCTTTATAATCTACTATCAACAGTGACATATAAAAAGATAGTTTCACAATGGAACCAGCCTAATAGGATGAGGGATCCAAAAAGGTCTTATATAGGCAGTGTCCACTGAGATTCTGATGTCACTAAATTTATTTTCTGGTCATTAATAGTCTCAGAGAGAAAAGAAGTAGGAACAGTAACATGCTTTGTGTGTGTGTCTGTGTGTGTGTGTGTGTGTCCTTAAGTCATCAACAAGTATTGGTTAAATCCTTATATCAATGTTTCACAAACTGTACTAACCTCATTGAACTAATAAATAAAACTGAATTGGTTTAAATCTGATTAATAAAAGAAAGAAAACTGAATTATCAATATGAAAGATGAAAAGGGTGAACTCACAACTAATGTGAAGAAAATTAAAATAATCATTTGGAGCCATTTAACCTAACTTTATGACTACAGAGTTGACAATCTAAATGAAATAGATGAATATCTACAAAAATATAAGCTACCCCTATTAACAGAGGAGGCAATAAAATACTTAACCCCATTTCAAAAATAGAAATTGAAGAAACCATCAATAAATTCCCTAAGAAAAAATATCCATGCCCAGATGGATTTACAAGTGAATTCTTCCAAACATTTTAAGAACAATGAATTCCAATTCTATATAAAGTATTTTAAAAAATAGGAGAACTGCCAAATTCCTTTTATGACATAAATATGGTGCTGAAACTAAACTAGGACTAGCCAAAGCAGACAAAGAAAATTATAGACCAAAATCCATAATGAATATTGATGCAAAAATTTTCAATAAAATTTTAGCAAAGAGATTTCAAGCTATTTTAGGACAATACACCACTATCAGATAGGATAGGTAGGGATGGTTCAATATTAGGAAACTAATCAACATAATTGACCATGTCAATAATGAATCTAACAAAAAAGATGATTATCTCAATAAGTATTGAAAAGTTCTTTGAGAAAATAAGCTCCCATTCCTATTAAAAACACTAGAGAGCCTAGGAATAAATAGAGTTTTCCTTTAAGTGATCAGCAGAATCTATTTAAAATCATCAACAAGCATTATATGTCTTGGGGGTAAGTTAGCATTTCCAATAAGACCAAGGTTGAAATAAGGATGTCCGTTATCACCACTACTATCGTACTATATTATAAATGCTAACTTTAGCATTGAGAAAAATAAATTGAGGGAATTAGAAGAGGAAATGAAGAAACAAAATTTTAACTTTTTGTAGAGTTAAAAATTAGCCCAAAACTACTTGAAATAATTCATGTTAAAAAAAGTATCAGAATATAAAATAAAAGCACATAAATCATAAGCATTTCTATATATGCACAATAAAGTCCAAAAGTAGGAGATAAAAGAGAAGCTCCATTTAAAGAAACTATGGACAACATAAAGTATTTGGGAATCTAGCTCTCAAGACAAATCCAGAAACTATATGCACAATTGCAAAATCCTTTTCACACCCATAAAATCAGAGCAAGACAATTGGAAAAATGTCAATTGCTCATGAGTAGGTAAAACAAATATAATAAAAATGACAATTCTACCTAAATTAAATAATTTATTCAATGCTATACCAATTAAGTTACCAGAAATATTTTACAGAGCTAGGAAAAAATAATAACAATTGATCTGGAGTAGCAAGAGGTTGAAAAAGAACAAGGGAATTAATGAAGAAAAATGCAAAGGGAGGTGATCCAGCTGTACCAAATCGAAAAGCTATATTGTAAAGCAGCAGTCATCAAAATGGTCTGGTACTGGCTAAGAAATAGAGAACTCAACAATTACCTAGTTCTGTGACCTTGGGCAAGTCACTTAACCCCAATGCCTTGCAAAAACCAAGAGAGAGAGAGAGAGAGAGAGAGAGAGAGAGAGAGAGAGAGAGAAATGGATCAGTGGATTAGATTAGGTAAAAAAAGAACCAGTAGTAAATTTCTACAGAAATTTACTGTTCTGTAAAGTCAAAGACTTCAGCTTCTGGATAAGAACTTGCTATTTAACAAAAACTATTGGGCAAACTGGAAAATAGTAAAGCAAAAACTAGTCATAGTCTAATATCTCACACCCCATATAAAGATAGGATTGAAATGGGTACAGGATTTAGTTTTAAAGTGTGATATCATAAACCAATTAGGAGAACAAAGGGTAATCAATTTGTCAGAGCTATGTCTAGAGGATTTTAAGACCAAACAAGAGAGAGACCATTATAAATTGTAAAATGGATAATTTTGTCTACATTAATTTAAAAAATTTTGCACAAACAAAAGCTGGGAAACAATTTTCAAAACTAGGGTTTCTGATAATGAACCTCTAGCTATTTATAAGAATAAGTCATTCTTCTATTGATAAATGATGAGAGGATATGTATGGCTAATTTTCAGATGAAATTACTTCTATGAAAAAAGGGCTCTAAATCATTATTGATTGAAGAAATGTAAATTAAAATAACTCTGAATATAGCATATCACACCTATCAGATTGGCTAAAATGACATAAAAGAAAAATGTTCAGTGTTGGAGAGGATGTGGAAAAATTGTAACACTAATGCAGTTAGTGGAGTTGTAAACTGATCCAACCAATCTGGAGAGCAATCTGGAATTATGCCCAAAGGGGATACTAATTGTGCTTACCCTTTGATTCAGTAATACTACACTATATTCCAATTCCAGTAATTCAATTCAGTTTTTAAAGTTCTTAAGGGAAAGAAATAAAATTCATAGAAAATGAAATTCTTCTAAACACTGAGATGCAGAAAGTTCTAATCTAATAGGAGTCATCCTGTTACACACTGATAAGATTAATCTACAAAGAAAGATTAAGTATAATGTTAAGTAAGTATTAAAAATATAAAGGAAAGGATCCTATGACAAAAGAATCCAGAAAATTTGCTATAGAAAAATTTTAGCTGGTAAGACAGCACAGGATCTATGGCATAGACTTAGAAAAAAATAAGTCAAATGGAGCTATATTATGAAGGACCTAAATCCCGAAGGAAAAAAAAATTCATATTGTGTACTACTGGAAATTAGGAATCCTTGAAGATTTTAGAGCGTTAGCATGATTATAGGTATCTATGCCTTTAGGAGATTGTCTTAGCAATGCATACCAAAGCCATTGATTTGGCCAAGACTTGGACTTGTGATTTAATTGCTGTAGTTGGACAAGGAACATCCTCTCCCAAAGCAGGTAAGCATTTTCTTTGCAACTTAGAATTGGTTTTTTAGATAATTTTTAGATCATTTACAGATTAAGTGACTTATCCAGGATCACACTACAAGTATGTATCAGCAAAGAGTAATAGAATTCTGCTCTTAATGATTTTGAAGTCAGCTCTCTATCCACTGTGTACTTCCTCAATTTGAACTGAAAGGGCTAGATTATATGAATTAAATTAAAAATTCTGTATGTAGGAAAACGATCAAGATGATGATGATGATGATGATGATGATGATGATGATGATGATGATGATGATGGTTGTGGTAGTGAAAAGGATATTGACCACAGCTATGACAAAGATGACAACAACGTTGGTCATGATGATGATTTTTGTGGACAAAATTTAGGATACATATATATATTTGACTTTTTAAAATTCATATATTTATATGCTCAAAGTCAAATATTTATTAAGTAACAAGGTAAGGATTTTAACCCCAACCATATCATTCTAAATACTTTAACATAATAATAAAAATTAAACATAGCAATAATCTTAGACACAAAAGTATAAAATAAAGGGGATTTTAAATATTTAATAAAGAAAAGTGAGAAGGAGGGATCATGGCATTTATTACAGGGGTAGATATTTGAACCAGCAAATCTTCAAATTCTTTCCCTATTTCATGTTCTCTATTTCCATTTCTAATAAGTTGCCAAGTAGATGGTCTCCCATAATGGAAAAAAACATTTTTAGAATGTCAAATATGAAGTCATAGCTAAAGTCAATGCACCTTTTCATGTCAGCCAAGCCATATGAGGAAGGCAGGAGCTTGCAATTTTTTTTGTTTGATCTTATTTGAAGCCACAAAACTTTCTGAATCTATCAGTATCATTATAAAATTAAAACATTGATGTCATTCTCTATACAGAGATCCTACCCAATAATTCCTTACATCAGTAATTTTCCTCAGGCTCCTTAGGAAATCCTAAATCTATAAAATATCTTGGAAATACTAGTATTGTTTATCCTTTGGAAAAATAAAATTTATGGACCTTCTAAAAATGATGTATATCAGAAGCAAAAGATAATGATTGTAGAGGCAATTTATACAGAAGGGTGGCTTTGGGGATATTGAAATCTCCCCTCATCATATTCACACAAAACTAAAATGAAACCAACAAAAGAAATTATGAGTTATAGCCTGTGATAGGAATATAAAATTCAGATGAAATCAAAAAGAGGTTAAAAATAAATGATATTGGAGATTTTTATTTCATCAGAATAGTGAAAAGTAATCATTTTAATTTTCATTGACATAAAATAATCAAAATGAGGCAGACAGTAAAAGAGAAATAAATAAACTAGAGAGCAGTAAAATTAGCTGGATTATAGTTAGGATACAGAACTCTTTGAATAGCAGAGTTTTTAAAAAGTAGTTCCTGTACCTATATCATTCTGAAAGCATGTGGTCTCCAATAAAAAGTCCCTCAGATTTGATCTTGAACCTGTATTTTTAATCCTTTTTATTATCAATTTTTTTTAAAAATGCAATATGAATATTACACAGAATTTTATCAGGTTAGAAAGCTATGTCAAATATTGAACAAAGCATAAATAAACATAAACTTCTCTGTTCAGGTTCAAAAATCGACTGTCTGAATACAATGTAGAGTAGAGCTGGCTATGTAAATTTATGTGGAAAAGTGGTGGAATATTTAATCTGTTATAAGATGATAGCATGTATGTCTGGACAATGTAATTTTGAAATAAATTTGTGTGTTTTTGCCTAACATGCTAACTTGCTCATGGAAATGAGCTTGATGAAGTCTTGATGATTTGAGCCTAAATATTCAGTGGAACATATAATAAAGGGAAAGTAGCAAATATTCATGATGAAATATTATTTTCCAGAAAGACCTGGAATGCAAAATAATTCTTGAGGGGGGAAAAGAAAAAAACATAGAAAGATGTCTGTGAACAGAAGCAGTATAGAATAATCAGAACCTCGAGAATAATGAGCACAATAACTATGAACTTCAAAGGTTCTTTAATATGTCTAATTCTAATTAACTGAAATATTATTGAAGACCTTGAGGAACAAATAGGGAAATACATTTATTCACTTAAAGCAGAGAGTCATGGATTATTAAGGAAGAATATCTTATACACTGTTAGATGTGGTCACTATATTGGCTGTCTTTGTAAGGAAGAAAATGAACATTTATTAAGGTTCTCTGCTATGCCCAGCACAATGTTTTAAGCACTTTGCAAGTTTTATCTTATTTGATCTTCAATAATGATACTACAAGTTAGATACTATTATGATTTTCATTTTATAGTTGAGGGAACATAGATGAAGGCCTTTTATTCCTGAATTGTGTAATGCCTGATTCTGGATTTGATCTCAGATCTTACTTTACTCCAGGCCCAGCACTCTATTCAACATCCCATTTCTTTGATATTTAATTGCTTTTTCCTATTCAAGGAAGTATTCAGTCTGTTGATGGAGATTATAATGAAAGTATAAAATAAAATAAAATGTTGGTATCAGGAAAATGTCTTAAAATTGTTGAAACATGAAATACATATGTCTATTTTGTATTTAAGGTAATATTTAGAGAGGTATAGGATCTAGAAAAGAGTACCAAATAGTCCTGCAATATTCTGAACTGATCAGAAGACTTTTGGAGTTTTCTCATTTGTGGATACCACATTTCTGACAGATCATTTATGAAATAGGATTCATCCTGAAGAGGATAATAAGTATGTCAAGGTAACTTTGGCCCCTGACTTAGAAGGAAAAGTTGAAGAAATAGCAAATGGTAGAGCTATAGAAGAGATTAGCTAAGGGATGAAGCTATTTTCAAAAATTTAAATGACAACGATGTGCAAAAGTCATTAAACTTGCTTTCCTTGAGCCCATGTTACTAGTAGAATTATTGGCTGGAAGTTGCCAAGAAATATATTGAGGGTTCACATAATATTTGGTCACAGTTGGCAAGTAGGTGGCACAGTGGATAGAGCACCAGCCCTGGAGTCAAGAGGACCTGAGTTCAAATCTGCCTCAGATACTTAATAATTACCTAGCCGTGTGGCCTTGGGCAAGTCACTTAACCACATTGCCTTGCAAAAAAAAAAAAGATTTGGTCACAAGGTACGAGGTGATTCCTTCCCAACTACATGAAATCAGAAATGGAATGAATGGGCAGCCTTGGAAGGTGAAAGGGTTGTACTTTCTGAAATTCTTCAATGTGGGCTTGTTAATTAGCTAATTGCTAAACAGCAATGTAAGAATAGTTAATAGCAGAGTAGATTGTTTTAGTTTTTATTTTTTGATTGATAATTTTTATTTAGGTAAAGAAACATGATTGTTTTAGAAAAAAATTTATATTCAGTTATGAACTTGGTTATCTAGTCTCTGAGATGCTCCCAAGGGGACTGGAGAATACAGGTATTATTTGAACATCCAGGAAATCACTTTTTGATATAGTGGGAAAGACTGTTATACTTTTGAGAAATGATTACTTCTCTCTTGTGTTAATAACTAATTATTGAATAGAGACCAAGATTGTTTTTCCCTTTTCTATTTCATCATCTAGAAATCAACCAGTATGGAAAGTCATAGACAAAGATTTATCCAGAAAGTCAATGAAATTCTAAGTTTGGGTTAAAAAGTGCATTCTTGCCTATTGATTGGACTGGGAAACTATTGATTGTCCCTTCTGTCAGGCAGACGATGGGGAAATTAATGTCTCTTTTCTTTGACCAAGATTTGGATGATCTAAGTCCCATACTCCAAGATTCTAATTTTATATACTCCAGCCTCTCATTGTAATATTCGTTTTCTCATTAACTGTTAACCAATCAGAGTTGATTGCCATCTTCAGGAATACTTGCTCTTCCAAGGGCATATGATGCATGAAGTCAAGGGAAGACTGGAGGCACAAGAGGAGATTTCTAGACTTCTCAATCCAGAGACTCCAAGGATAACTTGGAACATGAGATGGAAAAGACTGTTACAGTAGAATGAGAGTGGAGCCCAGTCCAGCAAGGACCCCCGACGGCACTGACCAGTCCCTCAATCAGGAGCAGTCCTTGGGAACCATCGAATCAGCTGTGGTGGCAGCTGCTTCCAGAGCTCTAGGCCCACAGACTGTAAGGAAATTACAGGGGTCTCTTTACTATCCCTGAGGCTGGACTCTGGTGCTTGGCTCATCCTCAGAGCTGAGTCATAGTCCTGGGTCATAGTTCCAGGAAGAAGAAGTGTGCAAATAGGGGCACAGAGCTCTCTTCCTAGGTCCAGTACAGAAAGGAGGGCTTGAGCTCACCCACAGACCAGAGTATGTACCTGGAGAGTAGTAAAAACCTCTCCTTAGATCCTAACACCTTGAAAAAAATGAAAACTTGCAGGCCTCTAGGACCTGAAAATAGCTACAAAACAAAAACAAAACAAATAAAAAACCCCACAAATTCCAAAATCGTGGATCAAATTTATTAATGAACATTCCTGCATTAACAAAAAATGATTAAATTACCCAGAAGCTATCTCTCAAGCCTTTTTAAATATCACAACTTGAAATTATGGGACTAGGGTTCAAAATCTTGACTCTCTTGGTTCAAATCTGGTCTCAGACACTTAATAATTACCTAGCTGTGTGGCCATGGGCAAGCCACTTAAACCCGTTTGCCTCGCAAAAAACCTAAAAAAAAAATAAAATAAACAAAATCTTAACTCTCATTTTTATCTTATTATGTATGCAGCCATTCTCAATTTAATTTAGTTTTGGGCACCTCAGTATCCCAATCTGTAAAACATAATAATATATAGTAAAATAAATAACATTATGTAATAACAACATAATAACAAAGGGATCTTGTGAACTTTTCAAGTCTGAAACTACTGTGTGTGTGATCTTTATGCTGATCAAGGTCAAAGGCAACTCCCATCTATGGGAGGAACACCCCAAAGTAGGGCAGATGCTGGATCCTGGTGGAAACACCAGCTATCTAAAAAGACCCTCCTTACTCCAAGGAAGCCAAAATAAATCTGACCCCAAATGTTTGCATTTAGTTCCTGCTTCTGCTCCCAGGGAGAAGGAGGAACAGCATGCTACATGTAGTCCAGGACAAGACGTCACTCAGCAATGGTCCTGTAATTAAGTAAAATGGGCCATTTGTTGAAAAGTAATATTGTTTGCTTTATTTGAGCAAATGACATGGACTCATTTTTTTTGCCCATTGTGCAGCCAGGGCTGTCACATTATTCCTAGGGCTCTCCAGATTAACAGTCCATTAACATGAAAAAGCCCATCTCTGACCCATTAAAACAATAGACTGTGGGTCAGAAATGAAATTGTAATGGCAACTGGCCCTTGGGGGCTAGGCCTTGGCAGACAAAGCCTTGTCCTCTATTCCTTTACTAGGCCTCAAGGGCTGCTCCTAGATGGGTCAGCTTGCTGGCTTCTATCTATTTCTGAGACCAGGGAGAGCTTTCAAATGATGAGGGCTGGGATGGTGGGGGGGGGGGTGACAAAGTGGTGGAGTGTGGGTGGTGACAATGAGAATTTCTCTAAGCTCTCTTGGTTTTATCGATTTATTATTTTTCTGTCTATCTTAGAAGTATAAATTAAACAATTGGTCATAATCAGGCAGCATGGTGCAAATAACAGAACACTAGTTCGGAGATAAAAGACCTGATTATGTGTCTCCAACTCTGCCACCTGCTATTCATATGACTTTATTAACTAAACTGAATCTCCTTGAGCTTTAGTTTCTTCATCTGTAAAATGAGTCTTTTTGACTAATCTTGAAGATCCTTTGCAAAGTTAAGTCATCACCTCTCAGCTGGACTCTAATAACCTTCTAATTAGTTTTCCTACATTATTTCATTTTCTTCTCTACTCCATCGCCTACATAGCCAACTAGGTGATTTTTTTTTCTTTAAGGCTAGGACTGGACATAACATACTTCCGGTGTTTCCCTATTACCTCTAGTATCAAATAAGCACTCTTTTGATGGACATGTACAATATATGATCTGTTCTTTTTATCATTCTTAAATATTATTGTCTTCTAAATATTCTGAGATTCATATGTATTTTTGACATTTCCATCTACTATATTTATGCCTTCTCATTGACTGTCCCCAGATCCCTGGAAAGTCTGTCTTGCCTCACTTGCCTTCCTTGAAATCCATGGTTTCTTTCTAGATCCAGCTCAAGGGCAAGTTGGGAAAGGCAGGGACTTAACAGTTTCTCCAAACCCTTCCTAATACCTTTATTTAATGACTGCAAATAAATTCTATAGTGGCAGAACCCTCAAAAATGGAGTAAACCAATTTTCTAGCCCAAGACAACTTGGAAGATCAGAGCAAAAGGTCTTTCACACCTGGGTGAGAGAGGAATACAATATAGTATAAGCTGTGTGGATCTGCCTCAGCAATTCAAGAACAGAGGCAAAGGAGGCGATTTCTAGGCTTCTCAGCCCAGAGATTGTCAAGGACAAATTGAAACATCAGCAGGAAAAATCTTTTATACAGAGTGAGAGTCAGAGAGTGCTGACCAGGTCTCAGAGAATCAGGAGAATTGAGAGCCATTGGATAAGCACCAGGGACAGAGGCTTCTAGAGTTCTAGGTCCACATCACTAAGGTTGGACTTGGTTCCTTTGTCCATCCTCAGATCTGAGTCACAGTCCTGGGTCACAGTGCCAGGAAGAGGAAGAGCAGTAGTACAAACAGGGTATCAGAACCTTCCTCAAAGGTCCAGGGCAGAAAGGAATGCTTGAGGATCATTCACAGATCAGGACACAGACCAGGAGAGTACTAAAAACCTCTCCTTAGATCAAAATACTTTGAAAACTTGTAGATCCTTGGAAGTATCTCTAAAATCAGCTGGAAAGAAAATTTGGGACCATGCCTCATCTACTCTGAAAGTACAGTTCTAACTTTAAAAAAAGAGTTAAAATCATGTCACAAATTGGGTAAATGAGCTAACAAAAGAGAAAAATGCGACCATAGAAAGCTACCATAAGGAAGATGAAAACACATTCAGAAGAAATTAACCAAGTAAAATTTCTTACATCCAAAGCCTCCAAGAATTGACCTCAGAATCAATGAAAAAGTTCAAAAAGGATTTTGAAAGTCAAATAAGGGAAGTAGAGGAAAAGTTGGAAAGAAAAATGAGGGTGATGTGAGAAAATCATGAAATATAAGTAGCACCTTGGTGAAGGAGACACACACACACACACATACACACACACACAATGAAGAAAATAATATCCTTAAAAACCACTGGGCCAAATGAAAAAAAGAGGACAAAAAATGCCTCAAAATTAGAATTGTTAACATGGAGAAGGAGGTACAAAAGCTCACTGAAGAAAATTATTCTTCAAAATACAGAAGGAAGCAAAGGGAAACTGATGATTTGACAAAACCAAATGAAAAACAAGAAGAAAATATTAAATATATCACTTAAAAAATTTACTTGGTGGTCAGAGCCAAGATGGCAGCATAGAGTCAGGAATTCCTAGAAACTCCTTCCCCCAAAAAATTCAAAAGCCATCAAATTATGACTCTAGACAAAATTTAGAGGGGCAAAATCCACAGTAAGACCAAGTAATACAATTTCTCAGTCCAAGACAACTTAGAAGTTCCACACAAAAGATCTGTTTCACCAGGACCAGGGGTTGGAAAAAGTCACTGTGAGCACAGCTGGGACTGCAGTATACAGCACAGCTGGGCCAGGTGCCTGGCAGAGGAGGTAGTTTCAAGACCTCTTGGTCCAGGGATCACCAGGAACAGCTGGAAGGGGTGGTGAGAGAACTCTGCCACACCAAAGTGAGTGAGGTGGGGAGGCTAGGTGGCACAGTGGATAGAGCATCAGCCCTGGAGTCAGCAATACCTGAGTTCAAATCTGGCCTTAGACACTTAATAATTACCTAGCTGTGTGGCCTTAGGCAAGCCACTAAACCCCAAGGCCTTACAAAAAACCTAAAAAAGAAAACAGCCCCAGAGTGAATGAGGAGCAAGCACTGGCCTCAGAGCAGCCCTGTGGTGAGAACCTGCAGTAGGAATCAGCAGAGCCACCCAGCACATCAGAGCTCTCAGCCCACAGATAGTAAGGGGGTCAGGGAAGACTGCAGAGGTCTCTCTCTTCTCTCTGGGGCAAGACTCAGCTGTTTGCCCAAACTCAGATCCAGGTTGCAGTCTGGGCCCCCAGAATACCACCAAAGCCAAGCAGGGTCCATTCTCACAGCTCCAGGGCAGAGGGGAGGGCCTGTGGTCATCCACAGAACAAAGCACAGGCAAGACAGCAGTCAGAGCCTCTCATAAGACCATGGAAGTATTAAGATTCTTGTGGGTTGTCCCCAATACCCCCCAAAACTTTAGAAGTGTGGTAAATCAGTCATAGGATGAGGAGATGAGCAAACAATAGAAAAAGAAGAATCTGACCATAGAAAATTACTTTGGTCCCATGGAAGATTCAGAAGATGACAAAATCGAAGCCTTGTATCCAAAACCTCCAAGAGAAATAGAAAATGGGCTCAGGCCTTGAATGAGCTCAAAAAAAAGACAATGAAAAGTAATTAAGGGTGATTAGAGAAAAATTGGGAGGAGAAATGAGAGAAATGCAGATAAATCAGGAAAAACAAATCAGCAGCTTGTTGACAGAAATTCAAAAAAATACTGAAGAAACTAATATGTTAAAAACCAGGTTAGGCCATGGAAAAGCAACACAAGAGGCAAATGAGGGAAAGAATTCCTTAAAAAGCAGGTTTGGCCAGCTGGAAAAGGATATAAAAAGTTCTCTGAAGAAAATAACTCTTTCATATGCAAAATGGAACTAAAGGAAACTGATGACTTTGTGAGAAATCCGGAAGAAATAAAACTATTAAAAAAAACAAAAAAATTAGGAGAAAATTTGAAATATCTCATTGGAAAAACAACTAACCTTGAAAACAGATCCAGACCTTGAAAACAGATCCAGAAGAGATACTTTAAGAATTATTGGGCTACTTGAATATCACAACCAGGAAAAGAATCTAGACTTCATTTTTCAAGAAATAATACAGCAAAATTGTCCTGAGTTTCTTGAAGCAGAGGATAAAATAGAAATTGAGGGAATTCACTGACCACCTCCTGAAAGAGATCCCAAAAGAAAAACTTCCAGGAATATTATAGCCAAATTCCAAACCTCCCAAGTCAAAGAAAAAATACTAAAAGCTGCCAGAAGCAAAAACTTCACTTACTGTGGCTCTATAGTCAGGATTACACAGGATCTGGCAGCATCTACAATAAGGGCTCATAGGGCTTGGAATATGATATTGCACAAGGCAAAAGATCTTGCTTTACAACCAAAGATCAATTCCCCAGAAAAACTGAACATTCTCTTTCTGGGGACAAGATGGACTTTCAGTGGAACAGAGGATTTTCAGACTTTCCTATTGAAACAACCATATCTGAACAGAAAGTTTGATCTCCAAGTACAGGACTCAGGGGAACCATAGAGGTGGATGAGAAGGATTAATTATGAGGAACTTAATGATGTTGAACTGTTTGTATTCCTGTACGAGAAGAAGATGTTAATAACTCACATGAACTTTCTCATTTATAAAAACTGTTAGAAGAAGCATATATAGACAGTACATAGGAAGGAGCAGAATATGATGGTATAATACAGTAAAAAGATGGAGTCAGTGGGTGATAAAAGAAAGCATTGGGAGGAAGAGAAAGGAGAGGAAGATGGCGATAAGATAATTTCACATAAGAGTCAAGAAAAAGTTTTCTAAATGTAGTGGAAAGGGAGAAGGCGAGGGGCAAATGAGTCAGCCTTCATTCTCATCAGAAAATAGACATTTAAATGGTTAGAAATATATCTAACCTTATCGAAAAATGAAAGGAAAGGGATGAGATAAGGGAGATTGGGGGAGTAAAGGGAGGAGTAGGTGATAGAAGAGAGGGAAGATCATGGTAGAGGATATTCAGATACAACACACTTCTGAACAGGGACAGGGTGAAAGGAAAGAGAGAGAAAATAGAAAAATGAGAGTGGGGAGGAATAGAGTGGAGTGAAATGCAGTAATCACAACTGTAGAAAAACTATGAAAGCAGCTTCTTTGGTGGACTTATGATAAAGAAGGCAACTCATTACAGAGACAGAGCCTGAACACAGATTGAAGTATATTTTTTCCTGCTTCACTATTCTTGAGGTTTCTTATCTTTTTGGGAGGAGCAAAGGGGAGGTTATGCTTACTCTCACAACAAGATTATTCTAATAATATAAAATAATTAAAACAAAAAAATTTACTTGGAAATATATCCAAGAGAGAAAATTTAAAAATTATTGGACTCCTTGGAAGCCATGATCAAAAAAAGAACCCAGATTTCATCCTTCAAGAAATTTTCAAGAAAAACTGCTCTGATATTCATTGAAACAGAGAGTAAAAGTAGAAATTGAAATCCACCAATCATGTCATGAAAGAGATCCTAAAATGAAAACTTTCAGAAATATTATAGCCAAATTTCAGAGGTCTCAGGTCAAGGAGAAAATATTACAAATAGCCAGAAATAATTCAACTATCATGGAGCCACAGAATCATTCAAAATTTAGTAGCTTCTACTTGAAAGGATCATTCTATTTGGAATATAAAATTATGGAAGGCAAAAGAGCTTGGATTAAAACCAAGAATCAACTACACATCAAAATTAAGCATATTTTTATGGGGAAAAGATGGAGCCTCCATGAAATAGAAAATTTTCAAAATTTCCTGATGAAAAGACCAGAGACAAAGAGAAAAATTGATCTCCAAAAAATCAGACTCAGGGGCAGCTAGATGGCACAGTTGATAGAGCACTGGCCCTGGAGTCAGGAGCACCTGACTTCAAATCTGGCCTCAGATACTTAATAATTACCTAGCTGTGTTGCCTTGGGCAAGCCATTTAACCCCATTTCCTAGCAAAAACTAAAAAAAATAAAAATAAAAACCAGACTGAAGTGAAGATAAACAGGAACGTGAAATCATAAGGGACTTGATGATAATTAGGTGTCTATATTCCTACGTGAGAAGATGATGTTGATAATTCATTGGAACTTTGTCAATCATTAGGTCAATTAGATGGTATATATATACACACACACACACACACACACACAAACACACACAGGGCACAGGTGGGAGTTGAACAAGAAGGAATTAAGGGTGATAGAAGAATATACAGGCAGAAATGGAAAGGGGGAGGTAGGTAGAATTAGGTAAATCATTTCACATCAAAGAGACAAGAAAAAAATTTGCAGAGCAGTGGAAGAGAGGAGACATGAGGGAGAGTGAGTGAGCATATTGTGTTCTCTTCTCAAAATTTATTTTTGTTCTTTGACTCAGAAAGGGAATAACATACACATTCGACTTGGCATGGAAATCTGTCTTACTCTTCAGGAAAATTGGAGGGAAAAGTGATGGGAGAAAGGGGTCTGAGGTAAAGCAAGGGCACATTGTGGGAAGGGGTAGCCAGGAGTAAAACACTTTTAAAGAGAGACAGCATAAAAGAAGAGAGAATAAACAGTACTGGTATGAATAGGATGGAGGGAAAAATATGTGGGGGAAAAAATATAGAAACAAGTTTTTCTGATAAAGAACTCATTCTCAGGGCAGTTAGGTGGCGCAATAGATAGAGCACCAGCCCTGGAGTCAGTAGGAACTGAGTTCAAATGAGGTCTCAGACACTTAATAATTGTCCAGCTGTGTGACTTTGGGCAAGTCACTTAAAAATTCCTTGCTTAAATAAGTAATTTTTTAAAAAAAGTCATTAGCCAATTGATTAAAAAAATCAAAAACTATGAACAGATTTCAGCTGAGATCATGAATGCTATCTAGGGTCATATTAAGAAAATTCTATCTCACTGTTGTTGGAGAAATGCAAATTAGAGTACTTCCCATGTACTTCCTTATACTTATTAGGTTAATTCTTAGGACAGAAAGAGAAAATGACAAATGTTGGAGGGAATGTAGGGGAAATGATACATTAATGCATTTTTGGAGTTGTGAAATGATTCAACCATTCTGCAGATCGATTTTGAACTATGCCCAAGGGGCTATAAAACCATACATACATACATACTTGTGATCTAACAATGCCACTATTAGGTTGGTATTCCAGAAGAGATGAAAAATGAGAATGAAAAAGACGTATATACATTAACATATTTATAACAGTTGTTTTTTTGTGGTAAGGAATTAGAAAGTGAGGGAATGTCCATCAGTTGGGGAATGGTTGAAAAAAATGTGGCATTTGATTATGTTGATATACTATGCTATAATAAGAAATGATGAACATGATTATTTCAGTAAAACTTGGACAAATTTACATGAGCATTTACAGTGTGAAATATCACTGCATACAAACTAGCAATAATATTGTAGAATAATCAATTGTGAATGACCTACCTTTTCTTAGTATTTCTCTAACCCAAGAAAACTATGATAAAAAAAAATGCTATCCATCCTCAGAGAGAGCTGATGATGTTAGAGTACAGATTGAAATATATATTTTTAAAATTTATTTTTATGAGGTTTATTTTTGGAGCGAAAGTCTATGTTTTCTGTCACAACATGATTATTATAGAATTGTTTTGCATGACTACACTTTTGCTTAATTCATTTATTTTTCTAACTATATGCAAAGAATGCTTTCAACATTCATTTTTCTGTAAGATTTTGAGTTTTAAGTATTTTTCTCTTTCCCCCTTCCCTCCCCCTTCCCCTTACCAGTAAGTAATCTGTTAAAGTATAAGTAAAATTGTATTTGCCATATTTTCAAAATATAAAAAGTAAATTTTTATAATTGAAAATATTATGTGCTGGTCTGTATTCAGATTCCATAGTTCCTTCTCTGGATGTGGATGTTATCTTCCATCATAAGTCCTTTAGAATTGTCTTTGATCATTGATCTTGAGAACTAAGTGCCTCTTAGTTGCTCATCACACAATTTTGCTGTTAATGTGTACAATGTTCTTCTGGTTTTGTCACTTCATTCAGCTTCAGTTCATGCAAATATTTCCAGGCTTTTCTGAAATTTGCTCATTCATGATTTCTTATAGTATCATATTCATATACCACAATTTGTTCAGCCATTTTCCAAGTGATGGGTATCCACTCAATTTCCAATTCTTTGCCACACACTAAGAGCTACTATGAATATGTTTGTACATGTGAGGATTTTCCTCTTGTTTAAGAACTCTTTGGGATACAGACCTAGTAGTGCCCTTGTTCATCAAAGGGCATTCACAATTTTATTGCCCTTTAAGCACTGTTTCAAAATTGCTCTCCAGAATAGTTGAATCAGTTTACAACATCACCAATAATGCATTAGTGACCAAGTTTTCCCACATCCTCTCCAATATTGATCCTTTTCTTTTTTGTCATCTCATTCTATCTGATGGTTATGAGGTGGGACCTCATAGTTGATTTAATTTGCATTTCTCTGATCAATAATAATTTAGAGCATTTTTTCATAGGATTATAAAATGACTTTAATTTCATCATCTGAAAATGGCCTCTTCATGTCCTTTGACCATATATCAATTGGAGAATGACTAGTAATTATAAATTTGACTTATTTATATATATATATGTATATATATATATATATATTGAAAATGGGTCCTTTATCAGAAACATTAACTATAAAAATGTTTCCCAACTTACTGTACTGCTTTTAATCTTGGTTGCATTATTTTATTTATATAAAAATTAATTTAATGTAATAAAAATTATCCATGTTACCTTTTATAATGTTCTTTATCTCTTGATTGGTCATAAATACCTCCCCTTTCCATAGATTTGACAGATAAACTACTTGTTCTCCCAACTGATTTATTGTACCACCCTTTATATCTAAGCCTTGCACCCATTTCAACCTTAAATTGTAATTGGGTTTGAAATATTGATTTATACCTAATTTTTGCCATATTATTTCCCAATTTTCCTAGCAATTTTTGTCAAATAGTGAGTTCTTAACCCATAAGTAGAATTTTTCTTGCTATCTCCTACTGCTGTGCTTTACTGTTAATATATGGAAATGTTGAAGATTTATGTGGGTTTGTGTTATATTCTGCAACTTTGCCAGGTAGTTATTATTACAAGCAGTTTTTAGTTGATTTTCTACCATTCTCTAAGTATACCATCATATCATCTGTAAGAATGAATTTCTTCATTTTCTAATCTAATTTCTTTAATTTTTTGTTCTTATGGCTAAATCAAATTTTTCTAATATATTTAATACTAGTGGTGATAACTGGCATCCTTTTTTCACCCCTGATCTTATTGGGAAAGCCTGAACTTTATAGCCATTTCATATAATGTTTGCTGATATTTTAGATAGATACTGCTTATCATTTTAAGTAAAACTCCATTTATTCCTGTTCTCTCTAATGTTTTAATAGGAATGAGTGCTATATTTTATCAAATGTTTTTGCAGTATCTATTGAGATAAACCTATGATTTCTGTCAGATTTGTTATTGTTATGATTAATTATGCTGATAAATTTCCTAATATTGAACCCACCCTACATTCCTGAAATAAATCCTATCCAATCATAGCATATTATCCTAAGTGACAACTTACTATAATCTCTATTTTAATATTTTATTTAAATTTTTACATCAATATTCTTTAGGGAAATTGGTCTATAATTTTCTTTCTGTTTTGACTCTTCCTAGTTTATGTATCATCACCATATTGGTATCAATGAAGGAATTTGATCTAACTCCTCCATCTATTTTTTCTTTTTTCCTTTTTGTTAATTAATTTATTTTCATTTATATGCCCATGTATATTTTTAAGTTACAAAATTTCCTTCTACCTTCCCTTCCCACCCCCCTTCCCTCAGTGGCAAACAGTAAGGTTAGCATTGTTACATACATATTTTTGATAAACATATTTAGATAAAAGTAATTTTCTGTATGAAGAATTAGGATTAAGGGAAGAGATACATAAGAGATAATTTTTTATAAATTGTTCATCAGATTCTTAAGTGTGTGTGTGTGTGTGTGTGTGTGTGTGTGTGTGTGTGTGTGCTTTGTTTTGTTTTTCTTCCTCTGGATTGGGATAACATTGTCCATAGCCAGGTTCCTAGGGTTGTCCTAGTTCTCTGAACTGCTGAGAAGAGCTGCTTCCATCAAGGTCACTCATCTCACAATGCTTTGTTGATGTGACCCAATGTTCCCTTGTTTCCTACTCCCTTCACTTAGCATTAGATCTCATAAGTCATTCCATGCTTCTGTAGAGTCCAGTTATTTATGGTTTCTTATAGAACAATAGAATTCCATAGTATTCATGTGTGATAACTTGTTTAGCCATTCCCCAATGGATGGGCATCCCCACAGTTTCTAATTGTTTGCCACTACAAAAAGCTGTTATTAATATTTTGGAATATGTAGTACTTTTCCCTTTTTTATATAAATTTGCTTCTGGATATAGACCTAGAATTGGAATAATTGGGTCAAAGGGTATGAACAATCTTATTATTCTTTGGGCATATTTCCATATTACTCCCCAGAAATGTTGGATCTGTTTACAACTCCACCAGCAATACATCAAAGTCCCAATGCACCCACAACCTCTCCAACATTGATCATTTCCCCCTTTTGTCATCTTGGCCAATCTGATAGGTGTGAGATGATATCTCATTGCTGTTTTAATTTGCATATCTCTAATCAATAATGATTTGGAGCATTTTTTCATATGATTATTCAGGCTTTAATTTCTTCATTTGAAAACTGTTCATATCTTTTGACCATTTATCAGTTAGGGAACACCTATTTTTTCAAAGAGCTTATATAGAATTGGACTTAATTGTTCTTTAAATGTGTGACAGAATTTCCTTGTAAATTCATCTGGCCTTGGATATTTTTTTTCCTCAGTTAATTGAGGATTTGTTCGATTTCTTTTTTTTAAATAGATTTAAATAATTTCTTCTTTCTTAATCTGGGCATTTGATTTTTTTTAAATCACCAATTTCCCTTAGATTTATTAGTATAGTGTTAGGAAAAATAGCTCCTCATTGATGGAGAATTCACCCTTTTCATTTTTTGATACTTGCAATCTCATTTTCTTTTTTCTTTTTTTAATAATCAGTTTAATCAAAAGTTTAGCAATTTTATAGTTTTTTCTTTCAATAAAAGCAACTTTTAGTTTTATTTATTAGTTCAGTTATTTTCTTGCTTTCAATTTATGAATCCCTCCTTTTCAGAGTTTCTAAATTGATATTTAATTAGAGACTTTTAATTTGCTCTGTTTCTAGCCTTTTTAGTTATAAGTCCAATTCATTGACCTCTTCTTTATTTTATTCAAGTACACATTAGAGACATAATAATTTTCCTAAAGATTTCTTTGGCTATATCCCACAGATTTTGGTGTGTTTTTTTCAATATTGTCATTATTTTGGATGAAATTATTTTTTTCTATGATTTGTTGTTTGCTCCTCTCATTCTTTAAAAATTAAGTTAATTAGTTTCCAATTAATGTTCAGTCTATCTTTCCAGGGCCATTTAATACTTTTAAGTTTTATTGCATGATGATCTGAGAATGATACAATTATTATTTCTACTTTTCTGGATTCATTCAAAAACATTAGGACATGTTTTTATGCCCTAATACATGGAAACTTTTTTTCTGTATATGCCATTAATTACTGAGAAAAATGTGTATACTTTTCTATCTTCATTCAATGTTCTCCAGATGTCTAGCATAACTAATTTTTGTAAAATATATTCACCTTCTTAATTTCCTTTCTTGCTTATTTTAAGGTTAGATTTATCTAATTCTGAGACAGGGAGATTGAGGTCTCTCACTAGTATGACTTTTCTGACTATGTTTTCCTGTAACTCATTTAATTTCTTCTCTAAAACAATTGACACCATACCACTGGGGGCATATATATATATATATATTTTAGTACTGATATTACTTCATTGTCTATGATACCTTTTAGGAAGATGTAGCTTCCTTCCTTGTGTCTTGTAATGAGAACTATTTTTGTTTTTGCTTTGTCTGGGGTAAGAATTACTACCCCTGCATTTTACACTTCAACTAAAACATAATATATTCTGCTAAAACCTTTAAATGTGTCTCTTGGAAACAACATAATTATAGGATTCTTGTTTTTAATCCACTCTGATCTCTGCTTTTATTTTATAGGAGAGTTCATCCCATTCCCATTCACAGTTATGATTACTAACTCTGTATTACCCTCCATCCTATCTTCCCTCCATTTATATCTTTCTCTCTTTTCACCTTGTTCCTCCTCATCAGTGTTTTACTTCTGACCACCACTTCCCACAATCTACCCTACCATCTATCAGATCATCTTTCCTTTTCTTTCCCCTACACTTCCTATCTTTTCTCCACTCTTCTACTCTTGCTTCTATCAGTTCTGCCTTCCCTCCCTCCCTTTCCTCTTCTAATTCCCTGTAGAGTAAGATAAATTTCTAACCTCAACCAAGTGTATGAGTTATTCCCTCTTTGAGTTAAATATGATGAAAGCAACATTCAAGCAATTCTCACCCCCTCTCCTTTCAATTCCTCTCCTGAAATGAATTCGTCACACCTCTTCATGTACTATAATTTATGCTTTTCTACCTCTCCTTTCTTCTCAGTAAAATCTCTTTTTAAAAATAACTTTTTTACCTATCATCCCATAAATATCAGTTTATGTCCATACTTCTGCTAAATATACTCCCTCTAATAAAGATGTAGTTTTCAAGAGTTATGAGTACAGGGACAAATAGGTGGCATAGTGCATAGAGCACCAGCCTGAGAGTCAGGAGGACCTGAGCTTAAATCGTCTCAGATTCTTAATACATACTTAGCTGTATAACCTTGGGCAAGTCACTTAACCCCCTTGCCTTGTAAAAATAAAAACAACCCCACTCCCAGTAAAAGAACTAAACAAAAGTTAGGATTATCACCCTATTATCTAGGGAGGTACCTAGTTTAATTTTATTGAATAGCATTATTTACATACATACATACACATGTCAAATCTCATATTTACAGATTAAATTTTCTGTTCAGCTCTGATTTTTTCCTTCATAAAAATTTGAAAATCACCTATTTCATTGAATATTAATCTTTTCCCCAGAAAAAAATATGCTCGATTTTGTTGGGTAGCTGATTCTTGGTTGCAATTTAAGTTCCTTTGCCCTCTAGAATATCATATTCCAAATTCTTCAATCTTTTAATGTTGACCCTGCCATGCTCTGCATCATGACTGTAACTCCTTGGTATTTGAATTGCTTCTTTCTGTCTGACCATAGTATGTTCTTCCTGATCTAATAATTCTGCAATTTGGCTAAAATATTCCTTGGCATTTTCATTTTGAGATCCATTTCAGGAGATAATTAGTGGACTCTTTCAAGGACTATTTTGCCCTCTAGTTCTAGGACATCTGGGAAGTTTTCCTTGATGATGTCTTTTTTTTACATTTTTTTTTAATTTATTTAAGGCAATGGAGTTAATTGACTTACCCACAGTCACACAGCTCGGTAATTATTAAGTTCTGAGTCTGGATTTGAACTAGGGTCTCCTGACTCCAGGGCCACTGCTTTATCCCTCTGCCACCCAGCAGTCCCTCACTGATGATTTCTTGAAAGATGTTATCCAGGCTTTTCTTTTTGATCATGATGTTTTTTGGAGTTCAATAATTCTTACATTAACCTCCATGGATCTATTTTCTAGGTCACCTGTTTTCCTAATGAGATATTTTACATTTCCTATTATTTTGTTCTTTTTTAAAGCTTTTCTTGACTGATTCTTGATGCCTTATATAGTTATTAACTTCTATTTGCCTGAGTCTACTTTTCAAGGAATTATTTTCTTCAGTTACCTTTTGCATGTTCTTTTTCTTTTCGTCCACCTTATTTTGAAGGGAGCTATTGGTTTTTCCACTTGCCCAATTGTACTTTTGAAAGAATTATTTTCTCTTTCCATTTGTTCAACTCTATTTTGTAAAGTGTTGTTTTCTTTGTCATTTGTATTTGTCTTCTTTAATCTGTTTTTATGCTTCCTTTTGCAGGATGTTGAATTTCTCTTGCATTTCTTTTCCCAATTTTTCTACTTGATTTTTAAAATCCTTTTTGAGTTCTTCCAAGAAGTCTTTTTGGACTTAAGATCAATCCAAATTCTTCTCTGGAGCTTCACATGCAGTACTTTTTTCTGCCATCCTCTTCTGAGATAGTGGTGTGAACTTCCTTATCAGCATAGTAGCTTCCTTTCATCAAGGCTTTTCTCTGACTTTTCTTACTCATTTTGAGCTCTGCTCCTGGGTTATTGGAATGCTATCTCAAGCTTCTTGTGCACTTCTCAATATGATCTGTGTTGGGAATGCTAACAACTTTCTCCCCAGGATGGGATTTTCTAGCCCAGTCATACCAGCTACACAGGGGACTAGGGCTCTTGTGTTGGAGTTCTCTCTGATGACCTGCTGTGTCATTGATCCATTGAGCCAAGACCCAGGAAACTTAATTGCAGATCTCTGCTGTGACTGAGAACCTTCAGGTAATCTCTTCTTCACTTGAAGTACTACTAATGATTCCAAAGTTGTGCTCATCTCTGCTTCTGCACTGGACTCTGCTTCCTGTGCTGGATGAAGTGTCCTTCTTAGTGAGACAGGTCCTTTTTAAACTGGAAAATACTCCTCTCTCTTTGTTTGTGCATTCTTTCCTCCAAAATCCATTTAGAGACTTGATTAATGATGCTTCTGAGTGAAGCCTGTGAGAGCTTAGGGATGTTCCTGGTTTCTCTCTGTCATCTTGACTCTACCCTTCTCCCCGCCATGACTAAACATTTTTAACCTATATTAATTTATTTGTTTCCTCAATGAGATGTGAAGAAAAGCAGTTGTAATTCAAATATTTTTTTTTGGCTTTATTTTTATTTTTTGCAAAGTAATGGGGTTATGTGACTTGCCCAAGATCACATAGCTAAGTAAATAGTTTGTCTCTGAGGCTAGATTTGAATTCAGGTCCTTCTGACTCCAGAGCTCGGGCTCTAGCCACTGCAGCACCCAGCTGCTCCCATGGAATTCAAAGTTTTGAAAATGAATTTTAAAACCTTTTTACATGTAACTGGGGAAAATAAAATAAAATGAAAATGAAAATTAATAATTTTAAAATAGAGTACCTCACTTCCTTCTAATGTAAGTATTCTCTGAAATCTCTTCCCTCAAATGTTAATGCTGCCCCTTCTAAAATTGCTTTGTATTTATCTCATATATTCTGTATATTTCTTGGTTACACCTGTATAGATCTATATATTTCCCCCACTGTAAGATACTTTAGATCAGAAACTGCTATCTTTTTCTTTCATTTGTCTGTGCATAGGACTTTATAATTATTCCTTGAGCATACTATGTTCTTTCATAAATTTTAGTTGATTCATTAGTTAGTTGGTTGGTCTAGGATTTCAGATATTTGATCTGAATGAGAACACCCTTGTCCCACTCAAGGCTGAATGTCTTGCTTAGTTAATTATCAATAAAAAAAATTTCTGGTCATATATCTAATTAATGATTTGATATGGTAAGACATTTTTCTCTAGACAAATAAATTACCTGTTTTGAAATCAATCCTTTTTTTCCCTTCCTATTTTCCTTTACTTTTATTTTTATATCCCTTCAGTTCTTCACTTTATTCTATTTTTTTTTTATATTTTCTTTTCATCTGATTTTTTCTACATTCTTTTTTCCTTTACTTATTCCCTTTCTCCTTTTATCATTTTTCTTACCTCCTCCTACCATCCTTATTTCTTTTTTTCATTATCTTTTTTCGTTTTTTGCATTCTTCCTTTTTCGTTCATTTTTTTCTTCCTTTCATCAAATAAGCATAACTGAGTGCACCAACAGTCCTAGATCTGTCACCACTACTTAAGTATTTTCTAAGATACTCAAGATAGCCAAGCTAGGTCAAAAGCACATATAACATTCCTCTCCACTCCCCAGTTAGGGATCTGGTAAGTTTAGTCTTACTTCTTCTTTTGAGATAATTTTCAAATATACTTAGATAAAAATGCACAATTTTTCCAGTCCTGTCTGTAAGGAAAATATTTAAATAACTACAGGGCAATCTTAAAATAGCTGGTACGGTTATTTAGAGCACTGACAAAGTGCAGAACATTCTCAGTAGTTCACTAACTGCAGTCAGGACTTTGGGCAGAGGATAAGCCTAAAAAAAAGATGGAAGTTACAAATAATGTACATCCATGATCAACACAGAAACAACCAATACCCTACTGTGAAGTCGGAGTGATTGAGAACATAAGAGTCCATCCTCATCTCTGCATGCTCACTAAATAAAAGTAGATTTACTTTTAATTGTGGTGGAATAAAAGATCTACTATTTTAGAATCAGAAAGAAATATTGGTGATTATTTATATCACCCCACCCCATTATTCCTGTTAAAAAATGGGCATTAATGGGTGGCTAGGTGACATAGTGGATAAAGCACTGGCCTTGGAGTCAGGAGTACCTGGGTTCAAATCCAGTCTCAGACACTTAATAATTACCTAGCTGTGTGGCCTTGGGCAAGCCACTTAACCCCATTTGCCTTGCAAAAAACTAAAAAAATGGACATTAATGTTTGATTTAGGACAGTGGTAATTATTTTTTGCTCAAAAATGGAATTCAGGTTATTGGAGAATGTAAGTTTCTTGAGGAGAGGATAATTTTTCCTTAACTTTCTATTCCCATCATCTAACAGTTTTTGGCACAAAGTAAAGGTATAAATCCATATAGTATGATGATTGATTATAGCTATCATATATCATCCTTTTTCCTAGAATTCATGTTATTAACATTTTCCAAAGAGGCTTTTATCTTGGATGAGATATCATAAACTTCCAGATCAGGCCTAGTATTTCACATTACTTAGCATTAGGATGACAAGATTTCAATATGTGATTTCACTGAGAGTGGTTACTCCCTCTAACTATACAAATCATAACTCATCTATCAATTTTTTAAAGAGATGGTTTGCTTACTTGTTGTGTTCTCCCTCTCTCTCCCTCTCTCTCTCCAATCAATTATGTTGTAGATAAGCATTTGGTGCTGAGTCTCTTCCCACTTAGCTAGATTTGTCCATAGAAGACATAACTCTGGGAGTAAAATGAAGTCATGAAACAGGGATTTGAGAGATGACTGATGGATCAGAGAAACAAGCATTATGATAGCCCTGATCTTGACCTTGGAGCCTTACATTGGATATGACTTTGGTTGAGGAGCTTTTAAAGAGACAGGAAGGAGTAAAGGACTACTTGACCTGAGCAGCAACAGCAACAGCAATGGGGAAGATAAGGTCTTCTTCCCTTCAGCTCCCACAGTATGGAGTAGAGTGGAAAAGTATCTATATACTCTAAAATGTTTATAACAGCTCTCCATGTGGTGCCGAAGAGATAGAAATTATGTAGAAGCCCAGCAATTGGGGAATGACTGAACAAGTTGTAAATCAAGATGTAATAGTCCTGTGATTTAAGATCTGTTGAATCTGTTGATTTTTATAAAAACATGTATAGAGTTCTAAGAAATTATGAAGAGTTAAATGAGCAGAAAAAGGGAGAATTCTATATATTAACAACAATATGATTTTAAGAAAAGCTTTAAGTCATCTTGACTATTATAAATACTAAATTGCTTACAAGGATTTATGAAGAAAGGCACTATCTGTATGCATAGGATGAACCAATAAATAGAAGAGCACAAAAAATAACTTTACATTTATGCATATTTGTGACTAATGGCAACCTTCTTTGGGTAGGGGAAGAAAAGAGGGAGAAAAAAGTTTTGGGACAACTTTATTATATATTTAAAAGACAGCAAATTGTACATAATAGATTTGTGGTTTCATGTGCAATCATCTATACCCATTCTTTGAATATAAATTGTTTATTTCATAAATGCCATAAGTTAAATGAAATATAACTAAAATTGCAATGAACAAAAATGATACCCTGTCAAAGGATTTTCACTGAATGCCCTCCATATTTTCTCTTTTTGGCTTCTTCTTCCTCCTATCTTCTTTTAAGTCTCATCTGAAATTTCATCTCCTCCCAAAAGCCTTATTTTAGTTCTTCTTAATTCGAGTGCCACTCTCTGAGACTATCTCCATTCACAGGACTTATATCTTATGTGTATGGTTATTTGCATATTGTCTCATCCCAAGTTTGTGAGCTCCTCACTTCTATGTCTGTTTTCTTTCTGTTGTATATTCTGTTGCTTAACACAGGGTCCAGAACATAGTATATAGTAATATATACTTAATTGATCATAGGAATGCTGTGAATCTTTTAGAGCAGGAAATTTCTGCTAGTTGTAATACATCAATATGAAAATCAAGGCATTCTAAAACAACTGTACTTTCTCAATTTCTTCTGCCTGTGCTTCAAAATAATTTTAAAGGAGTTATCTGGGATACATAAATTTTACATTAGTAGGGCAGCTAGGTGGCCCAGTGGCTCGAGCACCAGCCTTGGAGTCAGGAGGACCTGAGTTCAAGTCCAACCTCAGACACTTAATAATGACCTAGCTGTGTGGTCTTGGGCAAGCCGCTTAACCCCATTGCCTTGCAAAAAAAAAAAATCTAAAAAAAAATTTTTTTAAACTTACATTAGGGTGGAAAGCCAGATTTCTATTTGAAGTTATAGATTTTTCGAATGGGGCACAAAGTTATGATTGTATTATTAACCAATATAAACTACACAAAATATCAGAGAAGGGGTCATGTAGATCTAAGGGTCATTATGTTACACTTAGCATTTATAATAGGGGGCTGTTGATTGAAATTTTAGCTACTGATATGAGAAGGGAAGGAGGGCAGGGAGGGTGTAAAAAACAAGGAAGATTGGGTACAATTCAGCTCATCCTCTTCCAAAAAAGAGGAGGGAGAATAATTAATTGAATAATGCCCACAGACACACCCACTAGAACTCCTTTGCAAAACCATAAGAATCATATAATTTTCAGATTATTATTATTAAATTGAAGTTTGTTCTCTAGGCAGAGATTCATGGAGGAAAAAAATAAATATAATCAGGACTGATCCCTCATATTGCTTATTACAAACCATTTTAATTATTTTCTTTGCAGTAGCAAGCTGTTTGGCTCTTGGGAAGATTCAAATCTACTTGCATTTATGCTCAACTCTCTCCTCTACTTGCAAAATGAGAGTATTGCATCTCCCATTAATGCTTCATCTTTTTTTATCCCTAGAGGAAATGACAGGAAATTATGGTTTTTAATTGCATTTATAATTTAAAGACTTAAGGTGATACTGGAAATTTGTCCCAGGGAAAATTTGAAGATGAAACTGAATAACCAAGAGGCTTGAAGTGACAGGGTTCATAAATACAAATCAGAAAGTTTACATAGTGAATGTTAACCCATTATAACCCTTACATTTGAATTAGTTCAAAAGAGAGAAAGAACAGAAAAGGTCCAATTAATATCAATTATCTAATGTGAAAAAACTAATATATAACCCCATTTATATATAGGTGACCTACATCTTTTCTTCTGTCTTTGGGGGGAAATCACTGAAATATTAGGCTTAATATTAAATCTCAATGCTAAAAAGGACTTCAGCTATAATAGCACCCAACTCAAATCTGATCAAGAATCTCCCGTAAGACCAAAGCAAAGAAGAGACCATCCAACCCATTCTTAAAAACTACCATTAACTGAAAATCCAAAAGCATACAAGGCAACTTTCACTTGCAGACAGCTCTAAGTGTTAGAAAACTTGGTTGATTTGGTTTGTTTTCATAGCTGTCTTAACTCTGTCTAACAGTGACTTCCACTCATTGATCCTTATCTGCACCAGGATCAATAGAGGTAATTTCTCAGGTACATGACAGTCCTTTAAAAATATGAAGACATCAATCATGTCTCCCAAAGTGTTCTCTACTCTAGGTAAAACAATCCCAGAACCTTCAAAATCTTCATATGATGAGAATTCAAATTCTTCCAACCTTCCTCTTAGCTCTCCCATATACAAAATCCATCTTGTCAAAGCTTTTCTTAAAAAGATGGATCTCAGAAATTTAAATAATACACAGGTTGTTGACTAGTACAAAAGCACAATCAACGCCTTGATTCTAGACATTATGCTTCTCTCAATTCAATTAAGATAAAATGATTAGAGAGAAAAAGAAAAGAATCTCTATATTCTGAAATGTTTATAGCAGCTTTAGAGCAGTAGCAAAGTACTGGAAATTGCAGGGATGCTTATCAATTAAGAAATGGCTGAACAAGTTGCAGTATATGATTGCGATGGAATACAAGTGTGCTACAAGAAATGACGAGCTCAATGATGTTAGAAAAAACATAGAAAGACTTGCATGAAATAAAGAAGAGTAAAATGAGCAGGACCAAGAACAATGTATGCAGAAACAGTAATGTTTTTTTAAGAATGGTTTTGAGTGAATAAATTATTTGGACCATTGTAAGTACCCAATTCTAAAGGACATAGAAAGAACTGATTTGATGAACAGAAGGATATATATAATAATTTTACATGTATAAATATACATATGCATGTGTATATATATGCATATATATGTATATTTTTGTCTAATTTTGATCATCTTTAGGGTGGGGTGGAAAGGAAGAAATAAGAAAAGAAATTTATGTGATAACTTTCTTGTATATTTAAAAGGAATAGCAAATTATAAAGAGTTGATTTGTAATTTCATATGCAATCATTTTTTTCATTATTCTATTATGGAAATGTTTGCTTTATTCCATAAATTTAAAACAATTTTAAAAGAAAAGATAGTACAGTCTTCCAATATCACATTATTGATTGATATTCCACTTGCAGTTCACTTAACAAAGCAGATCTTTTATTTGATGAACTGGTCAATAATCCCATTTCTCTAACTTGGAGTTATGTGTTTGATTTTTGGAAGTCAAGTATATGACTTTGCATTGATCCCTAATTCCACATTCCTAAATGCCATCTTTTAATCTTCATTCCAATGATATATTATTTGGGGGAATGCTTCTTTGATATATGTCCTTCTAAATGCTGTTACCTTTCCACTTTATGCTATCTGCAAATCTGAAAATAAGCCAAAGCCACTTGTATCTTCATTCAGTAATTGATTAAAAAATATTGGCCATAACAAAGCAAAGAACTCAATTCCAGGCATTTCTCTAAAGCATTGTATCCTGGTTGGTATGGGCCATCAATCATCAATCTTTTGCATCTAGTCATTCAATCAATTTTAATTTCATCCATCTTTACTAGCACTCATCTTGCATTTCTTCATGGATCATAAGATTTAGAATTAAGGGGTACTTTAAAGGTTATCAAGTCTCACTCCCTCCATTAATAGAACAAAAACCTGAGGTAAAATGACTTGCCCAGGGTTACAGACCTAGCACATGCCTGATACCTAGTTCAAACACAAATCTTTGTGAGTCCAAGTCATCATATCACAAAAACTCTCAATCTTGTCTTACTGTTTTGTTTTAGTCCTTCACTCTTTTTAAAAAAATATTTATTTATTTAATTTCATCCTTAGGAACATGTAAATTTTTAAGTTACAAAATTTCCTTCCACCCTTTCCTCAGCAGCAGTCAGGTTAGCATTGTATGTACAGATTTTTGATAAACATGTTTACAGATTAGTAATTTTCAGTATGAGGAATTAGGATTAAGGGAAACAGATAATTTTCATAAATTGTTCATTAGATTCTGAAGAGGTGTGTGTGTGTGTATGTTTGTGTGTGTGTGTGTGTGTTGTTTTGTTTTGTTTTGTCTTTCTCTGGATGGGGATAACATTGTCCATAGCTGGTCTAATGCAGTTGTCCTGGCTCTCTGAATTGCTGAGAGGAGCTGCTTCCATCAAGGATGATCATCTCACATTGTTCTCTTGGTTCTACTCCCTTTGCTCAGCATCAGAGCCTCTGACTCATTCCATGCTTCTCTAGAGTCTAACCATTTAGGGTGTCTTATAGAACAATAGTATTCCATAGTATTCATGTACCATAACTTGTTCAACCATTCCCCAATTGATGAGCATCCCCTCAATTTCCATTTCTTTGCCTCTACAAAAAGAGCTGCTATGAATATTTTGGAACATGTAGGACTTTTCCCTTTTTTTTAGTTCTTCTGGATATAGACCTAGAATTGGAATTGCTGGGACAAAGAGAATAGTCCTTTACTCTTGAAGAAGACTATGACACCAGGGAGGTGATGCCATGACAAACAAGTGAATTTGTTTTAAGTGAGAGGAGCTGTACTAAATCACTGGTCTCACTTTCACCTCCAGAGCCATCTGGGTCCAGTGTCCAGATATGAATCAGGTTGACTGGAGATGGACCTGGGTGCGAGGCCCAAGGTCCAAATCCAGGTAGTGGCAAGTCTCTGAAGCTGGATTTGAACACAGATCCTCCTGATTCTAGAACCGGTGCTCAATCCACTGCATCCATCACCTAGCTGCCTTCTATAACGATATTGTTAAAGATGATATCATGTAGGGATCAACAAATATCCCAGAGTATCAGGATCAGAGTGAAGATAAGAGGACATGAAATCTATGAAAGAACTGGGTTATAGAAAGGTTTAAATGCAAAGTATCAAACTTTTATATTTGATTCTAGAAGCAATGGAGGGCCCTGAGAACTGTATATTTGTTAGGGCAGGTAGGGCATAACAATCCTGAACTTAAGTAAAATTCCAAGCTGAACAAAGTTAAATTCTCATATTAAACTTTAAGATAAAAAAATAGTCATCATGAGGCCTATGTCCACTCCAACAAAATTTTTACTTTTAACTAAACAACCCTTGTACCTTCAACTTTGTGACAAGGTCTTGAGCTCCTTCAGTATTGGAATTCTACCACTTTCCTAATACCCAGAAAGCAACATTACAGTTCAGCTGTGAGTACACCTAAAATACCAGTCCCTGGACTTTGGATGCTGTGAATTTTCAGGGTTGGGTCCTAAACCTGTTGCTTTCTATTTCTCTGTGTGTGTGTGTGTGTGTGTGTGTGTGTGTGTGTGTGTGTGTGTGTGTGTGTTTAATTAGGCTGGTCTCTTCACTGCTCTGGTCCTTTTTCTTTATCTATAAAATGGGAATAATATCAGCACTGTCTACCTAGTAGAAGTGTTGTGATCACATGAGATATTTAGGCATGTGAAAAGAATTGGAAAGCAATATTTGCAAGGTATTATTTTTAATTATGAACAATTTAGGCCATTGGTCCTAGAAAATGAAGTCATTCCTATTTCTGTAGAATAGCAACACTAGTGCAATCAGGGACACACACACACACACACACACACACACACACACACACACACACACACACATATTACACAATGAAAATTACCATACCGGTCATTAAAGAGAAAAAAAAAACTACATGATATTCTCTCAGCATCTCCTAAAGATGACCCTTGATTTGAAGAAGACAGGCTTCATAACACCTCTCACATCTTTTGAAAACCAGAAATAAATTTTAATGATACCAGATTTATGGACCTCTTGCTAATATAATATATTTTGTATCTCCTTCTATACAGTCTGTCTCTAACACCCCGTCTAGCAGCCTGAAGCCAGACAACAATAGGGAAAAAAACAAAACAGTGTTTTTCATGAAATCTGGAAGCTTTATCAGCATTTCAATCTAAACATGTCCCTACCAAGCTTATCCAGAGGATTCTAAGTATCATCTCTCTCACTAACCTCCATTGAATCCCCAGTAAAGAGATAAAATTTACCTCCATATCTTCACTTTGAAAAGAAACTTCTTTGGGGGGAAAAAGTGATCTTTCCTTCCTTCTTCCTTTTTCCTCCATTTCTTTTTTCTCCCTCCCTTCCTTTCTTCTTTCCTTCTTCCTTCCTTCTTTCAACCATCTTCCCTATTTTTCCATTATTTCCTCTTTCTCTCCCTTCTTCACTTCCCTTCTTTTCCTTTATAATTTCCTCCTTTCCTTCATTTTCTCCCTCCCTTCCTCCATTTCTCTCTTTCTTGCATAGTTCCTTATACTTTTTTTTAAATTCCTGGTTTCATTTTTTTCTTCATACATTTATTTATGCATCCATTGCCCCTTTATTGCTTTAAATATACCTCTCTATCTGTATAGACTGAAGGTGAAGGAATTGGAATTCTGTTGTCCTAAGCAGTGTTTGTAAACTATTTTTCTCCATGTCTCACTCTGCAGTCATTTGGATTGCAGACCATCTCTCTGGGGACAGTTTACCTTACTCCTTCTTACCTCCTGCTGCTTGGGGCTAAAGCTTCCCTCTGCCCATGCCCTTGAGGGAGGCCAAGCTCTCCTTCATTCTATAAGCCCATCAGTTTAGTTTTCTATCAGATCAGGTTACCTGCCCAGAGCCGATTATTTCTGTTGCTATGAGCTTCCAGCAATTCATTTCTGACTTCATTACTGCAAACCTAGATTTTTATCTGTAATAAACGTGTCCCTAAGGTATTTAAGCAGCTATACTTATGTTTAGCATCTGATACTGTAAGAAACTCAGGGTAAAGTTCCATTTTAAAACACAGTGAACAAGGTCGACATGGACCAACAGAAAGAATCCTAAGCCTCAACACCCCCACCCCCACCCCGACTCAGTTCTGTATCTGACCTATTTCCACTTTGTGAGTCACTGGGGATTTTCTAAGGCAAACCATATTTTATGTCAACACAATGGAATGAGATATGTAGGGAATGACAGATCTTACTATTTATTGTTTACTGACAGCATTTGACTCAGTAGGGAGAAAAAGAAGTCTTGAAGGTCTCTCTTTTATAAAGAGTCCCTTATATATGGGTCAAAATCACATGATAAATTAACATGATGACACTAATATTTCAATTATTACTTCCATAGATATGTTTAGCACTGGCAGCAACCCTATTGAGAGTTTGGAGACCAATGGGTGGTTAAAAAAAAGAAAGGAAAAAGAAAAAAGAAGAATGCAAACTCTATGAGGGCAGGAATTGATTCCTTTCTATCTGTATCCACAGGGTCTGGAAATGATAGTTTCTTAATAAATTATTAATTTTTCTGAAAATACATGGACTAAATAATTTCTACCTTGCTTTCACCCCCAAGGTCTTTCAAAATGTGTATAATTATGGATTTTCATTGGTATAACAGATTTAGAACTGGGATGAATCTGAGTTGTGATCTACTACCTCAACCCCCCTCATTTTACAGTGGAAGAAATCTGAAACCCAAGGAACTTCCATGAGTTGACTCAGGTCATACTTTGACACTTAAAGCAAAAAAAGGATTTTTTTCTTAGCCCATTAACTCCAAATCTCATTCTCTCAAATCCACATCATTGTTTCCATGATGCCATTGTGAATACCTTGGGTACTGAGGGACATTGGGAGGTTTTGTTTAATGGTAGCATAGAAAGTTCTCCTCATTCAATTCTTCACCAAAATGGAAAAAAAAATGTTTACTATTTTGGTTTCCTGTGTTTCTTTGGTTTGGTTGCCTAGTTATCTGTTTTGTTTTGGGTTTTTTTGTTATTGTTTGTTTTTCTGAGTCTTAGGGATTTATGGACACAGCAAGAAGGAATTGCCCATATTAGTTCAAACCATGATAAAAAAATTCAGTAATGTTCTTTGTGATGGGTTTTATAGACACAAATTATTCCTATTTTCAAGAGTTTACAATCTAACAGGAGTCAAATGGAGTATTATAGCTGTGGGCAGCTAGGATAGTGAATAGGCAGTTAGGTGTCATAGTGGCACTAGGCCTAGAGTCATTTTTCTGAGTTGAAATTTGGCTTCAGACACTGTGATACTAAATAAGTCACTTGAACTTCTTTGACTCATTTCTTCATCTCTGAAATGAGCGAGAGAAGGAAATGATAAACCAGTGCAATATATCTAGCCAAGCAAACTCCAAATGAAGTCAAAAAGAGTCAGTCACAACTGAAAGTCAACAATAGCAGAAAAAAAGGATATTGAAGAGTCTTGACTTCCTGTTATATGAAAATCAATTTGTAATGTTTCGTCTAGGACGGCTATTCCTAAAGACAGAACACAGAGGGTATAATCAATCAAGAGTCAAAAGCAGAGATCAAATCCAATCTTCTTCAGGGTAGCTATTTGTGAGCAATCATGGCAGACAATTTTCTACAAAACACCCAAATTTATCACCTAAAATGTTTCAATTCTGGCACCCTCTGTCCATTGCATAAGTCCCTGACCTTCTCTCTTCTGACCTAGGAGACAATACCTTGGGACAGTAATTGCACCATTACTTCAAAGACCACAGCAGAACATTCCACCCATCCCCCTCCTGCTAATGATGAATATTTGGTTGTAGCAGCTACCTCTCCAAAAGTGAGTTCTAATCCCTGGAATCATAACTGTTGAATATAATCCACATCTCCTCCATTCTTCATGTGGGGAGTAGAACATACATATGATGGTTTGCTACCAATAAAACATTGCATAATATTGCTTTTACTTTTAACCTCACCTTTTTCTAAATATTTCCAAGGATACTACCATTCTTCCACTTAAGTTCATAACTTTAGTGTCAGCTTCAAATCCTCATTCTTTCCTCTTCTCATCTATTGAGTTATCATATCTTTTCGTTTCCATTTCCATGTGATTTTCTATTTGTTTCCCCTTTTCCTAGTCACAGAGCTACCATTTCTGATGACCTTTTCTCCTGAACAATATTTTGCATTAGTTGATCACTATTCTTTATATCTCTCCTCATTCTAGTCCATCCTTCACACTTGTGGCCAAAGCGATTTTACAAAAGTTCAGGTATGACTGTTCAATAAACACGAATGACTCATTGCTTCCTCTAGGAAGAAATATTTATTCATCATTATATCATCTCTTTTATTTCTAATTTTTGTACAAGTTTTATTCATTTATAAATGAATAAAAAATAAGCATCATGTGGGTCCGTTTTTAAAAAGGCAAACTGATAACAGTCTTTATTCAAAAACTTTGGGAGACTACTAGTCTCAAGAGATTCAGGAAGGATAGGATGACTATTTTTATGCACTGAAAATAATGGCACTTGAAAAAAAGCAGATTAGATAACAGAGAACCAATGAGTGAAAAATATAAAACTAGGTGAGTTATCATGCTGGGGATCCCCAAAAGTGAAGCTATCTCAAGTAGAATGGATTTCTCAGGAGGCAATTAATTTCCCATCATTGGCAGAAATGGCTAAATGATCACTTGCTGCTTTAGTGTTGATTTTATTAGAGGATCATTAATATATTTTCCAAATCCAAATTGTTGTGATTGTGCAATTGTGTGATTCTTATTTTGGTCCTTGAATAGTAGCTAGCAGGAGAGTGATCTATTCCTAAAATCTTGAGGAAGGAAAGTATTCTTTCAAAGTGAGATAGAAGTGGTAAGAATATTGAGAGCATTAAAGTGGAAGAAAGGGGTGGGGGAGAAAATTTTGGTGGCAAAGATTTAGGAGGGAGCATGTCCTAGAGATGGAGGATGGATGACCTGTGCTGAATGCACAGAATAGTTTTCAACTTCCCATGAAGTTTGGGTTTTTTCAAGCTTTAGTGGCTCACAAACTATTTTATCTGCTGCAAATGAATCTTGGGACCCAATTATTTAGGGCAGTGAAGCAGAGAAGAGTTAAAGAATTCCCTCCCACCTTTTGGAACAGAATGATATTGCTTTGGGTTTTTTCAATCAGTTCAATATAACTAAGTAGCAAAACTCTTTTCAACACCTCATGGGATCATAGTTCTAGGACTCAAAACTTCTATCAGACACCTTGTAGTCTAAACTATTTCCTGTACACATATTATACTGATGAGGAAACATTTTTCTAAGCTCACCTAGGCATTAGATGTTAAAGGGAGATTCTGACCACAGGTTCTATGAACACAGATTCTCTACAGTGCAACACCACTTCCTTGACAAGCTTCAAGAGGAGGTAAAGGGTGAACAAAGTATTGACTGTTTGGAAAGCTGAACAAAGCCTGAGGCATTTCACGAATCTCTCCTGCCTGTCTTTCCATGGCCTCTATCACTATTTTACTGATTTTTGTCTTGTCATTGAAAAGTATGACTTTTGGTTTTACACCAAAAAATTCATACAACCTTTTATCCAAATTTGTAACTTGGGTAGAAAGAGTCAGACTTTAAATCTTGACTTTGGCACAGAATTCCAGAAATTTGGAGATGAAAATGTTCAGTTTTGATTCATTTCCAAAACATTGATGTACAAGCTTGCGTGTGTCAAGGGGGGAAAGTTATATTTCCCTTTGACACTGAGCTTAAAGTATCTTCTATGTAATTTCCACCCATTGATTCCAGTTCAGTCTCTGGGAACAAAACTAATTAGTCTCTTTTCGCTTCCACATTTCAGATGCCTAAATACAAGAAGACAGTGATCCTATGTTCATTTCCCTCTGGGTCTTCTCTTCTGCAGCTTCATTTCCTTTAACCAGTCTCTGTATGTCATGGCCCCAGGTTCCTTCATCATTCTCGTTGCTCTCCTTTCCAGCTCAATGCCTTTCTGAAGCTACAATGCCCAGATGTGACCTGACCAGGGTAGAGCACAGTTGGACAGCAACCTCTCTTAGTCTAGAAACAATACCTTCCTTAATACCTATTAAGACTACTTTACCATTGTTGGACACCATATCACATCAATGAGTTTGCAGTCAACTCAATTGCTATCCATGTGAGTCTTGCCCTCCTTGAAAAATGAAGATAATAATCATACCCACCCCATCCACCTCAGCAGGTTATTGTAAGGCAAGCGCTTTGTAAACCATGGAAACATGAGTTGGTTGTTATTATTCTCTACCCCATGTGTATCTGCTTCTGTTCTCACTTCTGTACCAGGGATAATAATTATCCAGACTGGCAAAGAAGGTGTAATGACAGGGTATGGTAGGGTGCTAATAAAGCCTTTCTAGTGCATTTGATTGAATGCAGCAGGTTTATCTGAATCAACCAAAGATTCATTTGCTGGAAAAACGATGGATGAAACTGCCTTCAGGTAGAGGCACTAACCTTTCGTTTTCAGACACGTTGCCGCACGTTGTAATTAAATCTATTTTTAAAGCACTGAGGGTGTCAGGGCTGCCTTTGCTGGGGATCGTTCTGTCAAAACTCTGTAAGATGACAGTGTACTTTTCGGGCACAATTGACTCATGTCGAAAAACATGGAGTCTGAAGCCACGACAACAGTGATGGCTCTTTCTGAACCACTTTTCCTAGTAAGGATTTTTGAGTTGATTGGAAATGAAGCCAGTGACCTAGACTTCTTCTGACAGAAACAAGCTGATCTCCCAGGTTATGAGACAGTGGCAGCCTCACAGAGGTGCCGATGAAGGGAGCCATTCTAAGGGGTTGGAGGCCTTTATGCTAATACCTAGGTTCTCACTGAAGCAATCAAGCATATAACTCCGTTAGTGAGAACAAAGAGAGTAAGTAAATATCTGAGAACATATTCCTAACATAGCTTCTAATTAGTTACATGGATCCAGGTGTAGAAGGTCCAATCATGTTCCCTAAGACATAAGTTTCAGCAAGAAAAGGCAGGTGTAACAAGGTTTGCCTCGAATGCAAATCTTGTTATATCAGACTTCTCTCTTTTGTTATATGAAATATATCTTATTATAACTTGGTAGATGAGACTTGGCCTAATCCCCCTGCACCATCATTAGGAAGAGATGTGCTGTCATTTAATCAAGTGAATTCCTGCATTTTCTAGATTAAGGTTTAGAAAGCTAAATCTTTTTCCCTTAGAGAAATGGTAGCTTCTCTCTTAGCCCTCCCTACTCCAACACTGACATCTGTGCAGCAATACAGACCCTACCCTGAGGGATTGGCTGAAGCATTTTCTTAAAAAAAATTAATTTCCTCATGCATAATAATACCTGTCAGAGAGAACTACCTCACTAATTAGGACAACAAATGTCATTTAAGTATGGTTCCAGTTTACTAAAGAACATTTGAGAACATTTACAACAACGGGACTGCCATCTTTGTGGAGGAATGAACTTGCTGTTCGTCACTGGAAATGGAAAAAAGGACATATGGGTGGACAAATGAAAAAAATATCAATTTTCATTTTGATGAGAATAGCACCTGGACACAATTACATGTTACCATCTGACTGTTTGCTCTTGGACTCCCAGTTTCCTAAGATACTAGAAGACTTTTACAAAAAATAAGCAAGATGATTCAGAACACAACAAGCCCTTATTATAGTTCTTTTTAAAATCCCTACCTGCCTCCAAAGTTCAGACTACATGAATGCTTTCCTGATGTCTCTAGGTCCAAGTGGAGAAATTCTTACCTTTTTTTAATCATGGAACCCTTTAGTAGCTTGTTGATGTCTATGGTTCCTTTCTCTAAATAATATTTTGAATAAATAAAATAATATGCAAAGGTTTACAAAGAAAACCAGTTATATTGAAATAGTTATCAAAATGTATTTTAAAAGTAACAGTTAACTCACCTCAAATGATGAACCCCCAACTAGTTTCTCCCCAAAAATTTACTTGTATTTGTTTTGTATATTCTTGATATTTACCTATTCATGTGAATCTTGCCTCTCTTGATAGAATAAAATCTCCTTGAAGGCAGGACCTATTTTGCCATGAGAACCAGCAATAAGCATAATCATTTCTTCCAAACTGTCTTCACTTCTCTAAGTAACTGGTGTGTGGATTCCAATCACATTGACAATAATACAGATCATCTTTCATAGTAGACTAGATTTGGATTTTGTTGTTGCTGTTGTTGTGGAATTTTTTTTTGATGACTAAAATATCAATTCACTTTCTCTTCAGATGGCACAAAGAGGAAAAACAAAGGGCCAATAAATGGTGGGTCTCCGTCTCTGATTCATAATCAGAAATGGTCTTTTAAGCATGACTATGGCTCACTGAAAAGAATATTTCAATAGACTATGACTTGAAAGATACATAAGATGATTCAAGAAAGTAGAAAGAGAGTAGAGCAAATATGCCAGATTGCTCACTGTGGAGCAAACAAAGCAACAGTCTGTTACTTGAAAACTCAACCCATTTCAATATACTTAATCTAATTTCCTATTTGTGATATTAGAACATCTATGGATGGTGTACTATGAATATGATAATTTTTTCTTTGAAAATATTCTATGCATTTTTCATTATGTTTGAATAAGTGCTTTTAAATAAAATAACAGAAATTAGAAGGAAAAAATACAATTTATAATAAAAATGTGCCATTTTTTACTTTTTTTTTCAAATAACTAAGATGACTATAGCATATAAATTATGGTCAAATGTAATAATCAGATGTATTCAGGTTGGTGAACATTACAATATTCTAAATAATATCTTTCATTCAGTCATTGGTTATTTATTGAGATCTTACTCTTCACAAATATTTTTGACACTGTTCTCACCATTCCTCCTTGATGGCCCCATGTGTCTCTTTTCTCCCTTATGAATCATTCTTCAAAATCACCTCTTCTGGGACCTTTTTCTGTCCACTAACTAATGAAATTATTACCCTACGTCAGTCCAACAATCCTGTAGCACACTATGTGGCTAACAGAGCAGAGAATTACAGAGTAGGATATAATATTTATATGACATGGTTCACTTTCTATACAGTTATCTAATCTGGGCAATCCCTACAGCTATTCCATTCCCCATTCCCACTCCCAAGTCCATTTGCATTTCTTTCTCAGGACTCAGTAATCAAACCAATACAATTGTACTATCTCTTTATTTTCCTGCAAAGGGTGAGTTAGTTGATTGCCAAATGGATAAAGTGACTGTTTTGGTGACTTCACAGAGACAATTCCCTAAATTCCACTCTTTCAAATTTTTCTCATTTAAGAATGTAATATTCCTGAGGCCAGTACCTCTCTTTTATTTTCAGTGTTCAGCACAATGTCTTGAGTCTAGTATTTAATAAATGCTCTTAATTGATCCATTTACTCTGGATATGGACCAAAATCATCAAATCCTTTAATGCACTTGTGAACACAATGATGTCAACACTTACTCTAACGGTGTAGATTACAACTCATCCATGCCTTCTTAAATTGTAACTCTTATTCATGTACTCCCATAAATCCTCAAGAGGATGGAAAGAGAGACAGAGAGAATGATGATGATGATGATGATGATGATGATGATGATGATGATGATGATGATGATGATAAGTGGTGGGGGTATTTTTAGGGCAGGTTAGGTAATAGCTATAGAAAAAGAGTGGGGAGATCTTAATTTGACAATATTGGGGCATAATCTTGCAAAGGAAGAATAAGGTAAAACATGCATATTGAAAGATTCCAAATCCCTCATAGGAGAATAAATGTATTTTTCTCTGTTTGTCTGGAATGGCATTTCTGTACAAGTTTTAGAACAGAATTTTTACTTTAGTGTGCTTTTTTTAATGTTGTGGGACAGGTGAATGGTAGTTATGTTATGGAATCCTTTGTTAATCTGAAGAAATCTATTGACCCCCTTCTCAGAATATTTTTTAATGTATCAAATACTTCGAATCACCAAAAAAATAAAACCAAAACCAAAGACAGAGTTAAAATTAAGTCATTTTTTCACAAACTCAAGTTTAAGAATTCAGCCTAAATTAATCAGCCAACACACACAAAATGTAGTTTATAGTTTAAATTTTTAATATTCTTGCAGTGACCTAGAAGATTAAAGGAAAGACTAAAATTCGGTGGCTATGTTAATTTTATTGTGAAATTATACACACAGAAAGAGTTAGGAGTCTAAACTTTTAATATTCTTGCAGTTATCTGGAAAAATGGATGACTGTCAATTAAATTGTGAAATTACATACACAAACATATGTATGCATAGAAATGTTTTTTATTTGAATAAAAACAGATAATGGAAGTTTGGGTGTGTGTAACTATACACATATGTGTATAAATAGCTGTACATTACTCTGCATACATATGCCCTTACATGTAGATAGATTATAGATAAATAGAAAAGTAGGTAGATGTTAGATAGAGATAGATCTTTAGTACCAAATTCTCATACTTCCATCATCTGTGCTTACCCAAATGAAATCAACTTGGAATTGGAACATAGAACAGTCCCTACGAAATATATATATATATATATATGTATATATATATGTATATATATATATGTGTGTGTGTGTGTGTATACATATATATGTATCATGAAGCCCTAGTTCTTGCTAAGCAAAATCATTATACAATGAAAAATAAATTAAGAACACTTGCCAACATGGCTTTACCTTTCGTCTGCTATCATCCAGAAAGAAAACCAGACACTTATTTGTCTACTGCTAATGATAGTGGAAAATTTCTATGATTAATAAATGCAGAATCTAAGATGATGTCATAGAGAAAAAAGTAACTAATAATAACAAGAAGATTATTTTCCACTTGAGCCATATGGTGATAGAAGAAGAGAGTAAAACATATGTCCAGGGTTTTCAGCATGTGTCTGTATTTAATACTTAAGGGAGCTGTCTCAAAGAAAAATAGTTGACTTTATATAGAAAAGCATTTTCTGAATAGCATTCTATTTCAATATTCCAATGGACCATGATTTCATTGGTATTGCTAATGAAGATTGCAACCCTTTCTCATTTCTGTTGATGGCTTTTGTGTATTTATACAGCCGAACACATCCATCACTTAATTGATAGCTGGCATTTATAGAGCAGACTGAGGTTTCCAAGGTGTTTTCATATATTACCTAATTTGACCTTCCTAATAACCTTATGCAGAAAGTGCCCATTTTATAAATGAGGCAACTGAGTATCAGAGATTCTAACTGGATTACCTAATATTGCACATCTAATACACTTTTAAGTAAGGATAAAAAGGCGGTGCTGACTTCATTCATAGCATGCTATTCATTATGCAATACTGCCTTCTAACCATCACATCTTCCTATCATAAACTGAAATGTCATATATGTTGTATAATCAGCAATGTTTTAGAGGCCTTACAAACAGCAACAATAACAACAAAAAATACCATGCAAGCATCTCTGAGTCAACAGAAAGACTTTCATTACAAAATTTCACTAGTGCCTAGCTGGACCTAAGTGTTACCAGCATCTTTTTCATTACTGTCAGAATTTGGCCTTAGGTGCTAATTAAAGAACTGAAGAAATACTTGGAGTTTGCCCCAATGTCTAAATGAAGCAGAAGAGAATATGTTACCAAAGGAAGAAATGCAGAGTTTGGGGGAAGCCAGTGTGTTTTCATTTCCCTCTTTACTTACCTCATGTAGAAAATGAATGGGATACTTTAAGTGTGTCCCCCAGATGAATATCTTATCTCTACTTTTCATAAACATGTAATAAACTTAAGCAGTCATAGGTATAATTCTGACTGGTGAGTGGGACTCTATCCCAGGATGACAAAATTATAATATTCTTGTAACATTTATATCCTTTCATCATCTTAGGGAAATTGAAATTAGCACCTAATTCGTAAGAAAAATTAGTTAAAATATAAAGCTACCAGTTGTTACACAGTTTTACCCTGAGATAGCTACATTGCTCCAGTCCTTTCTGGTTGTCTGTCATCCCTCATTATTGGTTAATTAGTAGGGGTTTCAAGGTACCCCAAGGTCTTCTATCTTTCTACCATGTGACAATGTCCCAGCATCTCTCTGACTCCCAACTAAGTCTGTCTTCAAAATTCAATCGGAGAACTTATTATAAGATGCTTGATAGTGTTTCCCCTGAATCCATTAGGTGAAGGCTGATTGACACCAAAATTATAGCTATAGCAATGTCTAAACTATTCCTTTGATTCCATTGCATCTCATCCTTCAGAACTTATGAATGTTTGTGGTTATGTACAATGTTTATTCTGGTCGGGATGAGGCTACTTGGTTGTTCAGACTGAGAGGAGACAAAATGAATTGACATTATTCCATGGAACACCAATGGCCACCAATATTTGGTACAAACTAAGAGGGAACACTAATATTTATACAAAAATAGAAGGGGATGATGAAAGGGAGGAAAGAAGAGGAAATGAGAAAAGAAGAAAGGATAAGATAAAATAGGAGAAGGAAAGGGGGGAAAGGAGATTAAAGGGAGAGAGAGAGGAAGAGGAAGTGGAAAAGACAGAGGAAAATAGTAACAGAAAGAGATGGAGAGAAAAATAGAAAGAGAGAAAACAAGAGAAAAGAAGTAAAGGAGAAGAAAAAAGAATCAAGAGAGGAAGAAAGAAAGGAGGGGGAGGAGAAAGGCAGAGAACGCGAGGGACAGAAAAAGAAGAAATAGAAGGGAAAAGGAGAAACCAAGAAGGAAGTGGGAAGAAAAAGATAAAGATAAGGAGGTGGGGGGAACATGAAGGGGGAGAGATCAGAGGCAAAAATACCTTGTGTTCAAAATATATCTCCTTCTTCTTATAGCTTAGTAGCAATCCTGAGAATTGTAAGATTTATAGGGGAAATTCTGTGGGGGTCCCTTCACAACCTGAATGAAACATCAAAAAACAAAAGCCAGCCTCAGGTCTGGGACTTAGGGTGTCTCTGAGAACAAAGAGAATTCTGTTCCTTGGGGCCTGGGGAGAAGCTGATGGAACTCAGACCATCAGACATCAGAGGATTAGGAGGTTGCAAGTGGTTATAGGAAGCCCTTCACTAAAGGGAAGGATGGATGCAATGTCCCTTCTATTAATTACAGAGTGTTACATACTATAAAAGTGCCACAAGGAAAATAGATAGTTACTCTAAATGTCTATGACTGGTCAAGATAAAACGAGCAACTAATACGATCTGGATTTATATAGGAAAACTCTAAAAAGTCGGCCCAGGAAGCAAACTGCTACCTGATACTATCTACACAATTATTAGAATAAACCAAAGAATCCTTTTCAATTATTTTATCCTGAGCTAATAGAGAACAATGCATCATAAAAGAATGAATTACCGCCATAATAAACCTGGCTTCTTATGGAATGAAGCTATTAGAAACTGATCAGTTAATTTAGGAGTTGCTGATAATCACACTTCTACAGAATTCAGGCAAGTAGTAAAAATACAGTCTGCAGTTAGATATCAATTAACATCAAACCTACATCCACAGTCCTCTGCCACTGTCACTGGTTGCCAAAGAGAATCAAGGGTCCTAAATATTTCCACTACTTGAATGTCATCAGAATCCCTACCCCCACACTTAAAACACACACACACACACACACACACACACACACATACACACACAAAATACATACACACATGCATGTGTGAATGTACATATTCCCATTTGAAGTTTACATTCAAGGAAACAAAAACATGGCTGGGGATGGGTTTTCTTTTTTGTTTTTTTATTTGATATTTTATTTTTCCAAATACATGTTATGAAAGGACCAGAGCTTTTAATTGCTCATTCTCACCATTATAGGGATAACATTGGAGTATCTGGGCTCTGACCCCAGCAATACTGATATTCTAAATTGGGAAAGGAGAAGTAAGGTCAGATTAGGGCTGTCCAACTGGAGGACTCTCTTACCTCATTAACAAACACCCAGTGACTGTCCTTAGAAGCCAGGTTGGTTTCCACTGCCTGTAGGAAAAAAGGAAAAAAAATGCAGTGAATAAATAATACATCCTAGGGAGGATATCTTCACTTTTTCACCAGCATTCTAGAAAATTTTGTTCATGAAAAGTCTATTATCTCTCAGGAATAGGGCTGCCCAACTTTAGTCAAGTGTGCATTATGTTTCAATAGGACCATATCATTTATTATCCTCTTGCCTGGGTGGGCTGGGCACCTAAGACCAAGCTCCAAGTTCCTTGATAACTATTTGAATCAGAGGAGAAAGACCAGCTTTTTTAAGGTTCTGAGGGCATGAGTCTTATAAAATTGGAAAGTATCTCAGAGGCCATTGACCTCCCTCATTTCCATATGAGGAAACTGAGACCCAGGGAAGCAAAGCATTTTTTTTTTTTGGTTTTTGCAAGGCAAACGGGGTTAAGTGGCTTGCCCAAGGCCACACAGCTAGTTAATTATTAAACGTCTGAGACCAGATTTGAACCCAGGTACTCCTGACTCCAGGGCCGGTGCTTTATCCACTACGCCACCTAGCCGCCCCAGAAGCAAAGCACCTTACCCAAGACAGCATAAGAAATTAGCATCATAGGACATAACCTCCAGTTTCAAGTCTCCAGAATCAAGATACTTTTCACTGTACCAGAATGCATAATAAATGTGGGGCATTTTCCTATCAAGGACCCAGAAATTTATGAATCCTTCTCAATGTATCATGTGCTACCTCATTGTTAAAGGGGTTTTTTTCCTATAAATGTCATGACAACCTTCAAAATGGGAACTGGTCCCTCAAAATATGTGGTCCAAATTTTTCTTCCTTTTCTTATTTAGTGCCAACTCCTCTCTCTCATCAAAAACCAGTTCTAACCTCTGTTCCACAAACAATGGGTTGAAATACATGGATACTGCCAGATAGTAAAAAAATAATAAAATAAAAGCAAAAATAACTCTGATAAGGGAAAAACAGAAAGGACAAAGATTAGGAACAAAAGAGAAGATAATGACTCTAAGAACTTCATTTCCCCACCTGCCCAGTTCAACATCCAAACCCATACAGACAAATTTTCCAGAAAGAAACATTGGCATCAACAATAGTACCAAAGGATACCCTTTCTGGATTTTCAGGTAGTCAGGCTTTTTAAATACCAGGGTTGAGTAAAAAAGGAAAGACACAAGAACTACTTTCCTAAAAATGAACTGAGAAATTCTAAGTTTCAGAGACATACAACTGACCATATTATTTCTTCACAGACCAGGAGAGCCAAATCATAATGTAAACAAAAAGTCAATCTATAAACATTCTTTTGATCCTTACTATGTGCCAGACAAGAGAACTAGGTGATAAGAGTAGATAGGGTACCAACCTAGGAGTTTGGAGGGGGGAAAAATAGATAAAAGACAATCTCTGCTCTAACTCTCAATCTAATGACAAAGATGACATAAAGATAACTGTATTAAAAAAGGTATTTGATCAGATAAAAGGACCATTGAATAAGTGAAATCTGCATTTCTCACCTTAACCTTAAAGGATCTTTTATTTTCTTTGAAAATATAGATCAAGTCCTGTTTTCTATATAAAATCTGCCACCATCACTACATTGATGGCATGCAATCCTTAATAAAATTACTTTGGATGATTTTGAACATACTTTCATTTACCTCCTCATATATATGCCTCACATACATGAGCATAGTCACACACATAGGCATAATACACACATCAATGGACTGTAAACCCCTGAAGGAAGCAATTCTTTTATTTTCTTTTTTTATCCTTACACTTAATTCAGTTCTTTGCATATTGTGGGTCTGCCTCTGGTTAGATATACGATCCCAACATGATATAGTATTTGTGGATCTCGGTGTTCTCATCTATGAAATGAGATAGATAACTTTGATTAGGCTTGCCTCCCCAAATGAGTTTAATGCAAATTCTATTGTTCTCAATAATGAAAACAAAAGATAAAACTAAATGCTCCCACAGAAATAGTCTTGGTTGAGAAAAACACGGTATACCCTAACAGCAACATGGGGGTGATGTTCCACCTTGAAGGACTCGCTCAGTCCATCAGTGCAACCATCAGGAGCAATTTTGGGCTATCTGCAAAGGAGAGTGCCATCTGTATCCAGAGAAAGAGCCGTGGAGTTTGAACAAAGTTCAAGGACTATTCCCTTTAATTTAGGAAAAAAAACAGATATCTTACTGTCTGATCTTGTTACCTCTTAGACTTCTTGTCTCTTCCTTAAGGATATGATTTCTCTCTCATCACACTCAATTTGGATCAATGTACAACATGGAAACAAGTAAAGACTGACAGATTGCTTTAAGTGGAGGGTGGTGGGGGAGGGAAGCAAGATTGGGGGGGAAATTGTAAAACTCAAATAATATCTTTAATAAAAATAAATTTAAAAAAGAAATAGTCTTGGTTGTTTCTACTTTTTCCAGCTCTAGATTCCTTCCTATATCCCTGCCTATATTTCTGAAACTTCTTTCCTCTATGAGATCTGAGTAATTGCCACTCCTCTCTGATTCCATTGTGAAGCCTAGTGCCAGGAAAAATGAAGGGTGGTTTCCAAACCAAATCCTTCCTCTTCCTCCTTCTTCTCCAATGACTTTTAGGAAAGGAAATCTAAGACCTTCTTTTTTTCCATCAGCTGAACAGAAAAGAAGCTTGTAGATAATAAAACCTAATTTATGAAGTCCAGGCAGAGGCCAGCAAAATGATTGTGGGTATCTATAGAAGAAACCAGGGCTTTCATCCTGCCTTGATCATCAACTCAAACCCCAATCTCATGAACAGCACCAAGAACACCCTGAAATACTGTTTTCTTTCTGATTCTTTATCTTTTCAACTTTTCCTCAGACCCATCAAGGTAGAAATGAAGAAAAGGAGATATGTCCCTCAAGAGAGATTTCCAGAATGTAATGAGTCATTGAACCCAGTTGTGATTCCACATTTTTGGAGTTGCTGGGTTTTTTTCCCCTAAAAGTCACTCCCAATTTTACTAAACCTAGAAGAAGGAATCAGGGCTATGGCCCAATTACTGAAGGAAGCTGTGAGCTCCAATTACTTGGGGAATGGTTAAGAATAATTTTGTGGTAGATATTAATTCAAAGATGTCAGGACACCCAATGGAAGCGAACATAGCTTCTGTTGGTCTCTCAGTTATTAATAAGAGAAAGTGGTCATGACTCTCCCTAGGATGAATGCCCATTTGACAGCTGTAGCTGAATCTTGGACCCTATCCACAGGCAAAATGATATGTGGTTTAAGGATAGACTCAGTCCATAGAATTCTAAAACAAGAGACCAACATTGGTGTCCTATTGCCTTATACAAATGATGCCTGGGTAATTTGTTAAGCCTCTTTTCCCTATAATAAGACAAATAGCTTTGGGTTTTCAAGTTCCCAGAGGGCATAGCTTCTTTAGCATCTGGAGTAAACAAGAAGCATTAGAAGCTACTGCAGCTTGAACAAAGAGAATACTTGTAGCAATTAAAGGGAATCTGCCAGTTCCAATGGAAGGCCCCTAAATGGCAATAACCCAGTGGGGGAATGCCACTCTTAGAACTTCCCTGTAAAACTCCTATGTACTTGAAGTTTCTGGTACAGTATGTCTCTTTTTCTTGAATGACGTTTGTTATATTTGAAGCTGATTCATACTAAACTCTGTTTTTTTTCTTACCACAAACTCTAAATCACTAACCTCCTCCTCCCTTGCTTTCTGTGTTCTCATCTTGATTCATGTAGAGAAGGTTTGCCCCATTAGAGAGAATGCTAAGTCCCTTCAAAAGGTCATAAGGTCTTCTTCCCTTCAGCTCCCACAGTATGGAGTAGAGTTCTTGGTCACAGTAGGGATCAAGGAAGATAGATAACCTACAATGGACACAGGAATAGGGCAGAAAAACCAGTACTTTCTCCTGTTTCCCAGTCTAGCCAGTACTAGATAGATACTCAGTGGGTATGTAAGTGAGACATTATGATGATGTTGGTTCTTCATTCTCAAAGAAGCCTATAGCATCAGGGAGGTGACACCATGACAAGCACATGAATTGGATTTGTTTGAGGGGTGCTGTGCTAAATCACTAGCATCACTTTCTCCTTCAGCGCCATCTGGGTCCGGTGGCCAGATAGGAATCAGGATGACTGGAGTTGGTCCTGGATGAGAAGCAATCAGGGTTAAGTGACTTGCCTAAGGTCACTCAACTAGTAAGTGTCTGAGGTTGAATTTGAACTCCTGTCCCCCTGACTCCAAGATTAGTACTCTACTATGTCAAAGTGAAAACACACAGATACCTGGTACCTTGTCTAGGTAAGAAAGGATGCTACCTCCAAATATTTTTCTCATAATTAAATTTCTAGGACAATCATCCTTATGATTCATTTTACTTTTCAAACACTTAAACATGGTAGCTATTCACTACTATATCCTAGAGCAGAAGAATGAAAACTGAAGGCATGAGAAGCAAGCAATGGCCTGTAGATAACAAATTTGTGTGAATTATATGATGTCAAATAATCTTTAAAGTATAGAAAAGGTGCTACATTTTCTAGGAATTTTCTGACACTCTCTTCAATCACTATGCCCCTACATATTATGAATATACTTCTATGTACAGTATCATCTCTTCCACTGGAATGCAATCTTAAGGGGAGAGAATGTTTCACTTTTACCTTTGCATCCCCAGTTCTCTCTTATCTATCATATAGCAAGTATTAAAAATTGTTTGTTGACTATCCTTTATTGTACTGGGAGTCAGAAGACAGATTTAATTCAAAAATCTTTCCAAATTGACATGTAATATTCTTTCTTATCCTTCCAAGGATTTTCCAAAATTTTTCATTTACAGAGAATAATATAAATATCACCATACTTATCATCATAGACTTTACATTTAAATTTTAAGCTTACTATTTCAGATCTATATAACAAGCAAATCTTTGAATTAATTTGGATCTCATTTTCCTCATCTATCAAGTGAAAGGTTTACATGAGAAGATATTTAATGCCCCTTTCTTCTCTATGGCCTTGGCTACATTATTTAATCTCTCTGAGACTCAATTTCCTCAACTGCAAAAATGAGGTGAGTAGAAAAGATAACTTCTAAGATATTTGCCAATTCCAAATTTGGATCCTCTGATCATTTGCATTTTAGTGAAGATTCTTATGATTCTTTCACACTCCAAATCCATAAACCTATAATGTTTCTAAGATCCAAAACTATAGTATTGTGTAAGTCACAGAACGCACACTTTACTCTGGCCTTATGACCCTTGTCAGGTACTTAGAACTAGAATGAATAACCACTTGGTTCTTTAATCCACAAAAAATAGTCTGGAACAATTAATAGAGAAAGTTTTCCACAACCTCATACAACACTCACGGAATCAGTATGAGTGGTCCCCCTCCTCTTGATGTGCAGGGAGGAAAGACTAGCATATGTTCTTCCTAATTAAGATAAATAACCTACTTCTGAATAGTCATTTAGCCATGGTGGTATCATATCACTGAGGTTGAGATCAGGGTGGAGAATCTATACTTAACAAGTAGATAAAAGACTATCCATACATGCCTATACAAAGAGTCCCCAAGACTAGGGACCCCATGCCTGCTTCTCATAAAAAAGTTGCTCCATGTTCCCCAGTTCAAAACATGTGAATAATAGTTAACCCAAATAAATGCTTTATTAGTTTGTAGATCCGTACACACAGAATTAAGGACACACAAATCCAGAATTGCCTGTGCCCAGGGGACAAAAGGAGAGATGAGGGAATAAAACAGTAGAATAAAGGTTCTTAGTCTTTTAAGTATCATGGGCACCTATGACACTCTGAAGAGTGCTGTGGATTCCTTCTTAGAATGATGATTTGAGGGGGCAGCTAGGTGTCACAGTAGATAAAGCACTGACCCCAGAGTCAAGAGGACCTGAATTTAAATCTGGTCTCAGACACTTAATAATTACCTAGCTGTGTGACCTTGGGCAAGCCACTTAACCACATTGCCTTGAAAAAAAACAGAATAACATTTTGAAATATATAAAATAAAATATATTGAATTGCAATGGATACTAATTATATTAGTTAATTTTTTTAAAGTTCATGGGGCACCAGGTCAAAAATTTTTGCTTTGGGGTGACAATCCTAGAACATTTAGCCTAGAGAGAAGCAAAATGGACTTGCTTTTGTTGTTAAAATAAATTAGTGAGCTTCTTTAATATCACTAGGAGAATGAAAATGATAACATTGGAGCTATTATTGACTAAAGGCACTTAACAAGCTATAAGGGATAATACTATGTATGAATATAAAGTGTCCTAGAAAAGATCTAAAAAAGAGGCAACCTCGTCCAACCTCTTTCCTCCATGAAGAATTAAATTATGTTGGTCCCACACCCATTCATTTGACCTTTTGAACATCAGAGGAGACTAACTAATCTGCCTTAAGGGACATAGTCCAGTGACTTCCATGTCTCATAAGTTCTACAGTCAGATACTTCTGAAGATCATAAAGAAAGCCTCAGCAAAAATTGGAGTAGGCCCATCAATGTTCTTTCCACTCTCAAAGCAGAGCTACTTTCCTTAATTTGCTAAGTTATTATAAATCTGAGGCCCATTATCTTATTTGCATTTCTCACACATGTGCCTCTTTCATTTATCTGTGAGTCAAGGAAGAGAAAACAGGGAAGCAACAACAGTAGCAGCAGCAACAACAACAGGGGAAAATCAAGCAAAGCAACCCTCCATATGGAAGCCTTCCAACAGCATCATTAAGGATTTATTTTACAAAGTGCAAATACCAACTATTATTTATGTATGCACTAATTGTTAGCCACTTATGTAGGGTCCCCCTTACACTGGTGACATGAGATAATGAAGGGCTGTCGGCAATTACCATCTTTTCAACAACCCTAACTCTAACATTAAGTAACAGTCTCTCAAAGAGCTTGACTTTTGGCATTTTCCCAATGACAGATATTGAGTTGACTTCAAAGACCTACTGTTGCTTTGGCAAAAACATACTATTTAAGAACAATTCCTTTTGTCTAATGCCACCCCTTTGAAAGCATAAAGAATTGTATGCTTCTCCATTAGCAAAGACCTGGAATAGCTAGCTAGCAGATCATAGGATTTGGAGTTGCAAGGATCTTAAATATCAATTAATCCAATTCTCTTATTTTCTGGAGAATTAAATGGTACCTCATGTAGAATAAATGACTCACCCTGAGTCATGCAGCTAGTAATAGTAGGTTCATCATTTCCGCCCCAAACCTTTGACATCTCTTTTCAAGTGACATTTCACAATGATGAAACAGTCATTCAATGATCACTTATTAAGTATATATTAAGAAGATGGGAGGGTACAATAAGTGATGGCTTTGAAATCAGAAGATCTCCATTCATATTCTGTGCTTTTGTACTTTTATGATTTTGGTCATTTATCCCACTAGACTTCAGTATTCTCATTTGAAAAATGGTGAGGGAATAGTTGGAACAGTTGGCCTCTGAGATTCATCTCAGTTCTAATTCTATGATCGAACTTTATGAAATGGGAGGGGAAAGAAATGGAAGGTTCCTGTCTGCAAAAAAAAAAAAATATTCAAATTTGAAATAAAGTTGGTAAGCAGAAACACCAAGTATAATTTGACAAATTATAAACTGACTAATTGACAAAGAGATCAGAAAATACTTCTTGCTGTAGATCCTCACCTGAGTGGAGCCTTGAGGGAATCTAGGGATGCTAAGAGGTGAAAGTGAGAAGGGTATGTGCTTTCCTGTAAAGACTAATGGGCAGTAGCAGTAGAGACATGTTGAGGTTGTGGACTTGGAAGTCATAATAAGCAAGAGAAAATGGGATCCAAGAATTCAAGGAAAGAAAATGATGTAGAGTTGGACTAATAAACCCTGGGGAGATGAGAGAAAGAAAAATGTGATGCAGATGGTGATCAGGATGAGATGAGGTTTGGGAGAATTTGGGCAGGAGAGATAGAAAGATAGGAGGCTATAAGCATAGAAAAAAGTCTCAGAATTCTAGATCATGAAGGTAGAAAACATAGAAGGGGTGTGATGAAAAGTATGACTGTAAAGCAATGTGGACTTGAATTCAAGAGGAACTGAGTTCAAATCCCATTTCTGATGCTTCCTTAGCTGTGTGTTGTTCTTGTCGTTATTTAAACATGGGTAACTTTTTGTAACCCTTGGACCATAGCATGCCTATATTGCCCTTGGGTCTTTTTTGGTAAAGATACTGGAGTGATTTGTCATTTCCTTTTCCTTTGAATTAAGGCAACAGAGTCTAATTGACTTGCCAAGGATAAAAGAATAAATGATTGGGGTTAGATTTAAACTCAGAGCTTTCTGATTCCATGTACAAATTATTATCCACTGAACCACTTAGCTGCCTTCTGGTAGCTGTGTGACCTTCAACATAACACTTAACCTCTCTAGACCCAAATTTTCTTATCTGAAAATTGAAGGGGTTAAAATCACACCATTTAAGGTGCTTTCCAGCTCTAGATCTTTGTCTTTTGACTATTCTTGTGTTTGAGGTCAAATGAAGATAATACATTCACAGAAGCTAAGATAGCTAATGAATTGGGACATTGGGACTTTTAAGAAGGCATTCATCTGAATGTTCAAATTTCTAAATAAGAGACTAAGAATTAGGACAAAGAGGAAAATTGTGAATGAGATACTGAAGTCCTTTGAAAATAAGGTAGAGTTACTTCAAGGCTAGATATGACAACTGCAAGGATCCAGAGAGTATGGTACAGATAAATGTTGATTGATATGTAAAACTGTTAGAAAAATGTTAGAAAAAATGGCAGTGAACTGATGCTGAGTGAAGTGAACAGAACCGGGAGAACATTGTATAAGTAATAGCAAGACTTCATGATGATCAACTATGAAAAACTGAGCTATCTCAGCAATACAGTGATTAATGACAATTTCAAGGCTTGTGATATAAAATGCCATCCAAATCCAGAGAAAGAACAATGGAGTCTGAATACAGATAGGAGCATTTTCAGTTTTTAAAATTTTTTGTTATTTTTTCTTTCTCATGTTTTTTGCCTTTTGCTCTGATTCTTCTTTTACATGACTAATATGGAAAATTTATTTAATAGAACTGTACATGTAAAACTTTAAAAAAAAAAGGAAAAAATGTCAGCAGAAAGGAAGAAGGTTCCAAAATGGACAAGGTAGTATCAGAAAAGTGAAGAAGAAACCAAGAAATTATAACTTTCCAAAGAATAGTAAGAAGTAACTGAAGAATTAAAATGGGAACTTTTTGAGTGCTATAATTTTAAATGGGGGAAACCTGAACTAGACAGATTTCCGTGAAGGAGAACGGATTTCATATGTAATTGGTTGGGGTGGCAAAGTGTATTGAAAGTTCTGGGATTGGAGTCAAGAAAGAATTAGGCTTGTATATTTATTCATATTACAAACATTAAGTCATGTTAACTGCCCTGAGCCCCAGTTTACTAATCTGGAAAAATGATCATTATAATTCCTAGACTGCCTATCTCACAGAACTGTCCTAAGAATATAATGAGGTCATGTACATAAAATCCCTTGCAAACCTTAATGCATTATATAAATGTCTGCTGTCATTACAATGATCACACTGGGACACTAAAAATTTGACATACCAACTATTCTGAATAGGAAAGCATGGGAAATATAAAAACAGAAAGTAACTATTAAATAATATTTATTAAGTATTTACTATTTCCAAGTAAGGTAGCTAGGTGGCACAGTGCATGGAGTGTCAGGTATAGAGTCAGAAAGATTCAGATGCTTATTGACTATGTAACCACGGGCAAGTCATTTAATTCCTTTTGCCTCAATTTCCTTATATGTAAAATGGACTGAAGAAGTAAAAGCAAAATGCTCCTGTATCTCTGCCTAGAAAAACTCAAGTCATAAAGAATCAGATATGACTGAAAAACAACCAAACAATAACAAAATGTGCAAAGTACTGTGATAAGTGCTGTCCTATAAAAAGTGGCAAAAGATTGCTCCTGTCTTCCAGGAGCTCATAATCTAAGAGAGAAAAACACAAGCAGCATCCATCTCTTAAATAAAGGTAACTTCGTTCATTTAAAAATGAATTTAGCATGTCTGGTATGTTCTGTCTTTCAAAGATCATTTTTGGCGATTTTGACTTAAATTTGACCTTGAATATAGAAAACTATCCTTTATTTGACTGTCATAAGCACCCGTCTTGAAGTCGTTTCAATATCATTCTAGTTTTTTGTCATACATTTCTAGATACTATGATGTGATAGAAAGAAAAACCCTCTTGAAGTATAAATTTAAGGGTTGGGTTCACACTACAATAAGGGAGATGATCGCATCAATTTTGCAGGTGTAGGCTTATTCATAAATGACTATGTGTTTGGAACTTGTTTGCTGAAAGATAACCCACAAGGTTGTTTGTATATTGGGCCAGGTAACAAAATAACTGTCCTACGATGATGACTTTAATGCTTTTTTTGGTTCTTGTCTGCATTTGAGGGAAGGAGATGTGGAGTAGTGGATAGAGCATTATATTTGGAGTCTGAAAAGACAGGTTCAAATTTAGCCTCAGACATTTACTAACTTTGTGACCCTGAGCAAGTCATTAAAATTGCTATAACTCAGTTTCTTCATATGAAAACAAAGGGGGTTGGACTCAGTGACTTCTAGGATCCTTCTCTCAGTAGAATCAGAGCAAAACACTGGTCTGAGGTTTCTTATCCTATTTTGCATCATAGAACACTTTAGCAATTTAGTAAAGTATTTAGACCTCTTCTGAGAATAATACATTATACATATATATATATATATATATTATACAAAATAAATTATATCAAAAATAGTGATTTTTTTTTTAAAAAGGGGTCATACCCATTGTGGGGTAAACTAGAGGACTATTTGAACTCTGAAGCTACTAATCTCATCCCAACTCTTCACCCTCATCAGTTCCAACTTGTTATCTAGAAGGAATAGTAAAGCCTCGACAGGAAACATGAGTCTTCTTGTCTCTGGACCTAGTGATCTTTCTCCTATGCCATGGTGACTCTAACAGGCAAGCAGGAGTTAGATGGAATATTATAGGATCCACTAACTTCCTGGAGCTTCACAGGAAAACCCACCTACTTCCAAGGCAGAAAGTATAAGCATCTCCTAGCTAAATAAATATCCACTTCTTTCTACTCTTCACATGAGCAAGGACTCACATGAGGGTCCTAGTATGATGCAAAAGGATAATGATATTTCTTGAAATGTATATATGTTGTAAACATCTGGAAGGGCTCTGAGAAAGAAACCAGGTGAAACAGAAAAGCATGCAAGTGGGAGATGTTATGACCTTTGGGGATGATTGAAACATAATAGAATTCTATATGGTTTCTCCAGAAGGAGTTTAATGATTTCTTCATTTTGTGTTAAAGTCTGAATTTCATGATGTAAACCCAAGGATATTGGTTTTTATTATATTCCGCAGTAATAAGGTGGCAACCTTTTAGCTGCCCTGCTCAATAAAATGGCCTTTTAAAAGATTTAAAGGAACCCAGGGGAGAAGGATTTCATTGTTAGGAATGTCCTGCTATTGGTTCTCATCTCACAATAGTCTGTATGTTCCTTCTGAAGAAGGGGAGAGAAGAAAAGGACCAGAACTGAATTATTTACTTAAAAGCCTAATTGATCACGACAATATTCTAGTCTATCATTAGCCTCTTTTCTTCTCACTCCTTCTCTCTCTTTGTCACGTTTGAGAAAACTAACCTCTCCAAAGTGCTCATCCAGCCAGGTTTGGCAGAACTCCTTGCTCAGTGAATGTGCAGGATGAAGAATCATTACAGATCCTTTGTGGATCCTTCTCCGAGCAGAGGAATAGACTTCAAAGTTCTGAAGAAAGTGCAATTGGTTCTAATAAAAAGTGAAACTACATTACCTGTGGACAATTTATGGGCAAACATTAATATCAGCAGAAATGGAATGGAGTCAGCTCCTAGACATGATCAATTTAATAAGATCAACTGAGAGGATTAGAAAAAGAGGGCATGTGGACAGATATCAACTAATGGATACTTGAGTTTCCATCATTGGTTTCTAATTTCCTCATCACCTGGAGGACATTTCTCCCAGACAGGATCCTTTATGTTATCTTTTGCACAGTTGTGCTCACGTGTGTAGAAGAGAGAAGGCCAAGAACCTGGGCTGTTATCTTTCCATCGATAGAAGGAAAAAGTCATTTCCAGCTCTTTATCGACACTGAGCAGAAACATGTGTCCCTTTATGAAGGCTGGAATAAATGCTGAAAGAAAATTAACTGTGAACTTGGTCACATCCCGATCCAATTCAGTAAGTCCTCCATCCACCATGCCTACCGGGCTGTGAACAACCTCGTACCTTGTTTTCCTCTAGAGAGAACAGGGGCAGAGCCTTCTAGGTGGCAAGAAGCCAGAATGGGTACCTGCTCATACAGCCTGAAGCTGAGCTTATTCTGCCCATGATTTCCAGGGGCAAATAAAGAAATGGAAACTAACTCTCAATTTTCTGTTTTCCTATACTGAATTCCCTAAAACTATTTTTATCATTTGGGAATAAGATATAATGGAAAGAGGGTTGAATTTAGAGTCATAAAACAGGCTCAAATCTCAACTTTCGAATAATTATATATGTCACCTTGGACAAGTCCCCTAAATTCTGGAAATTTTACTTTTCTGGTTTGGAAAATGATGAGGTGGAATGAGATGAACTTTGTGGTACCTATCAGCTGTCAATGAGGTTTCCCATTTAGAGCATCAAGACAGAACCTGCAGAATGCCACACTATACAAAAATTTTGAATATTGTTTCTTTCAATCAACAAGTTTAAGGCACATATCCATTTATGTCTAGACTTATGAAGGCAAAATTGAATCACCTCTATTATTCATATGTAAACCTAAACCTCCTACCCTATAATTCAGGAAGATTTTTCATGCTATTAAATGATAGTGACTCATATTTCATTGATTGTTAATCTCTAAGAGAATAGGCTAAAGCCTCTAAATTGGCATTCTGGCAACCTGGGCAATTGATGGCTAATCATACAAGAAGGCTTTGATTTGGAACTTATTGTAATGGTCTGTGGTAAAGCTGTAAAAATGTAAACTTGCCTTTTATTCCTTGTTCTTTGTCCTACATTCATTTATTATTCACCTATCACTATGTTAACCCAATGACCTAGTATAAACATTCTTCAAGGTGTTTATACTGCTCTAGCCCTACCCCAGACCACCCATTAGGACCTTTATCAAGAAATTCTGTCCTTATCGGACAAGTTTTCAAATTTTCAAATTTTCAAAATAAATATTATCATATCTAAAGACTGGACATATCTAGGCAGTAATATCTAGGCAGCTGGGGTGAACAGTAAATAGAGCACTAGACCAGGAGTCAGCAGACCTGTGTTCGAATTTAGCCTTAGATACAACAGATACTCATTAGTTGTGTGATCTTTGACAAGTCATTTAACTTGCTTGCCTCAATTTTCTCATCTGTAAAATGTTAGGAATAAAAGTACTTATCTCCCAGGGCAGTTGTGAGGATCAAAAGAGATAATCATTATGAATCAATTAGTTTAGTGTCTGCCACCTCCTAAGCATTCTGTAAATGTTAATTTTTGTTGTGGTGGTGGTTGTTGTTAAGGAAAAATAGGGTATTGAAGTTAAAAAAAGACCTTGAAGGTTTTCTAGTTCAACCCACTCCTGACTGAGAGTTCCTTCTATAACATTCCTAACAAATAATCACTTGAGGAATGACTGACTGAATGAATGAATGAAATGAGTGAATGAATGGCAAAGAATTTATTCAATATTTTCTCTGTGCCAAACATTCATCTAATTTTTGGGCATACAAAGATAAAAACAAAGAGCCCCTCCCCTTAAAGAGTTTAAATGCTAATGGAGAAGACAAGACACATTTCAGAATGGGGATGAAGAAAGTTACAGTGAATGAATGAGGGAACCTGAAATATTCAGGAACAATGACAGAGTTGATTGGATTAATCATGGTTCATGGTTCCATTGATCATGAAAGAAAGGGTTTGCTTAGAGGGAGGCTTTGGAAAACATGGCTGGAAGGGAGAGAATTAAGTGAAGCATGGTTGAAGGTTTCCTGAAGCAATGTTGGTTGAAAGTTTCCTGAAACAATATAGTGAGGGGAAAAAAGAACTCTGGTCAGAAGAGTATGAAACCCAGAATAGAAAGTTCCAGAATAATCACTGAACTCAGGGAATGAAGAAATTGTGAAATAGGTTACTGAAATGAGGGAGAAGCCTTAGCTTAAAGAATAACTGCAAAGAGGAAAAAAAGCGTACTATTTTCAAATTTGAAAATTTTTTCATGTTTTATGCTTATGCTTTTTGGCTTTCTCATGGATTTTGTTCTGATTCTTCTTAAACTTATGGAAATATGTTATATATATATATATATATATATGTATATATATACATGTATATATATACATATATATACCCTATATCAAGTTACCCAGTGACAAGGGGCGGGGGAGAAGGAGGGAGAAAAAAGTAGAACTCAAAATCTTACAAAAATGAATTCAGAAAACTATCTTTGCATGCAATTAAAGTGAAAAAATAATTTTATAAAAAATAACTTTGACACTATGGTTCAATTAGAAATCAAGAGGGATGGGATTTCAGAGAAGCCTGGATAGACTTGGATGAACTGATGCTGAGCAAGATGAGCAGAACCAGAAGAATTTTGTACACCCTAATAGTAACATGGGGGTGATGATCAACCTTAATGAACATGTACATTCCATCAGTGCAATAATCAGAGTACCTGTGACAGAGAATACCATCTGTATCCCAAGAAAGATCTGCAGAGTTTAAAAAAAAATCAAGTCTATTACCTTCATTTTTTTTTGAAATGTACTACATAATTTTGCTATCTCTATTATTTTATTTTCTCAAGGATAGGATTTGTCTCTCAATACATTCAATTTTGATCAATGTACAGCATGGAAACAATGTAAAGATTATCACACTGCCTTCTCTGGGGAATAGGGGGAGGGAAGGGAGGGTGGGGGGAAATATAAAATTCAGAATCTTACAAAAAATGATAGAAACCACTATGGTACATAATTGGAAAATAAAATAAAATATTAATAAAAAGAAATAACTTCAAAAAGAAATTCATCTCCTTCTGAAGTAGCTCATTCCACTTTGGGTCAACTCTCATAGGATCATACATTTATAACTACAAGGGATCTTGGGGATCATCTAGTTTCATTATTTTACAAATGAGGAAACTGAGGCCCACTGAGGTTAATGACATCCAAAGTTATACAGAAAGAAAATAGCAGAACCATAATTTAAACCAGTCCTTTGACTCTAAAGATAAAACTTTTCACTCTACCTGATTATTAAAATTAAAACAAAAAACTGAATTAAATTTATCTTTGACTCTCTTCAACTTCAGACCTGTTTACCCTTTCTGAAGGCTCTAAAAATTTATTTCTTCTATCTACCAAATTTTCCATTAATTGACCAAAAGCATCATATTTCCCCTAAATACCCATTTCTCCAAGCTAAACATTCTCAGTGTCTTTGATTATGGCTCATAAGGCATGGCCTCCTTCCTTTATGTCTAAGTTACCATCCTTTGTATATTCTTGTTTTATTCATTTTCTTTCTTAACTATGGTTATCAAAACTAAACATAGCCAATTCACATTTTTTTCTGCTCTGAGATAGTAGTAATTAACATGAAGGTAAATATGCCTGATAATTATTTCATATGTGGCCCTATCCAGATTACTCACTTCAATGGATAAACCAAGAAACTACTCAAGTTTGAGCAGAAAACCTTCAAGGATTCTTTGGGGATGCTGTCTTTACAAATCCAGATTCCATCTTCTCATTCCTCTTGTTCCTTAGTAGTTGGTCTTCAATGATTGCTGTGACTAGAAAGAAATCATCACTTGGGAGCAACTTTTAAGTGATGAACTAAGGTAGTCCTCACATGACAACAGCATTTGAAGCTTATTCAAGTGGATAAGACCTTCTAGAATTGCTCTTAGCCTGGAAAAGTTTCATATAACTCAATCTCAGCCTCAGAAACCATAGTAAGAAATGGGAATTTGACTTAATAGCAGAACCCAAGGGAATACATTTCTAAAATTCATTAGATAGTTCTAAAGGAATTTGATGTGAGAATTGTAACAAGGGAAAACCAGAGAAGTTACAGAGGAAAAGTAACTAATATTTCAACTAAATGCTCTGACTTTCATTTGGCTATGGGGATGGGGGGGGGCAGTATGTGGGACATTTAGCAGGGATATTAAAGGAGATAAGTGATTTTTGCTTGAGAAATGTCAAACTGATCACAACCTTAGAATTTGGTCAATTTTCACCTATTTTTTAAGTAGAAACCGACCCACATAAAGGATATTTCGGTGCAGGAAAAGACACAATTATTGATGTATGAGTATATCAGAAAATCTTCATTTTCTCCACCAGGGCATATTGCATCCTGTTGCTATATTTTAGCCATCAGAAAGTGGGATATAGTCACCAGCCAAGTGAGTCTAAACTATTTCCTATCACATTCTGTAAATGTAATTGTTCTGTGATTTGCTTCCATCCCTTTAATGATATCATAAGAGCCCCTAGAATGAGTAGATGGACCAGAACAGAGAAAATATTTTAGGTGTTGAATCCTTGCCATTGTGATTTAAATTCTACAACCTAGATGACCAGCCATATGTCAGACTGGCCTTACCTACAAGGGCTTTAAATACCACATCCCAGCAAGGCTTCTAGGGTGACTATACAAGTGGATGTTTTGATTAGAAATGTCGACATTCAAGGTTAATATCAAAGCTATTTTAAATCAGTATTGGGCAAGCAACTCATCAGTACAGCTCCAATTCCTTTCTTAAATCTAAATTGTTTTTAGAAGATTAAGGTGTTTTACTTCTTTTCAAAGCAATAATGCTGAACATAACAATCCTTTAGAGGCTGATAAGAGCTGCCGGGTACAATCTGTAGTCTATTTTTTTTTATGAACCTGACATTTTGAAGAAAAAAAATAGAAAAGAAATATCTTTATTTAATTTTCCTAAATGTTCCCCCCTATTTCACTACATCCTGGAGGAGAGAATCCTAGGACTATCTGAAGTTAGGGATTATCAAATCTGCACAGACTCCAAGCCACAGAATGTTATCATGGGTATCTCAGCTCCCAGAGTTGTCGAGAGATAATAACCTTTCATCCCCAGGGCTTAGCTTGAGACAAGTAAGTAGTGACCCAATGGGATTGGGGATAAATTGAGTTACAGAATGTGGTAGTTGCTTAGGACTCAGGGGTGGGAGGAAGTGGGGGGGGGAAGGGAAGCAGGGATGGCAAGCAGATTGGTACCTTGACTCCATCAAAAAAGGAGGGACATTTTCTCTCAGTTTGTGAATGTATGCCTGCAGGTCACATGTGCAAAAAGTCACACATAAACAGGAATAACAATTCAAAATACTTTTTAAACTTTTAGAGTTTTCCTGGAAAGAAAATGTATAAAGTAGAAAAAAGTAGGAAGGCAGGAAGGCAGGAAGGCAGGAAGGCAGGAAGGCAGGAAGGCAGGAAGGCAGGAAGGCAGGAAGGAAGGAAGGAAGGAAGGAAGGAAGGAAGGAAGGAAGGAAGGAAGGAAGGAAGGAAGGGAGGGAGGGAGGGAGGGAGGGAGGGAAGAGGGAAGGAGAGAAAAAAATAGGTATTTATTAAGAGCCTCCTAGTGCTTCAGAGTTCAGGTAATGCTGAGCATTTGCTCATTTACTCAATCAATAAACAATGAAAGACCTTTCATCTACTGGCCTGTCTATTAGCACTAGGGAGTCAAATCTCAAGAACAGAATAATCCTTGCCCTCATGAAGCCTAGAATTTATCAAGGTCTTGTTCTAGAAATAAGCAGCTGCTGGGAGCCCAAAGAACCAATGTCTCATCCAGCAGAGCAAATGAAAGAAATGGATCACCATAACCCGGACTTGCCCACCAGAGGTCACGGAGTGACCTGCTCTTTCACTTCTCTACTCTCCCTCTACTCCACGTCTCCAGCAAGTGCTCACTTAGTATTTTTTTAAAGATCAGTTTTCTGCTGTTCTATGAAGAATAGAGGAGGAAGAGACTTGATCTTTGCCCTCAAGGACCTAATTATTTCATTGAGAAAAGAATGTTAGGTCAGAGCAGATTACTCAATGGCTCCTATAACCTCTTGTTGCTATATAAT